>NC_046985.1:9554822-9879822 GCF_009769545.1 Cyclopterus lumpus
GGTAAATGCCCAAGTGGTTGCTGATGCTTTTGAATTGTTGTAAATATCTTCACTGCAGATCCATTGAATATTAATGCGTTTGTTATCTTGCAATTCTTAGGTACCGAGGCCTCAACTAATGACTTTGCTCATAGAAATTGCAACGGCGACTTCCCTTTCTAGAAACAACTTCTGCAAGAATTGCAAGGAACTCCAGGAGTCAGCTGCTTCAATAGTTGCCTCGGCTGGGAATGGAATTTCAGGCATAACAATAAAATGTCGTCTGTAACGCTCCCTCCCCCCATAACCTCTCCTGACCTTCTGTTCTCCTCACCCCCTCACCCTTGAGACGCAGCCAGAGCGGCAGAGGATGAAGCAAGAGGACGCCGAGCAACCGGACCAAACGAAGCAGCTCCCTGGTGGCCAAACTCATTAGCACAGATTAATGATTTCAGTTCATTACGAAGACGGGACGTTCACTGCCTTGTTGGGAACACTGCAGGGTTAAAAGGTTGAGGCTATGACGAATCGTCAGTGTCAGACTGCACTTTTATCACATCTGGACTCCACACAAACTGGAATGGATTTGAGCACAATGTGTGCGTGTGTGTGTGTGTGTGTGTGTGTAAATATATATATATATATATATATATATGTTTATGTTTACATGCAGGCCATGTGCAGTAAGTCTCATTGTTTTTTTACATTTGATCCTTGTAATAAAGGATGCAGAGGTAAGAGCCTGGCTTTCTGGAGACTTCGTTTCAATTATGTAGCGGTCCACCGGGCTATTAGCCTACAGAGCTCAGTCAGCCTCCAAGCAAGCCGAGGAAAGGAAACACAACAACCTTGGATTTGTATTCAGTGGGTTGTACCAGCTAACTAATCTCTAAAAGATTCAATCAAATAGTCTTCTCTGCATTATTCAAGAGGCATGTCATGTTGATTTATGCAACATTATGCATCACACATTACCTATTCACTCCGACGTGAGATAATCAATTTCCACATCTGCCGTGAGACAGAAATAAATCTCAATGAGCTATTCCGCTTTGTTTAATACCATCCTCTTTACGCGATACGTCAGCACACGCTTCAGAATTCTCATAAACTGCACCGACGGTCCAGCTCGATGCTTGAAGTGCTTTGAAGAGTGAAGCTGCAGGTGGCAGCTGTATGATAGATGATCTATGCGGCTGTGGCTGAATGAAAAGAAAGGGACAGTGCTCCATGTATCCCTGTGTTACTGGGATCAATTCAGTCATGTGACCGTACCCCCTGAAAGACAAGAGGAGGAAAAAGACAATGAAATGGTGGAATGACAGCATTGTCATGGAAACCTGCTGACATAGCAGTGTCTTCTTACAAGTCCTAACCTTACAATTTTACCCAGGGGGCATGCACGGGAGTTGTGGCCTCACACATGCACAGTGGGACAAAAAAAAGCATTAATAGGCTTTTGTTATAGAAAAATAAAAAACACTTATTCTTTGGAAATCATGTTGTCGTCTGGATGGTGCAGAGCGGCATGACGTGAACTCATAGCACTATAAACCTGTGTTTTTTTTAACTGAAAAATTAGACACAAATATACTTTTTTGGGGGGTTTTGTTTGGTGAAACAGTTCAATGATGAACCCGATGCTATTATAGGTTGTAAATTGTCACATCAGCAGCCTTTACACCAACGCATTTCAAGAATAAAACATGGAACGGCTGGTGAAGGTTTTTTTTAAGTTAGAAAGTAAGGAATCAATGAGCTCTAAAAATCCCATGTCTCGCATAAACGGGTTTAAAGAACTTAAGGAGAACATTTTCAAACAGATACGGTTCTAGAGGTGCTGGAAATGAATGAGAAGTGTGAAGGCGGCACAGGTCCTGGTCCAGGCTCTAGTCATCTCACGGCTAGACTACTGTAACTCCCTCCTGGCAGGTCTACCTGCTAATGCCATTCGACCTCTACAGCTCATCCAGAATGCAGCTGCTCGACTGGTCTTCAACCTCCCGAAATTTACCCACACTACTCCGCGACCTTCACTGGTTACCGGTGGCCGCCCGCATCCGCTTCAAAACATTGGTACATGCGTACCGTGCTGCGAATTGATCGGGTCCGGTCTACATCCAGGACATGGTCAAACCGTACACCCCAGCTCGTTCACTTGTAGCTCCTTCACTTCGAGCTAAACACTCAACAAAGTCACGACTGTTTGCTGTGCTGGCTCCTCATTGGTGGAACGAGCTCCCCATTGACATCAGGACAACAGAAAGTCTCTACATCTTCCGTCGCAAACTAAAAACACATCTTTTTCGACTATACCTTGAATAGGGAAGGTAGAGCCGTAGTAGCACTTTAGTAGCACTTAAATGTCTTGCTTGATTCTTGTTGTTCTGAGTTTGGACTCATGGTTTAATGCACTTATTGTAAGTCGCTTTGGATAAAAGCGTCAGCTAAATGACATGTAATGTAATGATTGAAAACGGTAAAATTAACATAAACCCAACTACACTCACTAATTCAAAGTCTGATATTCAAACATGGACAGAAAAACGCATATAAACAAACAATATAGTGGCCACATTAAAGTGTGAACACACAGGCTCACAGAAAACTATTGAAATAAAATGAATACACACCATCCCAATAATAGCCACAGACGCCGGACACAAACTGTGTCGCCACATAAGGATCCAATATGGGATTAAAAGGTCAAGCAGCAATTTTCTGCCATGAAGTGTTAAGCCCGCAGATATTGTCCCTGTTCTATTACCATGCTGATTTAGCTTTGAAGTGGCACAACAGCGTCAGCAGGCATACCAATATGCGGTTGCATGTGTGTGCGCATACGATTGCCAGTTTGAAATTGCTATAAACAGACAGTATCTGTTCTATTCTGGAAAACCCTGCTTTCCATTTACTGTAAATTAATATTGAATGGTCCAAAATGATGAAATTGAATTGCATCGCAGGGTTAAATATTATATTGCACGGTCATTTTGTTTTTTAATATTTAACGTTTCTTAATATAACATTATTTCACTGTTGGACTACCAGACGGCTTGAACGTGATTTAATTGTATGCTATACCGTTCATAAAAATGATCATATTGGCCAAAAGGATGAGAATATAATCTACTCGTACGTTAATAATCTGTTGATATTCATGTAACATTTTATAGGACAGTTCTAGCAGCCAATGAAAGTCCTGAACAGTGCTGGCGTCCCACAGGCAGCGCAGTGGGCGGTGAAAGGATGAGATAAGTATGCAATGTGGGCAGGAGGTCGTGAATATCTTAATGGATCAAGTAAAGAACTTTGATCCTGGAATGCAGGCAGTGCAGACTGGTACAGAGACAACCATACGAACTGCAACATCAAAGCCTCTCTGACTTGGAAATGTGCGTTCAGGCCACCCATCAGGCTTCTGAACCGCTCTACCCCCGGCTTTACTGTTGTAAGCCCCTTAAGCAGAAGACATGACTTATCACAAGGGGCACAGAGGACTTGATCAGCATCTTAAGTCTGCGTTTCCCATCCCATCCCCCCCTTGGGATCGCCGTCGATACCTCAAACTATGACCCAGTGACCTCGTCTCTCATCCAGATGTGGTGAGCTGCAAGACTTTATGGAAGCGATGCACAATACAGTGTATACATCTACAGTACTTGCTCCGCTGGAGAGATAGGAATTCTTTTTTTAAAGAAAAGTCCGAAATTGTGTCCTCTTTTGTTATGGTTTTTACTTGACTGCAAGATAATTATGCCCAGAGCGTGGTCATATAGCACAAATAAAACACAAACAGTACACTGTAATAACAAGTGCATGCAAGCTGCTGTACTTGTAGGGGTTCCCCAAGCGAACTTCTCAAAATCAAACATTTAGAAATTGAGAGAAAAGAGAATCGAGGGGTTTTCTTTATCTCTAGCTTTCCCGCTGCAGGAGGGAGGCTAAAGGCGGCGCCAGCCAGTGAGTCATCACTCCATGTGTTTCCTCACCTTTCATAGAACACATAAGAAAAGAAATTCAGCAGAAAGATGTGCACGAAGGAGATTATTATTTAGCCAGTGTCGTGGCTGTAGCAGTTGCCACTTACGTTTCTAGCATGCAAGGCTTTTTTGAGGGACCACACGGGTCACGGATACTAACTCTGACGCAAAATGACCATTTTCTGCTGATTCTGTTGCTGGCGTACGACTTCTGGAGCAGCGCTGACAGCAAAAGACCACAAATGTGCTGCTGCTAGCATCCGCCAGTAGACACTTAATAGACCGATACTACTAACACTATTTAAATAGTGTAAATATAGATTATATTTACATATCATGTGCATCATTTATGAACATACTATACAATATATTGAGAATGTTTTATTTCAGAAAAGTTTTTGTGTGGACTGTCAATTATAGTTCTTAGAAGGAAAGAAAACTGTAATCAGGCAAGAAAATTGCAATCTGTATCTCTTTAGTTTCTATACAAGTTATAATTGAATTAACTCGGAATGGGGCAGGATTCATTCTTCCGGGATTGGAACAAGACATGACTTAATTATTTATATTTTACAACGGATTGGGACAGCAGTGTTTATTTGGGAGAGTGAGAAGGGAAGGGAGTGAAAAATCCACTCTTGTGTCTCAGTCGAAATGTTTGTCTCTTATCTTGTACTAGAATAAAAAAGGTACAGACTGAACTATTAAATTCTGTTTTCCCGAGCTGCTGGAAAGGTATTTAGTGAATGCTGTGCACAAAGAAATCTTACTTTGTTTTCAAGAGGAGAAAAATTCTCACCATCTATGCCAGCATTATATATTAGACAGCTGGAAATCTATTTCACTCTCTCTTCCTCACAATCCCTCCTTGTGACAAGCTAATCAAAGCATCACAGTTGTCTTTAACTGGCCTACTGATGGAACGTCATTCAAAGACTGGGGTGCCACCGCCATTTTATATGACTTCACTTTTTAATGTTTCTCAGAAGTCTTTCACACACTGCCACATTGAGTAATCCTATTGCGCTCTACTTAATTGTCTAATCCATCATCTTTTGTGGCTTTTCCACCTTATCCATCTTTCTTTGTGAATTTTACTCTCATTCCTTTTACATAATTTGAGCAAATACACAATTTTTATTATATCCTCGACTAATTGATTCTAATGGAAGAGCAGTTTAAAAAAATGTTCACAACGAAATCTCCTCTTTAGACTAATTCCGGTCAGTATCTTGCAAATATACACAACATGGTGCGCAGGTAGGCCAGGTTAGGATTAGCCATCAGATTTGTGGGATTATGGGCACAATCAAGGTTTATAAAAAAGGCATTTCTAGGTGAAAAAAAATTTATCACACTGCAGCTTCACAGCTTATCAAACAGTTAGAGTCTTTTTGGAGTGGAAGACTGGGCGTGTACCTCCATTGGTTGACAGAAACATATGCAGTCACTTGCTTCATTATCAACTTCAGCCTGATGGTTTCCTACATTACCTCTTGCCAAAACACACACTGGTGGAGTGCCGTCACCACTTTGTGTGTCTGTGCATACATAATGTTCCAGCATTTGAGAGGGAGGCAGATAATCTTTCAGCTGATGAGGGGGCCATGAAAGGGGCATCTGGGCTGGGGGGTGCAACCACATTATACTTAGGCACTGAGTGCATGTGTGTGTGTGTGTGCGTGTATGTGTGTATTCATTTGAGTAGTGAGTACAGGGCTTAGGTGTTATGCCAAAAGCTTGCACCTGCAGCTCTTCAGCCTCCCTCATTCAGACACGGCACAGCAATCTGGCTCCTAGTGCTAAACATCATCTTTGGCCAGAGCCAGGAATTTAGCCGATTCATCAGTACACTCGCTTCTGTCCAATTCCAGCCCTCAAGAGGAAGATAAACAAGAAAGAATGATGCCTTGCCTCCAAGAAATGATAACATATCAGAGATATGAAGGCATATTATAATCATATTTACAACAGTTTGTTATGCCTGTATGTGTCCTGTATGAGCTGAATACTCTTTGCAACAGTGAGAAAATTGTTTTCACTGGTATCTTAAAGGAGCTTGTGTGATCTTAACCATTAATCTGGAATAGACCCGTTGTGCAGCAGAGGTGCCTCCCACACACTGTGACACAAGTGTATGACGCCGGTCTCGGCCTTCTCTGCAGTCTCTCCACAGGCACAGACGTTCAAATACCACTGCACGCTTGCAGGAAAACCAACACAAAACACTTGCTCCTGCAAACACTTGTGCTCACTCCCGACAAGCCCCAAACCTCACCCAACCCCAACTGCAGAGACAGAGACAGAGACAGAGACAGAGACAGAGACAGAGACAGAGACAGAGACAGAGACAGAGACAGAGACAGAGACAGAGACACACACACACACACACACACACACACACACACACACACACACACACACACACACACACACACACACACACACACACACACACACACACACACACACACACACACACACACACACACACACACACACACACACACACACACACACACACACACACACACACACACACACACACACACACACACACACACACACACACACACACACACACACACCAGCAACAGCTGCTCTCTCACCAATCGCACCCCTCAACGGTCTTCCAACGACTAGGCCCCCTAAAATGTAAAACACACAGCTACAGGAACAAAAGCCTGATAGAAAATGTAATTAAACTAGCAGACTTTTATTAAAATCATCATGGTATCTGTATTAGGCCATTAAAAAAACACTACCGTGTACAATTAAATCCTTTCTCCCAAACATCACACAATAATAAGCAAACTCAGTCAGCTAACATAAGTGGATGACTCGTGTCAAAATGCTATCTGTCCAATGAGCTGTATCACAGTTACATGTTAGCCTGAGTTATATATATATTGCACAACCAGCTGAATGCGACATTTAGTGGCATGACAGAGCTTGGCAGAGTCGCCACAACAGACATTTTTGTGCATGCGTGTGTGCAGCAGCAATCCCATAGGAGGGTGAGGTCAGAAAACATTTTGTGCCATTCATCTCCCTCAGAGTGGGCTCCTCAATACCATGTGTAGTTAGGACACCAGATAAACAGCTATAGGTCAGAAGGGGACGAACAAAGGTCCAAGGAAAAAGGACAACCAGTGCAATAAGAAGTGTATTAAACACATTTTTTACAAATAAATGCTTGAGCAAATCTGCTTGGGTGTCCATGTTGAGGACAGTATTTGTTGACATTATCCTCACATTTGTGAACAATAGTAGAGTTTTTTGTGCTCAACACGGTCTTAGACTTATGTAAATTATATCAATACCAGCATCCCCTCCTCCCTCATTCTCCACCTATGCAGCAGAGAGGTCAAGGAGAACAATGGCCACTGCTCTGAGAGCATAACACTAAGATGGAGGGGGATTTTTTCATTTCTGTGGAAAAACAACACTCCCAACACCCTGAAGGCTAAATCAACCTAGAGGGCGGACTGAGCTGAACAGATAAGATGAGGCACAGAGGGGAATGGAATTGAGCCTAACATGGATGTACAGGCCGTGTCTGTTCACTATATGCAACTATTTGAGCCAGAGAAAGTTGATTCAGGTCAGATATGTCGAATCCCATAGAAGCTCAATTTCTGCCTTTTTTGGAATCTAGTGCTTGATAGCAACAGTATCCTCTGTTCCGATAGCCATCATAGGACATACTGTACCCTGTCAACTGATAAACATCTGGCAATTAGTGACCACAACTCATTTCCTGACTGGACACAACAGGCAGAGGCTGGGCATGTTTCTCTTCACATTGCTGATTAGTTTAATCAGAGAAAATGCACAGAGGCTGCAGGTTTTTGAGTGATTTCAGCCAAACGAAGCGACAAAGGACATCTTAAGTGGAGCCTCGGATGTGACAGCTCAGGGGACGTAAAGAAGTATTAAAGCTATCACTCTAGACAGAATATATAAGTGAGAAATAAAAATAGAACGCTTTTTGCAAGTAAGGCTGTAAAATTAAGATATGTTATAAATTATTTGTGAATGTGGTACTGTAATTTGTCCAGATTTACCGACATAGTTCAGATAATTATGTAATCCTCCCAGAAACTCAATAATTAGGATTTATGGCTTTGTGGGTGGAGGAGGAAGTGTCTTCCGTCCTGAGCTTTTTGCATTTACTGTAGAACATCTGGCCGAACACATAAACCCCTCAGCCATAACATCAATCAGTTTGAAAATCTGAATCATATTTTATTTTCCAATCAGATTTCTAATGTGTGAATGTCCAAAAAAAAATCCCCTACAGCAGTTTGATGCAGGTACAATTAAACCACCTAAAAGCTATTTGGGGGTATTATTTAATCTTGACCCCAGCCAACAAGAGCCAGGGATCAAGGCAGATTTGGTATAACAACATGGACCAAAGAGCCAGCGGGGAACAAAGGAAAAAAAATGTGTTCCATATCTTTAGCTTAAAACAAAAGGTTTCTCAGAATTCCTGCAAAGAAAACCTCTTGTGGCGTTTCTCCAGGAACCTTCCCACACTTTCAAAACAACTCGGCAACAACAATGTGCAGAAGTCAATGTGCAGAAGTCATCGGCCAAAGAGGCGATGACTGTACTGCAGTTAAGAACCTGCATCTGGAAACAATCGTACTCCCACACTTGATTGAACATTCTCTGCCTTATTCCATCACTCCTACTTTTACTCATTAAAGACTAAATTGTCTGGAAGGAGAGCAGGTTGGGGGGGGGGAAAAAAAACAGGAAGGATTTTGAAACAGAGTCATCAGTGGCACAAGATCCGCCTCAGAGGGGTCAGTGGTTCACGTAGGGAGTCATAATAGTGGTCAGAGCTGGCAGCCCTGAAGTCTGCTGCTGAGTAACCCGAGGGATCTGGGTAACAGGACTGAGTGAAGGGACACAGTGATATTTAAAACCTTTTCGTGGATAAGCCAAGAGGACAGTGATTGAAACAGCCTTCTTTTAATATGTGTGCCAGCCTCTGACGGGGTCAAACATGTACCCTAACAGATCCTGAAATGTGATCCATCAGCAGCCTGGTGGGGCACAGAGAGCAGCTTCTCCAGGGACTTATGTGTTTGCTACTGTGTGTGCACAAATCTGCATTTGCTTTCGCTGCAAGGCAGAACACAAACAGTTTAACGAAACTGACTGCGTGAGCACAGAGAAAGACGTGCCGGGGCTGTGACTGAAAATCCTTGCTAAAAAGTCCCAAAATTAAAAACACAGTGAGCTATGACTGTGAACTAACTGTTAATTGCAGTTCTCTCTCTAATCTGGTGGGGACACACACTGCGCACACACACACACACACAAAACCCACTTTAGGAAAGAGACTGAGAGCAACTGTTCTTTCTAAATGTGTCAGAGGGAGAGAGCAGACACCTTGTGCTTATGCAAGTATGTGTGTGTGTGTGTGTGTGTGTGTGTGTGTGTGTGTGTGTGTGTGTGTGTGTGTGTGTGTGTGTGTGTGTGTGTGTGTATATATGTGTGTGTCAAAGAGTGCAGACAAGACCAGTCTTCAAGATGTCCCTGTAGGTGTTAAAGCTCCTTTCTTCCTAACTTGGGCACCACCTCTTCTCCTCCTCTTTAGTAAAATAAACAGCCCACTATGTCAGGCTGGCCTACGTCAGATGTCTTGGCGTTTCATGAGTATCTAATAGAACATAATAATGCATACATGCACCAATAACACTCACCATTATGTTAGCTTTGGAGTCATCTGCACTCCAAACTAGTTAGGCCAGGAGGACTCAATTAACCGTATCCTGCATGTAGACAGGGCATTTGTATGATGGCGGCAAAGTCAAGACAATAAAGAAGTTGTTTTAAAAACAAAAAGGACTATAATAACAGTATGAATTTCAATTATATTTTTGCTACAAACTGAGTTCATACACCTCCTCTGAAAGTTAGTGTGGCCACGCAGACAGCAATCTAAATCAGAGCTGACCTCTCTATTCACCCCACGTCAATAACAGCATCTCAGTATCATTAGCTTGTAAATCACAGAGGTCCCCCCCCCCCCCCCTCCCTCTCATAGCGGGAGGTCACAGCCACTGTCCAGAGCTTGTAATTGATCATCAATTCAATGAGGAGAATTTAGATTATTGATCATTTAGATTTGTGGATCATTGCATTGCCAAATCTGTTGGAGATGGGGACAGAGTGTTAGAGATTGAAGGCAACCATAAACAGCAGAGACAACAAATCAAGAACAAAAGCTGGGTGTTGTTTCAAATACAGTTTGTTCTCCCGTTTACTACAGAAGTGTTACTCAACCGAAGAACAGAAACCTCATCTATAGCAACAAGTCACCTTCATACAAGATGGAGGAGCTCCTCAGAGAAGGGCAAAGACAAACGTTTACCATAGTAACATCAAGAATGGCGTGTTGTAAATGAGAGAAAAGACTGTGGAAAGAAGCAGAAATGGGCACACGGTGGCTACTTCCACACTCGAGCTGCCAGTTGTTGTCCTTATGCTCTCTAGGGGCGTGCTATAAAACCAGTAATAAAAAAAAAGAGATATACAAAGCCAAATGAACTATACCCTCATTCCACCGTTTGCTAACAAACTAGAGTAAAAGAGGTAAAGTTCAGATGATGTGCCCGTTACATTACCATAGTGATGTGGGGCCAGAGCTGGGAAATGGGGTGGTGGGTCAGAGGGAATGCCCTACTGTGTATGCATGCATACACAAACTCGCTTTTTTTCTCTTCTTCTCTTCCCCCAAGGGCACCAGAAGTACCCTCAGAGTAAATCACATTGTCCTAGAAAAGCCAGCAGCTCCTCCCCTCTGAGACAGTGTAAATTGAGAAGGGGTTTACATTAATGGGTGTGGGGGGAAACCCATCTCAAGGTAATTTCACGGGGGGTGGGTCTCCTCGGGATATGGGTAGCCTATATCCTGACAAAATTCTAATTGGAAAATGTAAAAAATTGCTTCATTCCCCTTCTTGATGGAGAACATTGATGGGTAGAGGTTAAAAAGCTACATTTCAATGTTAACTCTGAATGTGGATGTGGATTTGACTCTAACATGACAAGCCGTCACCACCTGTACTTTCATGCACCAAATACCAGAGCAAGCCTCAGAGAATGTCAAACATAAAAATGTACACACAACACACCTGGGTAATAAAACTGAAGCCCAGTTACCATGGTTATTGGGAGTGTCTGATATACCATCAAGGACGCCCCCCCCCAATAATCTGCATCCTCTGACATGTCAGAACATGTCTGTTTTCCCTAAACAGCTTAATCCCTCCGGGATTCCTCTGAAAAAGCCACCAAGGCCAGTACATCTGTACATGGGGATGTCTTGACCGTGATGTCGAGCCTTACCAGCCCTGATGCATTTGCTCTGCAATGGCCTGCCGAGGTGAGGGCACAGCACGCCTGTGTTTGGGGTGGTTTTCTCCTTTCCTGCCTGTTTCAATAGCTGTGCTGCAGTGGCTCCCTGTGACGCAGGGTTCTGATCAATACTGGGTCTCAGGGGCAGCGGACTCAACAGAGTATATGCTTCATAGGCTGTGTAATGTTGTGATCAAGGGCCGGTGTCGGCACTGTGGCTAATGCTGTGCATATGCTGTGTTGTTGTCCTTCCAACATTGTGCATGCATTGCTTCTTACAAAGTTTTTTTATCAAACAAATGAAATCATATTTTTTTTTTTTTTTTTTTTTTTTTTTTTTTAAATGGAATTTTAAAGTGTAATCCAGATTATAATCAATACATTAACTGATGGTGAAAATAATAATTCACCATCTGTGTAAAAGACACCAGATTGAGACGTGCCCCACGGCCCAATAACCCAACGACAGCACACAGGCAGATTACTGAAGTGATCATGAACTCCTCTGTGAGCTATGTACAGTATGTGGTATGCATGTACCAATAATTCTGAGCAAAACCATTATGGTCCGCAAAGCCCCAGCGTACCAGATAAAATACCTGAAGAAATGTACAAATGATTTGCAAAGGAATACAACGTTCATACGGTCAATATGCTAGAACTTAAATAAAACAGAAACTAATCTTCTCTGGCTAAACATCAAAGCATGTTGCTTTACTGCTGCCAGCCTTCTACACACACACACACACACACACACGCACACACACGGTTCTTGTCCCACACTCGTCTCATGTGCTTCTGGCCCACGGTTGACTTTGCAGTGTCTGTATTTACCTTAGTGTGGTGCAGAGGTTGCATGCCACAGAGATTAATTCAAAAGGACAGAGGGCCGGTGGGGGTGGATCTGTTGAACTCTGGAGGTTTACATACATGCACATCTTCCTGGTAAACACTAGCAAGACTAAGCCAGCTAAAAGCCGTCTTCTTAATCTATCAAAATGCTAATATAAAATGCCACACATAATTGACACCAATTGTGTTAGAGACCAGTAACTGTATAACTGTCACACAACAGAGCTGCATTGTTTGTACTGCGGAGCAAAACTGGTGAAGCTGAAGCAAAACAAGTCTGGATCTGCTTTTGTGGCATAACAATATTCACTTCTTATAAATATCATGTCATAAACTTGGAAAATAAAATGAATTACAGGACGTCTTACCCAAGTAGAGAGATGCATTTTCTTTCTTCACATTGTCGTCCAGGTAGGTGGGCCCCAGGGTGTAGATTGGCGTGGACCCCATGCCCACAAGTATCTGGGCGCATATGAACAGAGTCACATACAGGTTGTGCTCATTGCCTTCCTGGTCGCGAGGGCACGATGCCGCGTCGAGCTCACGCCCGCTGCTGTTGCCACTCTGACAGAGGCCTTTGAGGCCCATTGATGAGTTCTTCTCCTGGATCTGGTAAGGTGGTGAGATAAAGTGGGGAAGGGAAAACAATGCTGCCCCTACAGCGATGACCACACCACCCACAGCCAACCAGCGGGGCCTCTGACCCCTGCCCCCAAAGTAGGAGATGAAGACCACCACCAGCAGGCTTCCGATGTCGAAGCAGCTGACCAGCAGGCCGGACTCAGAGCTGCGCAGACTGTAGCGCTTCTCAATGGTGGTGATGACACTGCTCAGGTAGCCCGAAACCATCAGGGACTGAATGAAGGTCAGGTAGCACATGCAGAACAGGAAGCAGCGGGAGTCCCTCAGGATGGCTCGGGCATACTTCCTGGCTGGGATGCGGATAAGGCGGGTGAGCGAGAAACCTAGTTTTTTACCCCCAGAACCGGCGGCCCTGTGGCCCTCCACGGGCAAAGAGCTACTGAGTCCCACCATGCTGGAGGCAGAGGGGGAGAAGTCTGTCCTGGAGGAGGGAGTCTCTGCCTGACTGGAGTCTGGGGTTTTTGGCTGGAGCTCACAGCTCTTCTCCAGGGCCACACGGCTGTGGGTGGTGTTGACCAGTCGAGGCTGCGCAGCCTTTCCATCCGGCTGACAGGGTCCGTTCAGGATGGGTAAGCTTTTGGACTTGAAGCAGGTCTCTGGGTCCATATACTGGTCCTGGAGCTCACGGATCTCCAGAGACAGATCACTCCCCGTTTCATCATTGTCCGATGAAGTCATGGTGCAGCTGGAGCTGCAGCTTCTGTGGGCTCCTGGCTGTGCTGAAGAGTCGGTCAGTAACTACTGCCACACAAGGGCACAGTGGAGCTGCTGCTGGAGAAAAGACTCTGCCCTGCCAGTGGGTCTGGGTCGCACCCAACCCCTCTAGTTATGTGCATGTTTTTATTCTACGTAGCTACTCACAGCCAAAATATTCTGAGAAGCGACCAGGGATATCTTGACTGAATACAGAAGAACATCAGCTTCCTTATCTTAACACTTAAGAATATTGTCCAAGGAGCCGATAGTTTTGAATAAATATCTATACGATTAAAAAATAATCATATACAGATAACAAAAAGGTGCTGTCTTTATGATGTTGCCCCAAATTAGGATTGTATGTGGATTTGATGTTGATTTTATGGCTCTTTGTTAGATTCATATGGTTTTTTTTGTAGCCCTTGTCCCATAGATGTGCAGCATCCTATAACAAAGGATAAAAACATGAAATTAAAATAACACATTTCAAAACATGTTTGCTACTTCTAAGGTAGACACATTAATATATACATCGCTACAAGCAGACACAAATATAACCCCTCTCATTCTGGTAAATATGTCCACTCTGGATTTAACTGGTCACTTCATAACGCTAAATTGAACACATGGAAATATCACATCAAAAACAAAACAAAAAAGATCTACACGAAGGAACCAGCGCGTATATAGGTGCGATACTGTCGCAGCGGGGGACCTTTAATAACAACGAGCTTTCCTTTGTCAAAACCAGAGATATATCTGGAGAACAAAAGACCACGCTGTCCACAAACGTCTCAGTCATGACTTTGAAAAGAAATGAAACCCCCATTCAACACGAGACATTTCTGAAATTAAGCGACCATAAGTTTCGGCCTCGACTAAAACGGCGACAAATATAATTTGACATAACTTCTGCGAAAGGCAGGAGGTTCAGAGGGCTGTAATACTCACACAGGACAGAGGGAGGTAGCCTGTTGTTCTCACAGGGCCGCCGTTAGGTGAATGAAATCTGCTTGATGCGGATGGCTGCTGCTGGTGGGTAAATGCTGCCTTCACGAGCGGTTGGGAAATTGTACAGTCAGAGATCGAAACACCAATAAAACGTTGGGGACGCTTAACGTAGTTGATCATTTACGCTCATAACATCAGAAAAAGTGACGACTACACAAAGTAATTTGGTTGACTCGTTTATTCATTATTGACATTATCTATGCAGACTTAACCGTACGTCCATAACACAACGTAGCTATGTGATACTTGAGCTTTAAAATGAGAAAGAAAATAATCACCAACACTCACGTCTAGGTCTTCTTCGCTTGTATTTTTCAACCAGACACACAAAGATGATATAGCTCTTATTTACAACCTTCAAGATACACAGAAACCCAACGAGGAGAAGGTAACGTGAATGCACCAAACGTGCGTGTAAATATTTTTTCCCTGTTGGGACTTGTAGTTTCTAACGTGCGTTCAACTCGCTCTCTAACTAACGTCATATTTGTATTCGTTCATTTAGATTACCCTGACTGTATGACATCGTATATACCAGCATGTTTTTCGGCCCAAACGGTGGCTTGTTACGTGTATATGAACAGCATGGGACCTTTGCTGACCAAGCAGTAATTCGTAGAAAGCAGAAATGCATTGTTTTGCAAAAGAGAATGAGAGAGACAATACAGACAATGGGCTCTGGTCCTGGCAGTCTCTCTGACCCAATGCAATAAAACGTCTTGTGAAATCAGTTTATTTAAAATAATTACATTCTGATGGCCATTGCAACAATACTGAGTACATGTATAAGGTACAAATAATAATAATTAAACATAAACATTTGACACTATATTGTATTTTTGCACAGTAAAATGTCACTGAATGGAGATTAATTGGAAAACGTCAGCGCTGGCAGAGAATTAACTTGCACCTTTTTTGTAAAGAGGGAGTTGACTCCCATTGCCTGTCAAAGGGATGGATGACTTACCCCAAGGTCATTAATTCATTTCCTGGACTAAGTAGGCGGGTGATCAATCCCTCTCCTCCTCCTCCACTCCTCATTTTGATGCTCTTTGGTTCCTTCTTGGAGGAAGAGCTTTTGAACGAAACCTGAATATCAAATCTCTGCAAATCTCTCACTCCCCAAAATTGGTACGTGCAGCAAATGTGTAATATTTATGTGATGTCTCCTATCATCAAAAACACTAAAGTGGCACACAAGCGTAGCTTTTATTCCCCAAAGAAGACTCATACAGTCCACCATCTCGTTGGCGCCTATAAGAGAAAGATTGTGTTTCATAGGAATCAGTGAGAAGTATCATGATCCATATAGAGGCCTCTGTGGCCTCTGGTCAAAGGATTTTAATGTTCCTCTCTGGCTCTCCAGCAAGCAGCAGGCTAATCAATACCTCAAACCACCATGAATACACAACAGCATAGAGGGATGAGAGGAATTATTCCACAAATAGAGGCACTGCATCATTATGGCAAATCACCTCTGTAAGAATAGTGGAAAATCTCTTCTAGAGGGTGTTTGCATTTGATCAATGTCAATTTAATATATGTTTGTGAAACTATTAAGACTTGCTTATGTATTGCTGTACTGCTAATACACCATATATGCTGCAATTGCAAATTATAATAAATCAATATTTCACAGTATGGAGGAAGGGTTCTGTCTTTCTTTTCTTTCTTTTAAATAGCAGATCTGCAAATCACAATGATCCAAATAATTTGGTCTCATTGTTAAAGGCAGATAATCACAGACACAATCATCTAACTCAGATATTGCCACCATTTATATTAGATACAATCAGGGAAGAATAAACATACATTTAATAAATATGTATTATTTCATTTCTAAAATAAATATTTCCTTATTTCTCCCACAATCCCGTGAGTGGTTCAGACCTGAGTTTGGGTAACACTAAATTATTGCTGACAATAAAAGTTGAAAGGCAAAATATAGACTTCATCAATTTTCACTGGGTCTGTCTCATTTTTGTACAATCCTAAACTGTCAGAATAATTTAGATTTGCCAGAATCTTGTGAAAATATGTAGTGGCTTTAACATCCATCCATCCATCCATCCATTTTCAATACCGCTTATCCTCATTAGGGTCGCGGGGCGCTGGAGCCTATCCCAGCTGACATAGGGCGAAGGCAGGGGACACCCTGGACAGGCCGCCAGTCCATCGAGGGCGGCTTTAACATCATGAGATCCAAATCAAGACACACAATTGGACAGTCACCTATAGCTGACACCAGGCACTTTAGAGAGTGGCGTTGTGTAGTAGTAGTAGTAGTAGTAGTAGTAGTAGTAGTAAACATTTCATACATTTGGGAATTTAATCCGTTTTATATTTGGCATATGTTGAAGTCCAACACAATACTGCATCTGTAATTATTTGCAATCAAGTATAAGGAGTTCAAAAGGAGGAATATGTAACACACCGATTATATTCTTTGTGCACAGCATATTTCTTTTGCCAGGCAAATGCCATTGAGTTAGAGAGGATAGGGAAGTTTCAGGGGCATTTAGTTAGCTCAGAGTGTGACTGGAGACAACAGGAATGGCTTTCTACGGGTTAAAAGGTCCATGTTTCTCATCAAATCGTTTAGTACAGCTTTAGAAGAATCCGCTGCAGAAGAACAAAACGTGTCTGTCTTTGGGGCAGAAAAACAAACACAACACTTCCCATGTGAATGAGTGAACAATAGAGGCTGAACAAGCATGCCTGCATTTTTTAAATGGGGGGTCGTTACAAAGCTTTCCTTCATATCTGAATCTTTCCCACTGCCATTGCCAACTGTTATTGCTACATTGCAATTCTCATAATACCCAGCAATAAAACATGCAGCCTCTTATTAGAACCACTTTCAAATCTGTTTATCGCTCATGAGGGGTAAGAAATCTAAATCTATTTAAAATATCAATATTGATGGGCATTTCAGACCAGTGTTATGCAGAAATTGATAATTCCCCATTGAGCTGGCTCTTCAGATGGTGATACATGTTTAGAGAGAAAATGTAATCAACCCGTAAACCATTAAAACATCTGTCTGGGGTCCATTTATAGTGCGATGGAGCAATGGACTGATTTCAAAACTGCTTCCACGAAGAAGAGAAATACAACACCACCCTCTAGTGCACAATGGAGTTTAGCTAGAATTTTTTTTTTTACAATATATACTTACAAATACAAAGGTGATGGACAGAAGTACAATATACTGTATGTCACGTGTACAGAATGAACAACACATTCAATGCATATGATATAAATGATTATAATGACGAGTAGTAGGCATTATGGAAAACTACTAAAAATAACAAAAGCAGTAATGGTATTGGCAAGACTAATTGCAATGCAGCAATAACAATGATAATAGCAGTAGTAAGTTCTTCTCGTCCCTCGCCGGCTTCTCGTTATCAATTAGTTTTTTAATGATATTAAAAAGAAAATTTTTATAAGTGGCTGAAAAACCTGACAGAAGAATTGAACTGCATGTGGTCCTCAACCTTTCTTCAGCGATAGTAGCAGTAGTAGTAGTATAGTAGTAGTAGTAGTAGTAGTAATAGCTGTTGTAGTACTGGTAGTATTATTGGTAGACTATCCGGAACAGGTGTCCATATTGGATAACCCGGACCAGCCTCTCCACCACCTACTGCAGGGACAGAGGAGCACGTTCTCCAACAGACTGCTTCAGCTCC
Source organism: Cyclopterus lumpus (assembly GCF_009769545.1). Taxonomy (NCBI): domain Eukaryota; kingdom Metazoa; phylum Chordata; class Actinopteri; order Perciformes; family Cyclopteridae; genus Cyclopterus; species Cyclopterus lumpus. Next base: position 9,573,055 of record NC_046985.1, read on the forward strand.
ACTGTCACAAGGACAGATACAGGAGAACATTCCAGATACAGGAGAACATTCCTGCCCACTGCTATTAGACTTTATAATATATCTCCTCTGGCCAAATCCTCCTCAAACTGATCATCAATAAACCTTGCACCGCTGTCACTTCATACTTTAGAGACACTGTATACACTTTAATTTTTATTCTATTTTTTACATTTTCATTTCCTTTATTATTTAAATTCTTAAATGTAATATGTCCTGCTATTTTATTTTATTTTATTGTATTGCATATTTGTAAAAAATGTTTTGCTGCTGCGTTAAGAAATTTCCCTCCTCCTGAGGGATGAATACAGTATAATCTAATCTAATCTAGTAGTAGCAGTAGTAGTAGTCGTACTAATAGCTGGTGTAGTACTAGTGGTATTATTAGTAGTAATAGTAATAGCAGTCGTAGTAACATTAACAGCATTCCAACAATGAGGCCAGGATCCGCCGAGAGGTTGTGTTTCTAAACATGACCACTAGATGGCGCCCGGTCCTCACAGCTGTAAGCGTCAGACAGAGGGATGGGTTGCATCATCGTAGGTTGGCTGATAAAATGACACACAAACAAAATGGAGAATAACTGATTTAGAAAGGTAATTTCTCTGGTTACACCAAGATTGCATCTACGGCTTTGATTTGAATTAGTATAAGATCTGTCTTGGAAACTTGTTCTAATGATCTCATCAGGTTCCTGGTGGAAATGAGTTGGAATGATGTGTTTACCAGGTGCACAGTCAAACCAAAGTTTGTACCGAGTTGCATCAATTTTGACAGATCTTTTGACTCTGTGTTACCAAATGTATAAATAATCGTTATGATAAATCCCTGTGGTTCCACTTTAAATTAATTGAAAGAAGAATAAAAAATAGAGCATATTGTTTTCTATAATTTAATAAGAAATATATAGTTATAGTGCCAATATACATAATACTTTTTATTCATTTTAGAAATATATGTTATTTAACAGTCAATGATGTTCAGCATTCCTTTGATTTGGGCATTTAATTTCTTTTGTATTCCTTTTCCAAATAAACATAACAAATGTTTAAAATGCTTGTTGTGTTTGTTGATATCTTCCCGTCAGTCACTGAGTGATTACATCATCACCATCATCATCATCATCATCATCATCACCATCTTCTGCAGCCTGGTCCAACACTTCCCATGGCCTTGGGTCGGTCTCCCCCTGCTCCATCCCACACTCTTCCTGTTGACCACCCCAACTTTATTGACATTACAGGAATCACTAATGAAACACCGTCTGTTTCTCAGCTCACTGTGTGGAGCTATTAAAGGGCATCACACACAAATATGTAGACATGTGTGCTCATAAATATACTGAACGTTCCCATCCCCCCACAGTTCACATATACACACAGCAGTCCTTTCCTGTATGTATAGCCTTGGTTATCACGTCCACCAAGTAACATACGGGAAAATGCAATGATGACAGACGTTGAAGTGTGTGCATCTGTAACTGGAAGTCTTCTAGTTCCAGGACTCCAGGATACCTGGCTCATAAGAATAAGCATAATTAAACCTCAATAATCAGCCGGCTCTTCATCTCAGGGCCTCTTGATTGTTTCGGCTGTTTTTGCATCATGAAAAGAGAGTTGAAGGAAACAATCCATCTGTGTCTGACTGTTGCACGGCTTCATCAGCTAATGGCTTTACAACAGCACTCAAAGATATAGGAGGACTCTATGCTTGAACTATAACCCTCCGTGGAACTGTTTTACCACTTTCTGTTTACTGGAAAGGCATCCTTTTAAATTAGCAGTGCTCTTTGTTCTGTTTTCTAAGGTCAACATTCTTGGGATGTGGACAGACTCCCTGGTCTGCTGTCGGGACTACTCCCCAAATTAGGTTACCCATTCAGAAGGGCTTGCAACTGGAAACTTTGCAACCCAGAGAGCGGCTGATGCATATGAATAAGGCAAGCGGATCAGGACAGAAGGGTGGTGTAGTAATTGTGTTAAAAAGTGCAAGGGCCCCAAAATAAAGACCCCCAGTATAAGCCTGCGGAGCCCCCCTCACTGTGCTGAGCAATCCCAGCAGATTGGGCTCCATGCTTATGCAAAAGTACTCACCCCCGTCCCCTCTAGACCCATCGCCCTCAACCCTACCATCACCTCCAAAAGCATGATGGGTAGGCCAGGTCACCCAATGAGTGGACATACACACAGCCCTCCATGACAAAGACCGGCTGAATGTCTCTTTCCTAATAAATCACCAGGACATTAACAAATATATGTTCATTGCTAACAGGAGCACAATAGCTCCATTGACTGTAGAGATTTTAACAGTGGTAACACAAAGATGACCTGAGAATTCCCCCCTGCTGAGGGGAGCATTGGAAAACATTTGACTAATTATGGATTACTGTAATGCAAATTATTTCTATCAAGAAAACCTGAAATAGCTAATAAAAGTCCTAAATATTAGAATACAGCCTACTTCTTGTGGGGGAATTTACTGATAATGAATTTTACATAAGTCTTCCTATTGTATATGACATTATGAAGAAGGTTTGCTATTAATCTTGCACTAAAAACAGCAATGGTTGCTTAGCTTACAGCAATCATTCTTTTGAATTAAATCACCATCTCATCACCAGTTACCTTTCTTTCTTCTTACCAAAATCCCATTACTTTGATTAGGAATAGTTAAGAAAAAGTGTGCCAGTCATTTATTTGAATTTGAATCAAAACAGAAGTGCACATGCAAGTAAATTATCTCAACTCATGTTGAGCCAATGTTTAATAAACATAAAGTGATGAGCTGCTGCTGCCAGTTGAGCTGCATACTGGGCCTGTCTGTCCTCCGAGAAGAGCCCCGAAGTTTACTGTAAACAGAGGGGCTGTTTCAAGCCCTCTTCAATTCCTCTAACACATATGGAAATGGACCCTTACCTTTAAGGCTTTGTCCTCCTCCAGGAGCATCCACACAGCCCTCACAATGTTAAAGGAGGGACTGCCAAACATTTCATATTCATGGGGCACAATCACCTCCATATGAATGGAATAATTGTCCTTTAGAGGTTTAAGCTACCAGCTTAAGTATGTGTGCAATTTTCAGGCCCTCGGGCTAAGGCGATCAGCCACCTAGGCAGAGGGTGTGCTCTATCATCGGTTGAAGGAACATCTGGCCGCTGTAGTACGTTACGTAGGTCCCGAAATTATGTGCTGCATGTTTGGATGTCTATGTGTGTGTGTCACGCATCGCCGTATCTGTGCACACAGATTCAGACTTTTTATCTGCTGAAAATAAATGCTAAACCCTTGCATGCTTTTGTTTAGAGAAGGGAGGACGAGTGAAATAATTCAACTTTCCGTATTCACTGACGTTTAACCAGCAGCACGTTACACCACAACAAATACCTCTTGGATGCAGAACTTTAAAAAAGGAAAATAACTCGTCATAACATTTTTTTCCCCAAATGAAATCATGTTTACATTGCTGCATTTCATAATTCTGACATAACAACATCGGATAACTGAAATGTTCTTTTTGGGACAGCTGTTGATAATGAAAACATGTATGTTACCCCAGCTGGGGTGCACCTCTTTTCCTCTGTGCAGGGTGGGCCCGACTCGGATGAACCTAAAAGAGAAACCCCCCTCATATTGTTGTCACACCACGCTGACACACATCAGCCCCTCTGAAGCCAATGGTACTTGAGTGTGTGCCTTCTTAAGCCCTAATGAGGATCCTTCTGCCCAGCTCATCCCACTAATTACCTTCTAGCTATACTGTAAATGGGCCACTCCTGATAATCAGCCTAAGCTGGGAGGAAGGCTAGATGGAAGCGCAGACAGAGGGAGACATGGATGGATAGGGGATGAAAGGAATTAGGGTATTTCAATGAAACTGATTAGCTGGGACCAAAAGCCCCAGTTTGACAACTTGTTAAGTTTTGATGACATCACCCCTGATGCCTACGGTGGACGAATCCCCAACTGAGGAGCTGGTTCCTTTCTTTTTCTTGAGTGCATGGGCTTTTGCTTACAGAGTTGGGAAACTATTCTGTTGTAATCTTTTGCATGTCTGATTATGTACTGGAATTAGTCTTAAGCTATAGCCTGATAAAGCTGTATTGTTTTGTGTGATAGGGCTCCATTATTGTCTAACAACTTTTAAAATCATCAACGAGTCAAACTGTTGCACTGGCTGACATATTCCCTCAATACAATGAACTTGGGCGCTGTACTTAAAAAAATAAATAAATTAAAGCCACATACATTAAGTTTGTGCCATAAGTACTCTGTACCAAACCACTCCAAGAGGAAGTCTCTCTTTCAACACCCCTATCGTATAGAAATAGTCCCCAATAACAATATGATTTACTCCTCTTAACGTTTGATAAAAACTACAAAGCCCAAGAAAGTATTTAAAGATGTAAATTAATGAAACAATATATTTGTGATCCATTTTGCAAGATTTACTTCTTCAGTAGGATGTCTCAGAATACTGAGAGACAGACTATCACTTTGGGTCTTTCAATGGATTATATTATATAGATTTTATGCAATAACAAAATCATGGAATACAACCAGTTGTATCCTTTAATTTGTCTGGTCAGAATTAGGCCATTTTTCTAGTTTAAAGAGAGACATAATCTGCAGGTCTGTCTTCCCTTGTTCTCCTCTTCTTGATCATCATAAAGGTCCTCCACACAAACACACACACACACACGCACACACACACACACACACACACACACACACACACACACACACACACACTCCTCTTACAGTAGTTAGGCTCTTCAGACACAGCTGCTAATGGTGCAAGGCCTTCTGCCCAGGATCCACACATCAACAAACACACACACACAGACACACACACACACACACACACACACACTCACACACACACAATGCAGCAGTGTTTGCACTGTAATTACTGCAACACTGTCTTTGTCTGCACCGTAATCCGAGGGATCCATTGTTGGTCATACGTGCCTACTCCGTCATTATTACCAATACTTGCCCTCCTCCTTTACCCTGAACCCCCCCCCCCCCCCCCCCCCCCCCCCCCCCAAACCTCATCCAAAAGGCTGTCTCTCTTTCACCGCCCTCCGCCCCACACACAAGAGAAGTGTGCTGCACCACAAAGGCACTAAAAAGGAGGCACAATTAGCCCTGTGACAGTAAGCCCCGGTGTGGGCCAGGAAGCATGCCGCACAATGGGGACAAACTTTTATACGACACTTTAATGCAAACACTGGAGTGTGCTGCCTGTGACTCGGCGCAAAGAGCCACCCTCATCGCGGCCCTTTGTGACGAGAAACAAGCAACCATTCATTTTATTTATTTTTGTTGCCCATTAATTGGAGAGGCACAACGTTTGAGGCAAGAGGCAATGAGGGAGAAGGCGATACACAGAGTGGATGAAAAAAAGAAATCATCGGTGCCTTTAATTGAATCCCATGCTAGTCAGAGATTGCTCTGCCAATGATCATATGGGGATCAATACAGTGACGGCAATTGCTATCTGAGATGGATTTTGTTTTATTAATTTTAGGAGATAGAGCTCTATCTGTGCAGTGTAGTAGAGTGATAAATCTAGTTTCCTTCTTACAAAACAACTTACACAATCTTACACCATAGATTTGCACACATACACACACACACACACACACACACACACACACACACACACAGACACACCTTTCTTCCCTTGCTTGTGCTGCTGAGCGGTGTCGGAGCACTTCAACAGGTCTCCACTGCCGGACCCACATTAATGATCGGCAGACTTAAATAAACCCTCTGTGGTGGCTCTCTATCGATCAGGTGATCTGGCTATCAGATAAGCTAACAGATCTATGAAGGACTCGTGCTGTAATTGAGTTGCTCTGCGGGAGTGTGTTCAAGCACATGTGTTAACAGGCTCATCGTATGGTATGCTCCTGGAGGATTATCAGCACACACTTCCTGCACATAGTGTTGCTTTTTGTGTGTGTGCGTGCGTTTCATACCGCCGACCCAAATGGGAGCTGTGCTAATTATGAGTTGTAAAGCGGGTTGTGATTGTGGTTGTTGGTTTGAGTCCCAGAGGGGGATCAGCATTCAGTCTGCCCACTGTGCTGTGGGATTAGAGAGACCGGGGAGAGGAGGAGGGTAAAGTTTAGGTTGAGATGTTGGACTAATTCAGATAGCGGGAGGAGAATTCCCTCATAAGTATTTCTTTCTTTGACTGGAGAACAGGCATCCTGAAATTCATCAAAAAGACAAACTAATATTTCGGACAACATAGTCTTCCGAAGGACGGATTAATGGATATGCCATTTCTTGAGAACAGTAAAGAAAGAGACTGGACTCAAATTGTGCGTCAGGCAGCTATAACATTACAAAACTGAAAAACTGAAAGAGTTTTTAAAAATACATACTGACATCTGAGACGTCTGGGAACAACTATTTGTTCGTTTCATATTATGTTGTTTTTGCAGTCAGGTGTTATTTGTAGACCTCAGAGGGTATCCTAATTAAAAAGTAGCCATAGTGCCATAAACTGTTCTCGTGTGTGTGCACGTGTTTGTGTGCATGCGTGTGTGTGTGTGTGTGTGTGTGTGTGTGTGTGTGTGTGTATGCCACTTCCATGCTTCTGTGACCACCCGTGACATTAATTTTACCTGTCAGCTCCCTCACCACAGCAGCCATACTGGCGACATACACTGACTAACACACACACACACACACACACACACACACACACACACACACACACACACACACACACACACACACACCACAATCACCTGTCCGTTCACACCGTGGCGTCCAGCAGGAGATGGTTACAACAACAGTCGCAATTAATAGACACTGGAGTCTGGAAGCTGCCTTCATTAGATGTGTTGAAGGGACAGTCTAATGGTCAGGTTTAAGGCTAATGGGGCACGGGGGGATAGGAGCACCTGAGTGAGGCCCGCTGCTCGCTTATTACAGACACACACTGACATATTAACCTACGGAGTGAAGCTGGGATGACACAGAATTAAGAGCCACAATAATGACTGTTGAAGCACTTGATAAGGTTAAGGGGCAAGTAAAATAACTTTCTCTTTTAAAGGCTCAATCAACATATTTTCTCACTTTTCTTTTGAGCGATTTACGCAGAGAGTTTGAGTTTTATTTGTGGATGCTTTTTGATTGCTTCGGGAGAAACGAATACAAATAATTCAAAGAAATCTGTGGAATCGTGACTTTGCTTTTAGAAAGGGATGCATGCCACTCTCAGTGACGGAGACCTGGAAACCCAAGTAGATAAAAATACCTTATCTCTAATTGTTATTTCGATGAACAGGCCATTTAAACTCTAATAAGACCAACAGGCAAGCTCTTCACCAGAGATTTGTCTGCCTAATCCTGCCAGTGATAACCAACATCTGCACCTTTCCAATTTGCATTCTCAGTTTAAAGAGCAATTTAAGAGCATCCCCAACTAAAATATTAGTATGCTAATATTATGAGTATTGTTTTAAGATAGTAAAAAAGAAAAGAAAAGCAACATGTCCTTTAAAACAGCGTCCAAAGCAGGATGCCTATCGCAGCTGTCTGACCCTGACCTCACAGAGCAGCTCCAGTCTGCAGAAGTCTCACACAGTTTCCTCTGTGGTAACAGCAAATATCCACATCTCAGCCTCTAAATCAGAGCCTGTTGCTCATTCTGGCTTGCCCAGCTTTTCTCCTCCTCGGCTGCAGACAGGACGAATGGCTTTTGTTTGCAGAGAAGCATCATCGCTCACAGCTGCTGCAGTAAGTCTGGCCAGCTTCATCCGTCAGCCAAGAAAGGCCAATGAGCTGCACCCTTTTGGCCTCACCTCTGTTGCAGTGGTGAAATATCGAGGATGACGATGATGATGGTGATTATTGCTGATTTCCTCCGCTGTGTGTGTCATTACGGGGAGGAGGGGATTGTTGTTCTTTGTCTTGTTTATGTGGGGAGGGTCTACTCAGGGCGGGATGAATTGTCTGTCCTCAGGTCACTGTTTGGATCACCTGGCTGATTGTATTTCAGCTGTTGATTAACTGAGGCTGGATTAATGCGAGAGCTATTTATGGAAGAAAAGGGAGAGCGATTGATCTTACTGTGTTGCTCCTCGGCCGCTGTCTTAATAAATATGTGCTTTAAAAAATGGAGCACTGAGGTTCTCTATCTCTTTCCAAGGCGAACCCTATAGACCCCTGCTCTTCTCCTCTCTCCTCATCGTCATGTTCCCTCTTCCTTTAATTACTGTGTTCATGCTTGACGGCCACTGATGACTTGATTAAGCCTGCCGTGTGCAGTTCCAGTCTCTACCCTGCTGATGAATGAGTCTAAAGCTTATTAACTTACTTGTTCTGATCAATAAGGCGCTGGGCTTGAACGCTGCAAGGACAGGGAGGAAACTGCGGTGCTGCTGCTCCTCCACGCTGGCAGCAGGGATGAAATCAACACACATGATTAGCGTGTGTAACCAATCCTGCTGCTCTGTGGAGAGCGGAGCACCGGAGGATTGATTTTCAAGATTACTTTCAGTTGCAGAGCTCTTAGAGTCAGTCTTTCCGTGATTTTTGCCATAAAGATTGCCGCGTTTGCAAACATATTAAATGCTTATTAAATGCTTATTAAATCAGCACATAGGGAAAACATAAGCTTGACATGGAGGGAATTTGAATGGAAAGTCAAAATTCCCCTAGATATTTGGCAAACGGTCTCCAAAAAAGATAACGTTTTGGGTGTTAAGCACTTCTTAACTTTGGCATGCTTTCTGCCAACACATCATGGTCATCGTGTTGAGCAATGAATATAAAGGGTTAAGGCGGTATGTCGTCAACATTTTAATTATATTTCTGTTCTTTCTAAAAAATGGTCTTTTCTATGTTTGTGTTGAGATAATTTGGCTTCACAACAAACTTGTTTTGGATCTCTTTTACTGTTTGTATCACCCACAGAGGACGCCCTTCATACATTAGCTCCCTATACCCATTTACACACAGGAGGCCTCCTGACAGCATCCAGGGGGCAGAGGAGTAAGGAGGGTTACATCTAAACCCTATTCCCCGGAGGAGGCCTTTCAGCTCCACCAGGCCCTTTAGAAATCACAGGCTCATCATTGAAGCTAATTTGACCTCCAATGGAATCAGCCAGCGTGCTTGTAGCCCATAAAGCGCCGACCAGATATTGTTTGAAGGTGACATCTTAACTGATAAACCTTTGAATAGGAGATTATAGGAGATTATGACTGCGAAAGGTGCCATGTGTCTGTCTGCACCCCGGAGCCACAGAAAAGAAAGAACACACTTTTTTTTTCCTCTTCACATTCCGATATTGATCATTTTCCGTGCTGTAAATTCAAATCTTTCATGGTAAGAGGTTCCAGTATTGATGTATTGTGGTCAGTGATACACACACACACAAGAGACCTGAAAGGTGTTTGATTCATTTTTCATGTCGAGAAAACAGATGCTTCCTGTTGCAGGAAAGATGCAGCTCATACGATACCCCCCCATACACCCTTGTGTCTGAGAACTATCTCTGGTTTTGTCTGGGTCCTTAATGAACAGGACTTTGTAATGTAAGACTGTAACTGTTAGCAGGTCTGGCCAGGCTAAACAAGACTTGGTGCAGGATGGCCCGTATTGACCTTTGTTTCCCCTCTGCTGGCTGTTGTGTTTGGAGCGTGTGTGAGAGTGTGAGCAGGAAGGTCTTCTGGGAAGAGCCCTTTAAAGATGATGCGCACCATTAATGTGACTGTAGGTCGGCTCCATTTCAGAGGCATTGATCTGCTGCCGGAGCTTACAGAGTGGCGTGGCAGCAGAGCTCAGTCTGAGAGGTTGGAGAGAAGGACCAGAGTTGGATCTAAAAATGATGCAATGATGGGGTGCTAATGGTTTCACTGGGTTTAATTGAAACAGAGTTCTCCGGCAGCTTCCAGCAGCATTCAGCTGAGTCCGGTGACTCTCAGGTCAAGTAGGGACTTCCAAGGGAAAAGAAAGGGCAGGAATTTCTCGATCAGAGTCAAAGAGAACAAAGACAATAATGCAAACACATATATACTCAACCTACAACAAGTGAGCAATTCCCATTGGATAATGGGTTCAACAGGATTTCAAATCTATTGGATAGTGGATTCAGAAATGGAAGTTGCAAAAGCCGACTGTTGAAGTTGTGAAAATGTCTGTTTGCACAATTGAAGACTGCAAATCAATCAGCGTGCGCCACTCCTTTCTTTTCCCTTGCAAGCTCACTATGTTCAGTTTTGTGTTTAAGAAAATGTAAGATCATCACAACTTTAGTAAAAAACACTTTGTAAAAACATTAGATTTGATTGTGTACAAATACAGTATATGGATTAATTCCAAAAGTGCATCGTCCTTTTTACCTCTAGTTTATTTAACAGGGACAATACATATAAACATTCTTCTACATTTGAAGAATAACGCTGTAGATGTCAAATATATTTAACAATAACATCTCTGTCGTTGTTTAAATCACTGTTTCACTTGTGCATTAGACGCTTGTTTGCATATATTTGAGGAATACCCTGTTATATTCCAACTTGTGTACCTGAATAAATGCTTTGATATATTTTTGGTGAAGATTTTTATGGAAAGCCAAAGAAGGTTGACATGTAGACAAATCTATTTCACAAAGTCCATTAAAGAAAGCTAGGGATACGTTTTATACCCAGAGTCTGGACACTTAGCAGGCTCCACTAAATCCTCAAGTGAAGAAAATACTTGCAGAGCTCTGCAGTTTTCCTCTGATAATTGTACATTATCAGAAATATGGGCTGACTCTTCCCGTATCTTGAGTCAGAGCCATCCACTGTGACTTCTATTACCTCAGTCAATAAGAACATCGTCAATAAAGTAGTCTGGGATGTGTAGTTTGTATTAAGTGAGGGTTTATGTCTTTCTTAAGTATTGAATATTTAGTTAATATAAAACAAATGGCATGGCGTTGCATTATTGCAATATTGAAATGGCAAATGTCACAGGGTAACTTATATTGCTTCGATAATGATTGACTACGAAAAGCAGCAATGATTGCCACCTCTAATTAATTGGCCTGGTGTTACCAGATGAATCAATGACCATCAGAAGATTGTCTGTGGCCGAGATGAATCTCATGTGTTGGGAGATTGTTAAGAAAGCATAAACAGATCAATGGAGCTCCACTTTATAGGCTTGGATATGGCTTAGATATCCATTCTGCTTGATGTTGGAGTATGTGTGTGGGGCAGACGGACCGCTTGGTAACCAGAGTCGTAATACAAGCCCATTTAGCATATGGCATTTTTACCACGGAGAGGTAAACACAGTGGGGAGGCCAGGAGAATAGTAAAACACACTGCTTGGGTCAGCTCTCCCTGTGGACACACAGGGTGGACACACACAGAGGACACAGTGTCCAGCCCCAATGACAAGCTGAGGTCACTCTGCTCAACACAGGAAGCAATACTTTATGTCTGCTTTATTTCACTTATTTTTATTGACTTTAGTCTTGTGTCAGGCTTGGAAACAAAGTAAAAGAGGCACCTGGTTTAACTTTTTCCACTCTCTATCTTAAAGGTTCTCATCCACAGTCCTTTTCCGCTACCCTGCAACCTTTATTTCCCTCGCTCTGTGGGTCACGGTGAATCTATACGTGTCCCAACACTTGAGGATGTTGATATCAACTGTCAAACCTTAAACCCTAATGGGGCTTTTTTAAAGTGACAATCTTAACAGATCAATCCACCCCTTAGGAGTCCAATTACAAAGACCGCCAATGACCACACGTGAAGGAGAGGGAAAAAAGGATACGACAAAGTCAGCCGAGACGTGTGCATACCGACCTCCTACCTGCAGCTTGGTTTAATGGATGTCTTGTTTGCTCAGGAAACTTGCCAGGGGGAGGTCTCTCCAAGAGACTGCTGAAAGGGCGTAAATGAGCAGCGGTGGCGGGGTGTTAAGAAGTTAGATGCCGGGAAGCAGCACTAAGGTGGTGCTAAGCTAGAGAGAGGACACAACGGTCTGTTAGGGTACATTAGGTGAAGGAGAGGGTCTTAAGGCTTCATGAATGTTTCAGCAGGACGGGGGGGGGGGCATTTGTCTTCCAGCTCCACTGTCAAAAAGCCATCATGACTTGGGGGGTGTGGGGGAGGGGAGCTGCGGCTTAAACGCCAAGACACTCTATTTCCCTGTGGCAGAGCACGCATACCCCCTCACAGACATGGACAGACGATGCACTGAGGAACACTCACACGCAGCATGAAAAAACAACAGAAGTACATATACTCTTAGCTGTGGTAGTGCACTCAGTGCCCGCCTCATCCTTCACAGTTTTCATCTCCATCACTGTCAACACACATGCTGGTGAATCATTGCCTCTTGTCTCCTTGACGAGCAGGTTTAAGACCTTTCAGCATTACGTTCACTAGTGTTTGGCACCATCGCGAACCATCGAGCGCTTAAACAGTCATTCCTGCCCCGAGGTAGCTGCTAAACATCCACACCTCAGGGCCTCGCAGCCTCTTCTCCCCTTTGACCCATTCAGACCTTTGGGAGCTGCCTGGGGTCACAGTCAATTGTCATGTGAACAATAGGAGTGTAGCTGTGATAGCAGCAGAGACTATATAACCTGATTGGTAAACTGTTTTTGTTTAAAGGCAGTTGAAGGAAGGAGTAGACCCTAAAAGAGGAAGATATTGACCCTGACGTCAACATGTTAAAATCACAAATGTCAGTACCAAGCTTCACATGAGTAGTTGCAGGCCTGTCTCTGGCAGTTGCATACATGACATGCACACATCAATATCTATGCCAAAGCATGAATAATTTTGATTTTAGCCACTGTTTAACACACAGAAACTTTTAAGAAATCTGAAGACATTTGGATTTACACTTCTGTATGTTATGATCCTGGCTCAAAGGAGGCAATATAAAGGAATCATCCTGTCTCACACTAACGTCTTTTAGCCATGGTGCGGGCTTCCCAAATCAGACTGTAGGTTGAGTGGCAGTATAACAGTGATTAGAGAGTGTGAGATGGGACAGAGGTAGTGATGAGAAGAGGAGGGAACTAACTAGCTGATAAAGCAATTGTCCTCCCTTGTCTCTGCGCTGTTAGCTTTGTTAAATGTGACTGACAGCTATTGATGGACATGTCGCTGACCTGCCCCCCCTCTGTCCAACACTTCATGATCATGTGTGTGTGTGTTTTGCGTGTGTTTACCAAAACTCTATGGTCATGCAAGTGTAGATTGTTGTGCATTGCATTCCCGTGTGCATTGGAGTGGTTGTGCACGTGAGGGCTTGGTTTGCAGGGTTATAGTGCACTGTGTGGCTCTCATGATGGTCCACGGGGAAATCAATCATCAGCTGTCCTGTGTGGCTGGTGACTGTGCATTCTCCAGGAAGAAGAGATGAAGGGAATGAGGGAGGTGAGGAAAAGACAAGAGTGCTTATTAGCTTATCCACTTCATGAGGGTGGACATCTCCCACTTCTCTGTTTCTTCATACCACAGTTACAAACACAAGATGCACATGGAATGTCTATTATTGTTCTCAAACATATGAAACACACCATGCAACACGTATGCATCTTCCTCCCCCCAGTAACAGAGAGAAAGCAAACAGACCTCTATTTGACTGTGCAGAGTCGATGTCTGCCATACGTGAGTGTTGCCCTAAGTGTTGGTCTAAATGGACAGCTTAGTTAGGATTAGTTGGACTAACAGCACACATCTTTAGAATCAGGGAGGTCACCTCATCTGTGCATGGATGTGCATGTGGCAGGAGTACAGTGTCCATATGTTGTAAATCCTCCCCTCAGGGACAACACATGGTGTCCCTCTTTTAATGGTAGAAAGTGCACATTTAACATTGAAATCACCTCAGATCTCTAAAGACTATGCATTGTGAAATATAAATTGCACCTCAAACTGCAAGCAGCAAGACTGTGACAAATGGCTTATAAATCTCTCAATTGCAAGCATGCACTGGTGTGTGTCTTTTACTGTGGCCAATTGTGTGGTCCAACTGTCCTAAAGTATGAGTTTAGGACATCCCAGGGCCTTTCAACACTTCTACCCCACCGAGAGAAACATTCGCCTGAGAATAGACCATGGCACAACAGGGGCAGCCAAAACCATGAGGCAAGTGTCACATGGGAATTACAAGGTCTCAGTCTATCAGAGCATATAGCATATGTTACATTTGCATGTGCTTTTTTTGTGAGGCAGCATCAACCTGCAATTTCGGGGAAATGGTCAAATGTATTCTAAATTGGAAAACGTGCAAACACACAGACAGGGGGGAGCGAGAAACACAGGGTCATTCAGACACAGGAGTGATAGAGAGAGAGAGAGAGAGAGAGAGAGAGAGAGAGAGGGAGGCAGGCAGGTAGGGAGTACTGTAACAGTAGCAATGCTCTTCATCACTCACAGGAATAACAGTTGGGTACATACAAATAGCCTTGCGCATAAAGACACACAAATAGCACACCGAGAACTATTGTAAAGCGCAGCGCATGGGGAGAAGAACCCTATAACACTTTCTAACATCCCGAATGACAATGCCAGATGTCAACCTACAAGCAGATTTACTCCTCTCAGCACTGTTGCATATGAATCAGGCCGAAAAGAAGAGCCCGGCAGTCCTTCAGGGGTTAAATAGTTCAAACAGGAGCAAGGACATGATAGATAGATAGATAGATAGATAGATAGATAGATAGATAGATAGATAGATAGATAGATAGATAGATAGATAGATAGATAGATAGATAGATAGATAGATAGATAGATAGATCGATCGATCCCATGAGACTCATGTAGATTCTATGATGGTTACTTTGGAGGTTGCTGTGGGTTATGTGGGGTATGTGTGAGTGTGTGTGTTAGCAGTAGGACAAAATATGTTGCCCCATGGGACCACAGTGGAACCTCACACCAGCCCCCACAGAGAAGGATAAGGCCATCTGCCCTCCTCACTCATCAATCCCACCTAGAAGAGAGACACACACACACACGCACACACACACACACACACACACACACACACACTCACACACACACACACACACACACACACACACTCACACACACACACACACACACACTGAGTGCTGGGCAGCAGTATGGAGAGGCTTTACAGACAGTGTTTGATCTGCCTTTCATCCAGGCAGCAGCATGCAGGCCGCTGAGCCTCTCGGTGCGTCTCCTGCTGTACTGTCCTCTGTCCCTGTGGAAATCACAACAGCGTATAACAACAGCTCCAACCTGAGGCTTGAATGGAAGGACACAAGCTGATCAGTCTCATCTCTTGACTGAGGGAACAGGAAAGGAAGAGGAAGGGGGGACACAGCCCAGTGGATCCATTCAAACTTAAGTTACTTAACTCAAATGCTTCTTTGAAGGCAGAAGTCACACAGATAGCGCGCCATTGGGATGTGACCAAATTAAAACTAGAATTCAGCGAAACCTAATGGAAAAAAAACAAGAATCAACAATAGCAGAAAAGTCCATTTTTAAAACAGCTGCATTCATTGTTAAATAAAACAAAAGATAAGCAAAAGAAAGCAAGGCAAAGCCAGTTTATTTGTATAGCACCTTTAGAGGTCCTTGAATTGGGTGAACAATGTATTGGACCAACATTTGTAAACACAATAAGCAAAAAAATATCAAAACAATATATATGGGAAATTTAAAAAATAAATACATAATACAGTGCAGTCCATATATATATATATATATATATATATATATATATTGAGGGAAACAGTGGGTGTGGTAAGTGTTACATGTACTGTGAGATCAAGCATTTTGCACTAAAAAGTAGAACGTTTCAGAATTCTCCTTCATCTTCATCTGGATGCAGACTGAGGTACAGATGGACAGAGAGATGGTGTGGTTATCGTTTATGAGTCCACTCAGCTGAGAGTCTGAGGCCTTTCTGGAACCAGGAGCGAGTCTCAACATCAGCCAGACGACAGCAAACACACACACACACACACACACTACACGGACAGCTATTAGGCAATCAATAGAAGCTAATACATCAGAATATTTGACCACTCAGCTCAGTTTATCAGACTGAAAGGAGGAGAAGAGAAGAGCTCTATCAATCATACTGTGAAGCAAATGCATTTTACAAGCATGAAGCACAGGTGGTAAGCCTATCCCTGCACCAGTAATCTCTTCTTTATATCATTAGATATTATTAATTGATCACAACAACATATTCAGTTATGGGATGACATCGTGCATTTTTCAGGGGAGAGTTATGGCTGTTTGCTTCAACCTCAGAGGGAATTGACCTCAGCAAACCTAAGCCACAAAGATCCAGAGCTCCTAACATTAATATCACATTAATATAGAGATGAATCTGATGGATAGCCCTCCAGAGGCCCTGGTAACTTGCCAGGAGGTTAAGTGTGAAATCAATCCGTATAAACGACCTGGATAAAAATGATTCCATGCTGGATCCGTCCTAAGAGTCCTAAATCAGCCAATCAGAGAGGTGCAGTAAAACCAGTCTTTTAGCACGGCTCGCTAACAATCTCAGTATTTCAGCTCTGGCAGCTCATTCTCCTTTTTTTCTCCTTCTGTCTTTGTTTCTTCATCCTTCTCCTCCACCCCTCGGCTCCTGGAAGGCCACAAAGGGGAGTATCCTCTCTTCTCACAGCAGGCCCCTCGTGGAGGCTCGGGGGTTGTATACATGGGAGGCGCAGGGTGATCTACACTTGTTCAAGCATCCATATTTCAGCTATTTGAAGGGAGAGGGAGGCTGTTAAACATTCAGTGAGGAGGTGCCCTCTGACCCTGAAGGCTGCTGTCCATCCGTTACAGAAAATAAACAGAGAGTTTATAGAGTGGGATTGACTCCTCTCCCTGCAGACGGCCCAGGAGGAAGTACAGAAAAGAAGACTTTACTTTGATCTGATGGTGAAACAGAAAGAGTTCAGATCAATTTTATCTTTGAAGCTCATGCTTTTTGCTTTATTTCTCTTCTGCCACCAATGCTTCAATATCCGTTGTAGCTCTCAATTAGCACTGTCGCAGCATTGTTGTGTCTGACTGCCCTCGGTGTGAAGTATGATGACCCAGAGGTTAAGGGTGACATAACAGAGCACTGAGACAAAGGCTGGACACAGACACACACACACACACACACACACACACACACACATACACACACACACACACACACACACACACACACACACTACAATATCTATCTATCTATCTATCTATCTATCTATCTATCTATCTATCTATCTATCTATCTATCTATCTATCTATCTATCTCAGAATATCTATCTCAGAACAACACATGTGGGACAGTTGGTGACAGTGTGAGGGCAGATGTCAGTCATGCCGAGTTCCTTTGTGTGAGGAGCAATAGACCACCTTACTGCTGCACTCTATTGTCATTCATTTGGTCCAGTGGGGTTTGTTCATTTTTACTGTGAGCGTGCAGTCTTCAATCCATCACTTGGCTCTATAGAAACGCACCAGACAGTGGATGCATGGACACGTACACTGACCATAGGTGATACAGGGTCCATAACACACACACACACAGACACACACACACACACACACACACACACACACACACACAGAGATGCAGCTGCAGATGCAATCGTCTGCATAATGTCAATCAAGACACCATCCACGAAGCTTTATCTGAATTATTAAACAAGACTGATGGACATCACTTTTGGAAGGATGACACAACAAAAGGAAGAACAAAATCATAACTGAAATAACCTGTAATTTATTTCATTAAACTTTTGGAGGGAATGATCCTTTAAATAGTTTTAAAAATATTATTGTCTGCCACATTTCTGACAAAAATCATTCAGTATTTAATTGATTTGTTGTCAACTTAGATTTCAATAAAGGATCTGATCAATTCAGACATTAACCAAAACCAACACATTTCCATGCGCTTATTCTTTATTTGTTAATCATGAAAAAGCAGATGCTCATAGGGAACAAACAAAGACACCTTCGATTGCGTTGACAGCCTTACATTACAGTAAAAAATTGTATCATACATTATAAATTAAGAGAGGGTATAACATTTATTTTGTACACAAGTAGGCTCAACTCTACAATCATAAAAAATAGCTTTACTTTTCAAGCGTTTGTCAATGAAAGAAAACCCAACATAATTATAATCATTATATTATATTATAACATTAATAACAATAATAATAATAATCACCGTTATATTAGTATTACGGAATCAATGTGTTCACAAACGATCACAGAGTAAAAGCTTTAAACCAGAAAACAACAGACATCATATTTTAACATATTATAAATAGATTTAGACACATTTTAGCCAACAATTTAGATTATGGTAAGCCTATTTAAATGGGTCTACTATATAACATTTTTCTTTCTTAAGCAGCATTTACATAAAGAAAAACGACAAGATCCGACCTATATCTGATGGTATTACCACAATGTTCCTGTATAGATGTAGTCTTTTGTGATACTTGTATCAACTTAAATCCTCTAAAATATTACACACATTTAGAATGGATTTACTCATACAGTCTCGCTCAGTTCCAGGGCCGGTATTCGGGATTTAAAACGGTTAACCCCGTGTAAGGACAGTTTTGTCCGGCGTTCTTCTGTATTTTTGGATTGTCCTTCGCTGGATACACGGATCCCTTCTGTAATCCACTTCCGGGAGAAGGAGGAACAAGTGTGCTGTCCAAGATTTGCCGGTCTGCAGCGTGAGAAAATAGCTCAATAAAATAACCATGTTTCAAGCAGGATGCAATGCAAAATGTTCCTTTTTGTATCCTAATATTTATTCATCCGTATTTAATAATAAAGAAAAATATATACTTGCAAAACGGAGGCGAAGAAAACTCGTAATATTCGACTGTTTTAACTTCGAATTATATCGAGATAATAATTAAAAATGTAATATAAAAATAAAATAAATATATATATATGTATATATTGTGATGGCTAAAAACAATTCCTTACCTTTATGAGCTTTCATGTGATATTTACATTCCTGCTCCTCTTGGAAAGTAGCTCCGCACACGTCGCAGGGGTGGGGTTTGTCCTTGGCGTGGGTCCGTCGGACATGGCTGTCGTGGGCGGCGTGCGAAGCGAAGGCCTTCCCGCAGTGCTTACACTTGAAGGGCCGCTCTCCGGAGTGCTGGCGGATGTGTGTTCGCAGAATACTGGAAGCAGTGAAGGCCTGGACGAGAGGAAAGACCAATAACATAGTATTATTAATATAGCCCTGGTATTGTATCCAGTTATTTCAGCTCATTAAGCTCAATTGGTTTAAAGTGTCATCTTACATTGTATTGTTTAATTAATGTTTGTATCATCTAAAAATAAATATGTTAAATTAGTCTGAGATTTGTTTTGTTATTTTTTAACGAATCCTATCTCTTGTATAAAAAAAAACTGTAACCCTGTAGTCTCGTATATATTGCTTAAATTGTCCAGATAATCAGAACAACAAAAACTTCTCCGGGTGCATAAAAAAAGGGGGAGGACGTGGAGAAGAAAGGACCAGAACAAAAACTTCTGCTCATTCCTGGGCCGTAAATTAAAAGTATAATCTCAGCAGACAAAAGGGTGGGTTTACATCTGGCGATAATTAGCATGTAAGTGTCTCCGTGGAGCGTGCCCGTGGAGAGCGACAATCACGAGGGGCTCGCGCCGAATGCACCATGACACGAGGAAGCACTCAATGGATCCAAACTGCGGGCTGTAGGTTTTAAAAGACGCGTAGAAGAAGAGGAGGAGGAGGAGGAGGAGGAGGAGGAGGACAAGAAGACTAAAAACATTACTATCATGGAAGATAAATACTTCCATTATGAAGTCTCGGTCGGAAACCAGGAGATGTATGTCTCTTCTGTTCAGCATCAACACTTTTTACAACGTGTCAAACTATATAATATATTATGACGTTTCCGTTTAAAATGATATCCTAGTCACAACATAACATGATGATGAATGAAAATTGTGGCAAATTATATTATTAAATGAAAACAAAAAGGCCTCCTACCTTGTTGCAGTAGACACACTTGTACGGCCGTTCTCCAGAGTGCACGCGCATGTGTTTGTTGAGACTGGACGACTGTGAGAAACTCTTCCCGCAAACTGAGCACTGCGGATCAGACATAAGAAACACAACATAACACATCAGCATGAGGTAGCTATTTAGTCATTTAAATGTGTCATATATTTGGAAGACAAGTTAACCTCAACTCAAATTATTTTTTTCTGAGCGTTTTGCCTAACAATTGTGGTTTTCTATTTAATTTTTTAATAACTTATTTTTATTGATATAGTTGTGATGCTTTAAGCTGAAAGGTCACCACCAACTAAAGGTCTTAACATAATTTGCCTTTTTTAAGAGGCCCAATCAAACCCCGAAGCATCCGTTTCTAAGTGACGCTGTATAGGGAGCTGTTCCTTCAGCACCACACGCACGTGTGCACGCACCTGTCGACTTCACTGCGCGATGCAATGACGTAACGCTCTGGCAATACTGGGATGGAATAGATAGCCTGAACTTAATGCAACGTAGACACTGGTTCAGTACCTTGTGAGGCCTGTGTTTTTCGTGAACGTGTAAAATGTGGATCCTCAATCGGTCTCTCTTCTCGAAAGAACGGGTGCAGAGGTGACAGGGGAACTTCCGGTCGCCCTGGTCCACGCAGCGCGTGTACTTCAGATGTTTATCCCTGTAGTACTTGTATGCAAACACCTTCCCGCATCTGTCACACTTGAAACCCTCACCGGAATCTGGGGGGGAAATAAAGAAGCAACACGTTTGGTGCGATGGTCAAACCAGAGCAGCGGATCAGAGAGGCAAACCAACAGAAGGTGTGATTCTGACCTTCAGGGGGAGGAACCACGCCGTTTTCCTCTCGGGGGTCTTTCAGGGTGAGAGGGATGCCGAGGAACTGCATGTAGCAGTCTCCGTACCACACCAGCAGCTCCTGTCCTGGCCGGATCTCTTTGCAGGCCTCATAGAAGATCTGACTCTGGATCTGCACAGCGATGAGGTTTTGCTCCTCTGGGAAACGAGCGCACTTCACAGAAGACATCCAGTTCCCTGAGCCTCCCCTGCCATCAACAAAATGACTCAGCCGGCCGTTTTCAAACACCTGAAGCAGATTACATAATATATGAGTTCAAACTGTCTGAGTAATTTCCTCATTGGCTATACACCGCACTGGGAAAAGGACGTTGGGAACAATTGCAACACATTACCTCCCACATCAGAGTGTTGTCGTCGTATGTTTTAATCTCGCTGGTGTTAACCTGTTTCCCCTGGAAAGGTCCGAAGCGCGTGCCCTGAGGGACGCTGCTTTTGTCTGTGAAAACTCCACAGTGGGACACGTTTCCCCACGCTGCCCGGACGACGGTTAACCCTGCAACACCGTGTCCAAGACAGAGTCAAATCTCTGCCGCGCCTCCATCAATTCAGACACACGGAATTAAAGTTGATTTGTTATTTATTTATTCATTATTAAAGTTGTCTTACCCTCAGGAAGTTCAAGTGTTTCTTTGTCCAGTGGAAGAGTGTGAGAGTTCGAAACTGAAGAAGAAGAAAAAAACACAAACGAGAAGATGGGGGATACAAAAATGAAGGGGTTAATTAATCACATTTTTGGAGGAATCAGTTGATAACTAATTATTAGTTCAAAGTAATACGCAATATTGGCCCGTCAGCAGTTGTCCATATGTTTTAGGCCATTTCCAAGGCAAACAAGTTCCATCGTCTGATTAGAAACTAAATAAGTTAAGCCGAAGTCTCACCTGACTTTTCGGGCAGGGCCAGTCCTGATATCGCGTGACCCACGGAGCGCTCCTGGCTGCCGGAGTAACCGTAGAGCACCATGAACAAGTCGTCCTCGCTAAAGTTATAAGACGCGCGTGCCTTTTCTGGCGACCGGAGGCGAAACAAAGTCTCTTTGGGCGGCGAGGTGGCGGAGGAAGAGGCGCAGGACGACCTCTCGCTGGACGGGCTGCTGAAGTCCGAGGACAGCGGACCGGCGGCGTGCTCGGTCACCACGGCGGCCAGGTCCTCCGGCTTAGGGTACAGCGGGTGTCCGGGCAACATCTGGCTCAGGTAAGGGATGCCGGAGGCGCTCAGCATGTGTTCGTGCAGGAACGAGGGGGGGTGGTGCTGCTGCTGCTGGTGGAACGGAGGGGCTCCGCCGTGCGGGTTGAGCGGCAGGTTCGCCTGAGTGTCCGACACCAGACGGCCGAGGGACTTGAGCGGGTGGAGGAGGCTGTGAGTCCTCGGGAAGAAGTCCACGTAGTGGTGGTGGTGGGGGTGCGGGTGGGGGAGAGGGGCTGGGTAGAAGCCTCGAGCGGGACTGCCCTTCAGCATGCCCATGGCTTGGAAGCAGCTCTTGTCCTTCAGCACCACCGGGATGCTGGACACGGACACCGACATGACAGCACCAGGGAGGAGACCCGGACCCTTCAGGGTGAGAGGGAGAGAGAAAGGAGAGGGGGGTGGGAGAGGAGGTGAGGGTGAGTTATACAAGTTTAATGCAATAAATCTAAAAGAGGAAACATGACATCAAGAGAGATTTGACCACTTGAATTGATTTATTTTAAACGTGAGTAAGCCTTTAACATCCAACTAATTATAGCTTCAATTTAATGTAGTGAATTTGATTCATATAACACTATTCTATTGAATCTACAACTTCTAAAACGCATCCAGAATTTCAGTATTTAAAAAAACAAAACAAAGAAAGAAATATGGACAACTGGGGAAGACAACATTGAACAAATATAGTGCGTAATAAGTAAAAGCAGTCCACGGGGAAATTGGACAGCCGATTTTTCAATATTTCCAGCTGAGAGGCCACATAGACACACGTCAGATGTTCATCAGCGGCGTTAAACGACCGGCTAAAAAAAAGGTGTTTTCTTTCTAGGAACAGTTTACCAATCAATCAGTAAATAGAGAGACACATCAGGGTCATGACACCGATTAAAGAACAGTCAGCCAGAGCAGAGGTCAACATTAATGAAGCTTTTTGTAGACCTTACAATTACTGTCAGTGCGGAAGAAAAGATATCAGTCGGGAGCAATGTTGGAGCAATATTTGCTAAAGGAAATTATTATAAAGAAGAAAACAAGTTGGATTAAACAGAAGACTACATTTAAAGGGAATTAAGGAGACACACGAAAAACGAGATACACAAACAAAAAAAACGAATTTGATTTATCTTAATCCTGTAGTATTTAAAAAAAAAAAAAAGAATACATCACATACAATAATGAGTCACACATAACTCAGTGAGTCAGTAATTTTCTATATAAAAAGGTGCAGCAATTTAACATAAATTGGGGGAAATGAAAAAAAGCTTACCTCGTTAAATAAATTACAGATGTTTCACAGAGAAGTTGTGTATCTGTCATGTCCGGGATTCAGTTTTAACAAACACAAACACAACATCTCCACATTGAGCAGGTATAAGCGCAGCAGGTCCAGACTTCAGAGTGCGCAATGTGCTGCAGGAACCTCTCTCAGCCTGTGGTCGGTGGTCATCTGAGGGCACCGCTACTGTAGACATCAGGTCTGCTGGAGAAGCTTCCCCGAACCTTCTTCCTATTGGCCAGGCATCAGCTCAACCTCATGCATCTCAATGTCCCACAGGAATACATTTTCTCAGGGACAGCCAACCGTGGTAACTTCAGCACACCGGTCTGCCTTCCTCTGCTACAATGAGGCCGATTGAGAGAGGTTCCCAAACATTTCCATATGAGGACCCCCACCCCAACACACACACACACACACACGGTCCGATTGTATCTGAGGGACCCCCTGTGGAGTTTAGATATGTGTTGTTATGACTTGGATGTGGTGAATTAGGAAGAGAGAAAAGAATGGTCGTTTAACCCTGTCTCTGCTCTCAACTTCATCAACAGAGTAAAATTGCGACTAATCTCCATCAATACTTTGATTTATTTTCGACCGCACATTATAGGATCTCGTGCTTGTCATTGAGTTTAATGGTAATTCTATTATATCATTACGCCTCATTTTGATTTTGGGGTTTTGGATTTATATTCAGAGTATTGCAAGCTATAGCCAAATGCTGGTGCGTCATTGGTTTATATGCTTGCCCCAACATCTAAGAAATAAACATTCATGTGCATCATCTAAAATATATATTTTACAATTTAATTGTATTTATTTGAATGTATATTGTAATTTACTTTGTTAGCCGTTTTAGTCTGTAAAGTATACTTGTGCGTTTTTTTGGAAAATACAATGCATGGAGGCATAGACATTTTTGTGTGTGGTTTTAATCACATGGAATAAGAGTCACTCGATTAAATACTGCAATAACAGAATTCTTTATTTACAAGGCAAATAGCATCAGCGAAGCCATATTAGTTCACAACTTGCATAACTGTGGTTTTAACTTCTCTTGTATATCTAATTTTGCATAAAACGCTCACACACACTAGGGGTACAAAGGTGGATGCAGGTATACAGTGTGATTCCTGTGAACGATGCAGAAAAAAAATATCTGGGGGGAAAACACAACAGTAAGCTTTCCTCAGAAAGTCCATATAGTATATTACATATTGCTTCAATATCCCTATGCATTATCTTTTCCATACAAACAGTGAGGGAGGGGGGGAAATGAAATGACAGTCTTCAACCCAACACAGAACAGAGAGCAATGGTGAGGGACAGTTCAACTGTGACCGAGTCTCCAGCAACTGCGAAGAGTTGAGCGATGATGCACCCATTCAATATTGTACACAAGTCATTATACACATTTATACAGACAGCAGTGTAATGTACAAGAACGAGAACGGACAAAATCTAAGGCATTATGCTAGGGTTCTTAGCATTTCAAGGTTGCATCTTAGCTCTAAGAAATTGGCAGACAATACAAAAGGGCATTTAAAGTTCTTCAAAACCATAAGTTAAAAGAGAAAAAATATTTATTTTGTTTAGTGGGTCAAAAGCCTGGATATTTGTAAGGGGCAAAATTATTTATTTGCTCCTGTCCTCATTATAAATGCTAAAAAATGCATTGCTACCACATGGCTTTAAATCTTTTCAAAATCTTGACAATCTTTGGAAATTTGCAGAGGGCTGTGAATCATTCTTTAAAATGGCTCAAAAAGGCTTGTTCTGCACAACTGTATGATACAATCAAAACAGCATTTATCAACAAATAAAAGAGTGATCTCCTGTAGGCCCACAGCAAGGCAACTGCAGGACATCTGCAATGATGACAATCACAACATTAATGCAGACTTTTGTCCCAAAGTTGACTTGCTACAGCTTCAAATTTCATTTACACAAGAAGCAAAAAGAAGCAACAACAGGCAACTTCCTATCTAAATGCTGAGAAGAGCATGGTACAACACCACATTGTCAACATGTTGAGATAAACACCACCAGTCACATCCTCAGGCCTTCAATGACAATACATTCAGAATGATTCTCTTCCTGTTTTATGCTGCAACATCTACATTAGGACCCTGTTAAGTGACATCATTAATTTCTTGTTTTCCGTGGGCCTCAACGCATGCTAACCAACAGGTCGTCTCCCTATGAAAATAAAAGCTGGTAGAATTCAGAAATCCAATTGAAAAGGTGAGGATTATTTGGCTTGCTCCAAGTCTGTCCTGGGTTAAAAGTTATAAAAAGGTTTGCTTTTTTTTTGTTGAGGAAAATGTACTTTTGAGGTTAGAGAAGATGACTTGCTTAACATCTTGTGAAGGTCAAACCAAACCCCTACAGGGGCACAAGAATAGCATGTCATTACTGAACACTTTATAGTTGAACTAAGTGCCTGAGGTCATATAATATGGCTAAATGTCCGTCAGAGCAGGTCTCATGAACCGTGCAGTCTTAACTCTGACCTCTGCTATAGACGAGTGGCTGGAGGCAGAGAGGGCGTGTGTCAACAAGGGGACCACAAACGACTTCCCTCTGCAGGCCTCAGCCAATGCTGCATAATCTATTAGGAACGCTGCGTGTGGATGTAGACTTTCTTGGTACAAACTGCAATAAAAAACGGTGTTTAATACTGCACCCAAACGTGGAGCAAAAATGTGTCCTTTTTATTCAGGAAACTGTACAAAAATTACAAAAACAAAAAGACCAAAAAAAACCCAAGAGATTCTCAAGTAATCGTTATTGCTCGTTTACATCACACCAGAACAGTTTGCACCTAGCAGCTTGTATGAAGCACTTTTCACTCCAGACAACATAGAAAGCACACATCTGTTATTTATTTTTTTGAGTTATTGTATGGCTGTGTTGAACTTGTATACGTTTTTTTCCTCCTTTTTTTAATGGTGTTCTATGCTAAAGGCAGAGAAGCAAGCGATAATCTGTACACTGTATAGACAGCACACCCCCTTACGACCCCTCTATTCCCCCCCCCCCTCACCCGTCTGCATCGTACCAGAACATCAGATTGTAAAGGCTCCCACTCCACTTCCCAAAAAACTCTACGAAAAAGAAAAGAAAAGACAAAAAAAACAACAACCCTTCTCTGCTCCAAAAGGCAGTTGTGACCAGACGGGGGAATCAAACCCTAAGGAATAAAATAAATAGGAAAGACAATGTTTTACTTATTGGTATGTACAATCTCTGAAATTCATTTTCAAACCATATATGATTTTGAGATCTTCTTCTGAAACTAAAGGACCGAAGTATAATCCATTATTCATGTTAATAGAAGAATCTTCTCAGAAAGAATACAACCATTACTGTTAAAATTATTTAAAAAGTGCCTCTTTCACACTTTTAGAATTCTTTTCTTGTTCTTGCTACTAGGATAATCATAATCATCATCTACAATAATTAAAATGAATCTATACAGAAAAATAAAACTTAATTTAATACACTATATAAACCTCTTGACTAAATTAGTCTAATCATACAAATCACCATTCCACTCAAACCATTCTTCTGCAGTGTTTTCAAGGTCATTTTTTTCAACCATATCTTCATTCTACATCTTAATTCTCACAAGAAAAAACAACAAAAACTAAAATAATAATAAAATAAAGAACAGCAAAAAGGCAAAACTGGCTAAGTGTTTGAGCTCCATTCATGAATTTGAACATAACTTGGAGTCTTTGCTGCCATTTTGGAACTATGTGGAAATGTCACAAATGTGTGAGAAAAATAGGACATAAAAGAAAAATCAGTGTACGTCATTTTTGAGATGAGATTGTAAATGGCCGCTGTCCACTGAGAGGAATACATTCATCAGAACAAGGGATCCCAACCACTGCTGCCCCCTTAGGTCGGTGCCCCCCAAACCAGGAGGCCTACAGTAAGTCACACTACGGTGAATGCAGCTGGACAGGCAGACAGACTGGCTCATCACAAGGCTCCTCCAGGAGGGTGAGGCATGTTGGACAGAGGTCCACCATCCTTCCCCAGCCCTCTTCACTCTCCTGTGTCTGTACGGGTCCAGGCTCCTCCGGGGAAGCCGAAGAGGCCCAGCTGGGACAGACGGCAATCATGGGCTGGGGAGACAAGGTCAGGGCACCGCCTGGCTGGTTCAAGGGGCAATCGGTTAGTTACATGTTTGTACAATTTTTGAAAGGGCCGACGCACTCCTTGCTCCAGCTGATCAGTGAGGTTCAGGGTAAGAACTCCATGAGGGTCAACAGTATTTCTGCAGAGAAACAACACATATTAGATCACAACTTGTAAAGCATTAAATAAAGTACACAATTCAACAAAACACTTGCTGAACTTGAACTTGTCTGGAGTAAATCAGCCATGTGTGCAAAAGACTATAAACAAATAGAAATCCTTCTTGGAACACACCATCAAGCCTAAAACACGTAAATCACAAAAGCCTGCACTAATGGCCAAACAGTAAATAATTGAAATAATCTAAGTGCCAATATATTTCTATAATCTTGGAAGGAGGATAAATCAAGTGACAGATATACTGGTAGGTTACAACAGTCTGAAGTGCAGACAATCAAAGAGCAGCACCTTGGTTAAATATTCATGTCCCTTTATTGGGCTTAAAAGCATTATGGACAACAACAGTGCCTTTCACATATAAAACTAACAATACCAGGGAGACAAAGGAAGAAGGATTAACTCTGTTGACATTAAATACTCACCAGACCAAGTAAAAATATGTGTACTTTTACCAGATTTTCATTGAGTGACTGAGGTCAGTTGTCTTTCAAGTCAAAGTCTGACTTGTTTATTTATGTGTGCAGGTTTGACAGATCTGTGCCATAAGGGATGTTTTCCATGTTAAGCAAACCAGCTGTTTTTGTCCAGACAGGCCAGCCATACAGTAACTCTATATTCTATATAGTCTATATAGACTAAATGGTCTGGCTCTAAAGTGCCCGCTGCTAATTACATCATTGTCCTCTATGTTCAAGTGAAGTATCAGAACACCAGCAAGAGGAGTTACGTAAACTACTGAGTAAATTATTCACTAGCACGGCTGTTCAATAAGTGTATCTTATAATGAGACAAACATGTACATAGGAAGCTGGGAGTGTGGAGAAATAAAGACCAACCTTTTAGTTTTTCTTGGTCCCCCGATTACTGTGAAAAACTGGAAGGGGTCCATTTAGTTGACCTCTAAGGCTTAAACTCTACAAGTGTCCGTATTATATTCCTACAATGGGCTAATGTAAAGATATTACCGGGTCACTTCAAATCCTCTAATTTGTTCTGGCCATGCTACAGGATGCCCAACTGTGTAATTTGTAGGTTTTGCTCCTCCTAGTTCTAAAAGCGTCTTAACTTTGGCCCAGTGTTTACCTGTTCTTGCCCCATGGAGGGCAAGCCGGGAGAGGGCCCTGAGGCCATGGACGTAACACTCATCTGTCCGGCCATCTGGCCCATGCTGCTGGTTGCCATGTTGCTGGCCATGGAGACATTGTTGAGGTTCATGCCATTTCCGTTGTACATGTTGCTGTTACTCTGCTGGGCGAACTGCGGCGATGCCTGCTGCTGTGAGAACATACTGGGGAGAGGAAAGGAAAAGGAGATGGGTGAGCTCGAACATTTAACAATGGGAGCAGAAAAGCTCCTTCAGGAGCACTAAGGAAAGTACATGTTTGGATGGAATTATATCTGAACTCGAGTAGTCCCTTAACATTATTTAAAGTTTGATGTTTCCAAGAAGCATGTATACAATTCATAGACTACTGAAAGTAACAGAAAATAAGTTGTTGTAAGTATAAGGTTGGCATTGAGTAAGCTGCGGCTACAACATGAACATTGTTTTATTTACATTTTGGCAAATGTGTTAACAGAAAGCCAGATCAGCTATAAGCAGTTTGTGTTTGCACTTTATCATCACAACATTATTGCGATACTGAAGAAAAACCGAGAAACATGATGATTGTTAGGGGTGTCTTTTCTTCTATGATTTCTAAAGGAATTTAAGGACATATATTGGCTATGGTTATTGGAGATCGTGATATCCTTGGAACCGAATGGTCTAATAGGCACTAAAGGTTTATTTCGGAGGAAGTTCTGATTTTACCTGTTGCCTCCCATGTTTCCTTGTGGCCAGCCGTTCATGTCAGGGGAGCCCTGGAAAGCAGCGTTTCCTTGGCTCTGCTGCATCATTGGGGACTGTGTGTGGGCCATGCGGGGAGAAAGCAGGGGGCTCTGCGGTGTGCCCGGACCTCCAAAGCCTCCGTCTGCCTGTTGGCTCATACCTGTGGCGGACGCATCAAGATAGGTCAACCATACTGCACCTGCAGAGACTCAACTACAAACCAACGTACTGAGTGGAGGAGTGGAGCAAATGTCAGCTTTCCATATCATTTACACAGTCATGCCATGGGCATCTGAGCAAACATGATGATTAGTGTGACTGAAGACTGTCCATTCCAGTCTGCATTCAGGATTAATGACAGGCAACTAATATTTACTACATGCATGTAAGCAGAGAACAGGCAAGGAACTAGGAAGGAAGGGAATAAGGAGATGGCTTGGGAGAAATGGGAAAGAGAGAAGTAATGTCTCGCAGAAGTTATTGCTCTGTACAAACCCACGGGCCAGAATTAGATTAAGGTGCGAGGGATAAATCAAACATGTCATTATACAAATCAGTATTATACTAGATGATCAGATTATGTCCAGATTACTCACCACACTGTCAAACTGACAGGTGCAGCTGTGATTATTGTCCTGTTTTGGTGTGTATCCTTTGTTAAACTTTGATTATTGTGCTCTTGGTGCCCTCTGGTGGATCAAGAGTGTACAGCCAGGACACCATTTTGGTCAGTGGAAAGAACGAGAGTACATGATCACAGCTAATCCTATGTATTAAAAAATAACTGATGAGTAAAGAATGCGGTATGACTTGGATCATTCAATGGCAGCTGATTGATGCAGTCACCAGCGCATAATAGATAGCTAGATACTAAAAAGCGCGCGCGCACACACACACACACACACACACACACACACACACACACACACACACACACACACACACACACGTGACATGTGGGCTGGGCTGGGGGAGCAGTACCTGAGTTGGGAAACTGAAAGGCACTGTGCTGCATTTGGGGGCTGAGTACGGCCCCGTACTGTCCGCCCATCAAGTTTGTGTTTCCCATCATCATCTGTGAGGAGGTGGAGGAAGAGGAGGAGGTGCCATGCATGTGGAGCTGAGGGTTGGGGGGGAGAGAGGGCAGGCTGGGGGAGAGAGGGGAGGAGAAGGGGCTGGTAGGGGGAGGTGGCGAGGCCAGGCCTGTACTGGTACCGTAGCTGGGTGGATAGGGGAACTGCTGAGGGTTGGCCTGGGGAATCCGCGGGTTACTCATGCCTCCGGCAGCCATGTTGGGGGGCAGGTTGAGACCCTGGGCCCTCATGGCCATGCTCCTCTGCTGCTGAACCTGCTGGGCCTGCTGCTGCTGCTGCTGCTGCTGCCTCTGTCTCAGGTGATTACTCAGCAGCTCTCGCTGACGCTGTGCCAACATCTGAGCATTGATGGTCCCCTAGAGGTTGGAGGAGGATGATGTGTGATAATAGAGAAACACAAAAAAGAAAAAGTCTCATAGATCTACATTAAGTATGTCTACTTCTGCCTTCACAAAACAATACACACAGAAAATAAAGCCTTAAATGTACACATCATTGCAGACAGATCATGTAATGGCAGCGGTGACCTACCTGGTTTGGCGCACTGGCTCTAAGAGGTAGGTTCACATTTGACACACTACTCATCTGACTCATCATTGGCTGACGGTTCTGGTGAGACAAGAGAGGGAAGAAGAGTTAAGACAAACACCAGTGAATTTAAAATATAAATTACTTCATTCCTGCCCAATTTAAATATGGACTGCTCACTTCCAGCTTGTAAATCATTAAAGAATACAAATTAAAAGAGGATTTAAATGATATTCCAGTGAAAGACCAACACATTGCAGGCAGACCTAAATGTCCCAATGATTCAGTGTGTGCACAGAAGAGCTGCCAAAATGTCAACCTCAAGGATAATTACACACAGCTACTGACCAAACAGCGTGGTTACAACAGAAAGACAAAAACATATAAAGAAATCAATTGACAGGATCACTTCCAGCAGTGTCATGCCAGTCTAGATGCACATGTACCTGCTGTGACTGTAGCCGGTGCTGGAGCTGTAGTCGTAGTGCATTGGGCTGGTTGGGGACGACCCCAGTAGGCCTAAGACCGGGCCGGGCCTGCATCCTCATCATGGGGTAACCTGGGCGTGGACCTATCTGGTTAGCCATGGGGTGGAAGCCTTGCTCTTGCATGGGAGCACCTGGGTAGCCCCTTTGGGCCATGTGGGATGGTGGGGGACCAAATTGCTGGGTGTACATGGGGGGCTTTTGGTCTATTAACATGGAGGGGTCCTGAGGGAACTGGTCCGGCTCCATTGATTGATTCTGCCACAGAAATGAATGAAAAACAGATGTAGAGCCATAAAAGATAATAATTCAAATTCACAAAAAAAAGAAGAAAAAAAGAATGTAATCTCACCTGTTCTACCAGACCAGGGATCCCTAGAGCACGATCAATCTCCTCCAGGCCATCAAAATCTTTTAGTGCAGTGTACAGCTGAGACATCAGGGCCCCCTCGTCTACTGCACTGCCATCACCAGAGCCGTGACCCGTACTACACAGCAATTCATCCTGTTGCGCAGGGTGCACTGGCCTGGAGGAGGAGACGGAAGGTACTTAATATAGCTTCAAGGATTTCAATTACGACAAAATACTCAGAGAGGGAAGTTTGATGAAAGAGAAATGCTACTCTTGAGGAGTGAGCCGAGTAAGATTTTTTTTGACATCATTAAAAACATGTAATGGTAATTTGCAAGTTAGCCTCTTACCTGGTCTGGTTAACAAAAGCGGTCTGGTCGATGGGCATCATGCTGTCTGGCCAGGGGGCTGTCTGGTTGGGTGGAGCCTGTTGTTGGGGGAAATGGTGGCTGACCATACCAATATCCATATCAGGTTGGGCTAAATAGGGGGGAAAACTGATTAGGCAGGATAGTTGACTGTAGACAGTCAATTTTTGGACTTTGCCAAGATGATGGTTTATATTATTAAACCCAGAACAACCAGCACACAGTGTCAGGTTAGACATTACGTGTATTTCTTGAGTGCTATGGTTAGCCACTGGGTGGCACCCTATTACAATCAACAGCAACAAAATAATACTGGTGAGTTGAGGTCTTTCCATCTGTGCAATTTTCTGTATTAAACGCTTTAGATCCTTTTGTATTCATAGGAAGACAGGGTAAAGGAAGAAACGGGGGCTTTAGTCTCATGGGTCAATGTGAAATCTACTTCATCTCATCTAGTTTCTGCTTTTAAAACTTTATGTAACGTTTTTTGGGGCACACTGGGCTCTCACCACTGGCCATCATTGGGGACTGTAGCATCGGTCGAGGCCCTGGCTGGCTGTTGGGCCTCATGGGAGCACCGTTCGGCCCCATCCTGGCTTGCATGGGACCTGGCTGCCCAGGGCCGGACGCTCCAAGAGGAGGCGCAGAGGCTGAACCCACCCAGCCCTCCTGCTGCTGCTGCTGCTGCTGCTGCTGCTGCATGCCTGGACGTGGACCCCCTGGAGCCATCAGTCCTAGAGGAGCAAACACCAAAATGGAGACAAGAAACAATGAGAAATGCCTCAGGACAGACCTTAATGAATGTGCCCATGATGCAATGGCGTAATATAAGGGGAAAGACATCTACTCTGGGATATTTGACGACTGTTAATATGTGGGAGTGACAGAAAGTCTGTGCCAGTGTGAGTGACTAAATATTTCCTGTCACAGGAAGTGAGTCACTGTGCCATGACATGATATGTCACAGGCTGAGAGCGACACAGAGGTAGAGGGTAAAAAGGTCTTTCCTCAGAATCCTTAAAGCAGCTGTCGTGACAAAATCCTAACAAAAGGATGCCCACTGTGCTTCAAACACTTGAGAGATTGCCAAATAGGAATCACACAAGAAAAATAATTAATTTCCAAGTCGAATTTTAGTTTGAGATTACAGTATGTTTTTGTGTATGAAGTCCATTGAGCTTATACAAGTATGACTATAAAGAGGTCCGTCGTTCTGTGGGCTGATCATTTTCATTTGATGTACACAACTAAATCTGGTTCATTTCATCATCAAAGGGCACCGTTGTGACAAAAAAAAATAGCATAACTGTCACACCCACCTGTGCTGACCATACCGGCCTGGTTAGCCATCATGCCGTGACTTCCCACCATGCCTTGCTGTTGCATAAGAGTGTATGGGCTTGTGGCCCTTATGGGGTACTGTAATGAAGACTGCTGGGGGGATACATTCATGTCTAGAGACACGCTCCTCACAGGCAGACCCCTTCCCGGCTGGCCTGGTCGGACTCCCGCAAAGTCTAAAGACAGGAATGGAAAAGTCAATAATAATATAGTTCACACTGTTTCATAACTACATATTTAGTATCTCATGATGGGAGTATAGCGTAAAGTGTGTACGAGACTCACTCGTTGGGCCCATGCCAGTCCCGATGCCCCTGTGTTGCTGCTGCGCCACGGTGGGATTGGTCTCGGACATCTGCAAGATGTCATTGATGATGTTCTGTTTGTCCATGGGACTGGGCAACGAAACGGGCCGCGGCTCACAGAAGAGCTGCGGCTGAGCATTCTGCAGGTCATTCAGGATGTCATCCAGCTCCGACGACTGGAGAGAACACAGAGAGAAAAGGCAAAGAGTGAAAACAAGAAACAGATGAACCACTTACGGCCTCCATTTAGAAACCAATTGCTGCTTCACCTGCAGACACAAACCAAAAGCGTGTGAAAGGCAAACACGTACACCGAGTGCACACGTAAACACGACAACAGTTGCATGAGGAGTCTTTATCTTTGAGATGGGAACGGCAGACTTGGCCTTGTTTATAATAGAGATGTAACCCCGGGATAAAATGGACCACTTTCCATCAAATCTAGGCCACACTTCACTTATCTTATCAGACACATAATACCCTCTCTTAATGGCTCGTGTCCTCAAAACACACAACTGTGTCAGCCCCCATTATAGAAGTTCACCATTTTGAATCGCATATTTAAGATGGCCATATTAATCTGAACATTATTTGTGTCCCCACTGAGTGTAAAACACAGCAAAGAAAGAAAAGAAGAGGCCACTGAAGCTGCTTTCTACCGAGTAACATGGGAGAGCAGCTTGAAGCGGCAGGAGTTTGGCTGGTGCCAAAGTTTGGACTGCTCTCTGCCCCCCTACTGTAAACAGCTGGACTGAGCCTGCCCCAAACCGCCCAAGGCTGCATTTTTACACAGCTGGGCTTTGGACAATCTGGCCCGTTTTGTTTAGTTTTTCACACAAGTATATTAAACAAAGACAAGGCCATGCTGGGATCGTCTTTCCCTTGCTGAACGGAAGAATTGCTACAACTAAGTTAAATCTGTCACAGTCTCTTGTTTTTTGTTTTACAACACTGGCACTGTCTCCGCTGGATATCTCTTTCTATCAATGACACACCGGGGGCGTGGACAATATAACAGGAACACCTAAATAATGCAGTCCGATACAACACCTCAAACACCTACAGTAACAACAAATAAAAACAATCTGGCACAATTTTACCATAAGTGTAAAGTTATTGGCAACATTAATTGCAGCATTACTGTATTGAATTTAATTTTACGTAGACAAAAAAAAAAAAAACGTAGATGGCAGTCACAACTGAACAGAAACATCAACGTAGGTGATCATATTGCTTTTTAGAGAGAGGCCTAAGGGACTTTAGGTAAATAAGTTGCACTGGCTGTAACTGGCCAGGAGAGTGCAGCACATTTGGATTCACCCTGTCGTGACATACTGTACAGCAAGAAAACAGCACACCAGCCGCTGTTTCAATGTTGTACATTACTGCTCTAGACAATGACATGAATATGTTAGTCATGCACATGCTAATACAGATTACAGGGCTGACACAAATGCCTGAGAGAATGGATATCTTAAGTGGCCAAGGACTCACGACTGCATCTGCTTTATTGTAAGATGTAGGAGAGCTAGAGAGAGTAGCACAGTGAGGGGTGGGGGGTGGCAGTGGTGGGAGAGAGAAAAGCCCTAATGAGGTCAGGAATGATGTAATGCTCCTGTACGCTCTCAGCTTGCTCTTTTCCTCCTCCTCTTCAATTCTCTCTCCTCCCACTTTCTATTCTCTCATCTTCTCTAGTTGCTTTTACCCTTAATGGGTCCCATTTCTATCAATCCCTGTTACTCTCTTCGTTCAATGCATGTCACTGCATGCAGGGCAAATAATGCTCTTGTTTGCTGCATCTCAGTCTGGTTTACTGTATTTGGTTAAAACTGCAGGCCGAGTGACCCATCTGCAGATCATTAGTTACGTTATTGACGTTAGAAAGGTACTCTTTGTGGGAGAGCAGCTAAGGACACATACTGAGGATTACAAGATGCTGTTTGTTTAAGTGTATACCTCGTGCATATTGTAAAATCCTGTGTTTTTCACTTCAGAGATTATCTCCTTATTTATCCCCACAACTAGCACACCAATAAGCAGCATTAACTACTCATAAACATAAGTGAGAGAAACTTAACACTTTACTTTATTGGTCCTCTTTAATTGTTAACTGTTATCACCAACACTCAAGTAACAGGCACAATTTCATGTACTTTGACAAGGCTTCTCAGACTTCAAGTATGCGTGATACAAAGGGCACTCACTCTGTACAGTTGCATGCTTAAGAACAGCAGAGGCTGACTTTCTCACATCAGGACGCCGATGTAACTCCGTCAAATGTGTATTCTTACAGTTAGACTTAAATCCTTCAACTTAATAAAAAAAAACTCAAGTCTGTAAATCAGCACGTTGTAATGATGGGATACAACTTCCTGATCCCAACCTCACAAACAGTATGGGCCGAATGTCAATGTGGCCCAAAGGGCAGTAGGGACATTGTGCCTCTGACTCTGAACCTGGCCAATCAGGCTGCATAAAGCAGAACTGCAAATGGAAAAGTCATTTAAATCTGGAATTATGCCTTTTGTCAACAGAAACAATTTGACTAAAATCTATTCATGATGTGACTGAGATGAAATGGCGATTTCTAAATGGTTACTGCAATGTTAACAACACTCTTTTAAGTACTGCAATATTTGAAGGTTAACTACCATGTTGGGAGTACTTGCTACTTCTTTGTTGCCGGTATTTATAAAAGAGATTCATTGCTTATTTGCTTTAGGAATTACTTATTTGTGTGTGGTATCTTGGGGTTTTGAACTAGCAAAAGTTAAATCGAAAAGAACAGCAAATTAACTCATGTTGCAACACACTGTATGATTAGGCTTAATTGTGGGACTGGTAATACGAATGAAAAATTATTTTTAGTGGTCACATATTATATACAATAGCATGTTCTGATTTTTTTTCTGATGGCAGCGCCTGTCAATATTGAAATACTCGTCCCTCAGAAGACTTATGGCTGACCAGCTTTTGAAAACTCCTGACATGTAATGTACTAAAGGACCTGTGTGATGTCTGATACAGGATATTTGCATGTCAGCGAGCACTGAGTGCCAATGGAAATGATATGTTTGGCATGAAGTTTGACATTATAGAATTTCTTATAGAATCAAAGGAAGAACTGCAGTATTGAAAAACTACTGAAGGCCCTTTTAAAACAGAAGATCAGACTGTACTGGATGAGAAAAATTCAGTCAGTTAATTTCTTTGCCCACTTACTTATATTCAGGGTCAATGAGGAGCTGTAGCTATTGTGACCTACATCTGGCACTTTGTATGACCAAAATACTCAATAATGAGTTGAGCTGTAATATTTCCACATGCCAAAGCCATGCGCAACTCTGATTCTATTATCACTGATGACTCTTTTGAGTCGTAATACAGTGTAGATTAAAGAGAAAAATGAACTTAATTATTAATATGCATTATAAAAAGGATACTATTGTGGAAATGGGTTAAGCTTCAGTAGACGTAGTGGATGTTTACGTGACACTATCTGCGATAACCACGAGGACACTGCGCGCGCACACGCAGGCGCGCACACACACACACACACACACACACACACACACACACACACACACACACACACACACACACGCACACGCACACAAAACACAAATAATCCTGCGTCCCATAGGGCCATGGGACTAAATGACCATACCTATAGTTCCTTCAGCCATTAGCCGAGCCACTACTACGAAGCTCTGCCCTGATTTCTCATTTAGCTCTGCTCCAGCCATCAATAATTCAGCCCTCAAACAATCATGATGAGGAGGAAAGAGGAGGGAGGGAGAGGGGGAGAGGCAGCGATAAAGCAGTGGGTGAGGTTAGTGGAGAGAAGGATGAGTGGACTTTTTTAACTAGTACAGTCAGCTTTACCACATGGCCGAGCAGCAGTTCACCAGTAAGGAGCAGAAACCCACTCGCACACATTTAACGGCTCTAATGAAGTCATGGCTTAATTCACAGTTACCAAATGCCCTTCTTCTGGGCTGGAAACCACAATTAAAATAGACCGAGCCATCACAATCACCATTTGAAGCTCTACGCTTTTTAATCACCATCTTACTGTGAAACTCAGATTTCCTCAATTTCATTTGTACCATCAGCACAAGGGCAGAAAATAACCAATTGAATGTGCAATTTCTTCTTTGTTAAGAGTAGTAGCACACTGGCCAGTATCAATACGTACATATTAAACCTCTATTTCGCTCAATTTCTATTCCCCTCTTTTGTTTCTGGTACATTGCTTGTTCTACAAACACACCACTCCCCTCTATCGCCATGGTAGCAGAGAGGACATGCAGGAGCATATGGCTCATCATTTTCACTCTGCCTGCCGAGGCTGGGCTCTCCTGGGGGTATCTACACCTCTCTCATCTCTCCTTCTTTGTTCCGTTCAGCAGCTCTTACTATCCATCCAATCACCCTTTCTTCTTCTTCATATGTACCATGTGGACAAGCACATACTGTACATACACAACTATCACGCATAGCTTGTTGAGAGTCTGTACCACTGGCCTCTCTGTCTGCATGGGAAAACACTGTTCCCACACTGTCTCAATAGAAATTAGCCACAAAGAAGGTTGGGAACAATAAGAAAGCAACCCCTTTAACACCAACACACTGGTCTTTGAACACTTCTCCAGTTCATTTCTACAAGAAATTGAGCTTTTGTTTAACGTTTTCGAGATTCAAATGGCATGAATATCCCCCAGACTATGTATGGACTGGTCTAAGCAGAAGAACAAGAGAAATAGTGACAGCAAAGCATGCAAGAGTGTTCATGTTTTTTTGTGTAATTCTATGTAATTGTGTGGTTTGGTAGTGATGTGTGTGATAGAACTACATATTGCTAGACTCGTGTCCTGAACCTGTGTTTAGTAGAGCGCGTCACACACAGGTTTCCTGTATGAAAGGTTGAGCCTCACCAAACACTGGTTTTCTTTCCTGCATGAGAGAATCAGCATTCTGCAACACAGAACTTTTGAGTTTAACCAGCAACACTTTCCCTGCTCACTCCCCTTTACTCTTTCCTCCTCTTCTCTCTTTCAGCGCCAGACCTGACCCGAGCTCGCTGCCAAACCCGTGGATTCTGGCCAAACGCAACCAGGATCAAATGGCTGGAGAACCACAGGGACTCCTTCCAAATGTCACAGTTGTTTGAAGCTGGCGGATAGCTTCCCTCGGCTTGTGCTGCCAACGCATATGCAGTAAAAGGACCAGATGTGTTTATATATGTGAATAAAAAACATGACTGGTGTCTTAAGCGTATATGACAAGACTGTACATCTGAATGGGACTGTATATATGTCACAAATGCTGTCTGTCCGAGCTCTACACTGTCAGCCCGTTTGTGAGTTCAGCGGTAGCATCCTATGTGGACATGGGACTTGGAGCAGTCAACATCTGCTACCTAACCCAGATTAATGCTCAGACAGAGAGACGACACAAGTGGAGCAGTACAGTGAAAACAACGTTTTGTTTTGAGAAGGAGGTTACAATCATTCAAGGGGCAGCTCAAGTTCTTGCAACATTTCAAAGATGAAAATTAAGCAATAAACCAGCCATTTTTTAAACAAGACAGACACACAAGCAAGAGGTTTTAGTAAAAGCTAACCTGTTCAGCCCGGTCGTATCCCGTGTCTTGTTTCTCCGTCTTCACAAGAGGGTGTTTGCCTCCTTCGACCTTCACCTCCCCGGGCTCCAGTTTAGGTACCTTGTCCTTCAGTCCAGTGTCATCCTTATCCAGCAGGTAACGTAGCAGAGCATTGTCCTTCTTCTTAGGGCTCAAGGGCTCCTGCTTAAGAGACATTTCTGCCCCAGAAGCTGTACTACCAGCCCCCTGGGTTTGGTCTTGGCCCAGCTCTTTCCCTGTGGCCTCTGCAGTGAGTTTGGCCAGGTCTACTGGAGATGTACTGTTCTGGAGCAGTTGGTGGAGGATCTTGTGTTTTTCCTTAAGGGATGTGGCATGAGTGTTCCCTCCATTGAGGCCACCCCGGACCCCAGTCCCTGTCTGGTCTTTACCTTCACCTCCAGGAGACAGGGGCGTCTCCAGAGGCTCTGGCTTGGTGGTGAGCAGTTGCAGTAGCTTGGTGTGGCCCTTGTTGTCATGAAGACGATTGTGAGCTTCGTGGCCCTCAGGGGGCCCTTCCCTCTCCTCCTTGGGCTCAGCTAAGTTGCTCTCTGTCTGGCCCTGAGTGTGGCCCTGACCAACTTCTCCAAATGAGTCCCCTGTAACACCACCAGTACCACTGCCTCCTCCAAGTTTTGACATCAGATGAGTGTTCACCCCTGACCCTGGTGTGACCCCAGCTGGGGAGCCTATCTTTCGGTCAGGAGACCCTAGTGCGTGTGTATGAGGGGCCCCATGCCCGTGTCCTACACCGTGGCACTCACTTAGGGCCTGCAGAGCTGACAGAGAACTACTAGTGTAGCTGTTAGCATGGGTGCTAGCCGTGCTACTACTACCTGCACCTCCAGGCCCTCCACCACACATCCCCACCGGGGAGGGTGAGTGCAGGCCTCCTGCTACACGAGGGCTGCCTGCCCCCCCAGGACTACCTCGGTGCCTGGGAGACAGCATAGAGTTCTGTTGAGGTGGATGGGGTCCACCGGCTGGGCTGGGGCTAGCGCGAGAAGGACTGTTCATCCTCCAGTTGGGGCCCTGCTGGGGCGGTTGCATGCCCCCAGTGTGGTTATGGGGTGGGGGACAGCCAAAACGGTAGCCCTGCATATGGCCCCCCATGGCTGCTGGTTCTCTGGGACCAGCAGGGCCTGGAGAGGAAAAAGGCGTGCTGTTGCTGCTGATGGTAGTGTCTTGGCCCTGGGGCCCTGAACCTGGCAAACTGCCTGGGGTTGGAGGAGTCATGGAGGGCGTGGAGGAATTCATCGGTTTGGGAGCCATCCCTGTGGCCTGACTGCCAGGACCCATGTCCTGGGCCATTCCACATACTGTCTGCTCTCTAGAGGTTGAAAACAGACGCACAGAAAAAACAGCTGATTAGTTTAACAGTTTTCATGAGCAATAAAGTTCTGTAGACATGATTATTTATTCTGACCCTAATCTAACTAACTATCTAAATATGTATTTTTGAATACACTTACATTTATGTCTGATTTAATTGTGACCCCCTTTCCTGAGACCCATACCCCTAGCAAGCACAAATGTACACATTCAAGCTTGCATCACATCCACACAATACATGAAACCATCAGGTCGTGCTCCAGGGTGCCAACAGGCTAAAACATGTAAAGAAGTTCATGCCGCAGGTTTGCCTCTCTCTCTTCCTGACACAGGTGTAGGTAGTGAGACATACCTCTGAAGAATGTGCAGGGACATGTAGAGCTGGGGTTCATTGGTGGCGGGCGAGCGCACCAGTTTACTCTTGGTGTGGGCTGACACGATGGTTCCATCAGACAGGGAGAAACGGTAGATGGGGCTGAAGGCCTGGCCATGGCGGAGCACTAAGGACACATATGCACTTATATCAGTAGATGCCCGCACAAAACATTTCTCGACCGTTATCGGAATTTATGCTTTTCTAGTTGCCGACCTCTGATAATGTTACATTGTAAACAATCAATCCGTGGTTAAATTGACAGAAGGAGAGCTAGTTAACTATAGCATCACCGCTGACGGCTAACGGACAAAGGTTCCATTATGATGCATTCAGGCCCTGTTCAGTAAATATGATATGTATATATATTGGGAAAAGGTATATTATAACGTTATCATGACGTGGTCACATGTAATCTTGTCAAATGTAGTGTTGATGGGAAACTTGAATAAATCCAGTTGCTTGAAGGAGCTGTTTTCAAAACATAAATATATATTAGAGATGAATTATGACCTGTTTACAATACATAGCAGCTTATAATACATTAGTAAAACTATTAGACAAGATTTGTTTTAATCCATAAAAATACAATCTTTTATTTCCTATTCATTTTGAATTGTGTTTGGAAACAAACAGACACTATAGATGACTATAACTAAAAGTAAAAGTATAAAAATCATCAATTAGTATCGTCGGCAAAACAATGTGATAAGGGATTTGTAAAAGTTATATTCGCTACCTTTATTCTTTAGTTTTATGATCCGTCGCACCATTATTTCTCTGGATTGCCTATTTTGTATTTTTTAAATGGGGTTTTCAGTTTTCTTTTGAAAACAGCAATACAATGGTGATTGGATTAAAGGTCTCAAAGCAGCAGCCTTTGATTAACCATTAGCTTTGGTAAGAAGGGACTCATGGTTTGACCTGTGATCAAATCACCATTTGATACTAATGCAGTGGTCGGACAACAGCATCATCCAGACCAAAAGAAGCAACTATCAAAAGACATTAATTAAACAATATATTATTTGCATTAATGGCATTACCTTCCTGCTGATGTCTCTTGGCAAAAGACATCTCTCCATCGTTCTGTAGGTGGAACCTCTGGATGCAGCGCCTCACCAGGTCCTCCCAGCCCGGCTTCATGGACGCCCGCAGCAGACTGGTATCCAGGGACGTTATCTTACCTAAACACAGAGGACCGGATTAGAGAGGCCTTAGTCAGACATGGAAATAAGCATTTTGATACACTTCTACAGCCAAGCTGATGGGGATTCAATGTCTCTCT
This sequence comes from Cyclopterus lumpus, assembly GCF_009769545.1. Lineage (NCBI taxonomy): Eukaryota > Metazoa > Chordata > Actinopteri > Perciformes > Cyclopteridae > Cyclopterus > Cyclopterus lumpus. The sequence goes on from NC_046985.1 coordinate 9,615,710, forward strand.
CAAACATAAACATGTAGAGCAGCTTGTTGAGGAGAATATGCTCTTCACTTGGACACTTTGCTCTGCGGTTTGATATTGATTGAAGAAATAATAAGGATTTACTCTATTTACCTTTTAATTACAACGTGTCTGTGCTAGTCTGTGCAACTGGAGAGAAAGTCCTGGCCACAAAAGATTAGATAGTATTTGTACATGTTTGCCTGGCAGTACAAACTGTATGCTCGCCATTTAGACACAACAGGTAGAAGGAGTCATTGTTTTAGTCACACTTCGGCTCAACTATCTTTAGAACTCAACAAATACATCCATGCTATGTGTAAACACAAGCACAAATACACACTCATATCAGTTTAATAGTTGTCCCTCACCGGTTTAAAATTTAAATGGCGGTAGCGATGCATTTAAGAGGGCTGACACGCAGCTACTTAAAGGACAGCCATAAAGACTGACTAAAGACTTATACAAATATTCATAACGGTAGCATTCTACAGCACAACACCATATCCAACAAGTTCATATTTTCAAAAGCGCCGGGAGTGAAAAGTCTTATTCTCAATCATATTTGATCCAGAACTGAACATCCTCAACAAACAGGCCAACAAATGTGGGCATGCATACAAGCCTAAAACAGTCTGGGTGGGGAAGTACAGTAAATTACTGTATGTCAGCAAGAGCAAGTAACTATGTGTCTGTGTTAGCCACACACAAATGGTACAAGCACATCAAACACACACGGACGAGTGTTCAGACAAGTACTTTACCTCCCAGAGTGCAGACAGAGATGGGAAGGCTGTTCAACTAAAGCCTTCTCCTAAGGGCCTTTACCAAAGATATAATAATCTTTAAATACCTAAACTGTAGTGTGAGGTGATTTATGAGCTGGTGAAATGGGATGAGGATGTGCCTGTGTAAAGGCACTATATACTTGTTTTGCAGTTTTATTCAAACAGCTGAAAGTGCTCTTCCAAATTGGTAATGGGAGACTATGGGATGTAAACTGGTCACTATGATTGGCATGACCCATTAGCTTTTACTGAACAGTGAATTTCTGTGGGCTGAGAAGATCTGGTTTTGTCGGCTGTAAAAATAATATATATTAGTTTGTAGTTCCCAAATGTGTGACTGGTTGAGTACCTTGCAGGTCTTGGCGTGTGGTGAAGCTCTCATGCGTGGGATGCATGGGTCTTTCCTTCATTGGCACCCTGCGAGCCACACAGATCAGGCATGACTGAAAGTCTGAAAAAAAGAGAGTAAGAGAGAAAAAGAGAACAGAGGGAACGTGTGGAGGAAAGATGATGTAGAGGATGTAACAAAGATGACAGGCCAGAGACAGAGGGGATGAAGGGGGATGGGAAGGGGGAGGAGAGGGGAGGATAGGGGCGTAAATGATCGAAACAGAGACAGGGAAAGAAAATGAAATGCATGTTATTCCCAGGCAGCATAATTAATACAGTTATTAATGAGCATAGGGATCAGGGCTCCGCTCCTTTCATGAGGAGGAGCAGCTATCGCTGGCAAGGGAAATGATGAAGTGTGACCTTTGAAGGTGTGTGTGTGTGTGTGTACTTGCATACGTGCGTACGTACATAATTGTGTGTGCGTGCGTGTTCGCATGCATGTGTCTCCGGCTAGTCTCACCTAAAGTGCCATCTCACACTGATGACACCTCCCCTGGCCCAACATTAAAGATTGCCATCGCTCAATCATAGCAGTTGCCTCTAACACACACACAGATGACACTGCCCAAGTCCAGGACTGGGGTGACCCCGAAAGGTCTGCCATCTAACTTTCCTGTGCCAGTAGTACCCTCCCCCCCCCCCATCCCACACATGTTTCTGGCAGAGAAATGCATGCCAGGGCTGATGCGCGCACACACACATTTCTCATTTTGACTTGTAAACAGAACCTCTTGGGTGGTCCGGCCCTTAGATCTGTGAATCTTTCTCAATTCTCTCGCTTTCCCTCTCCTTCCTTCCTCTGTCTGGACAAATTCCTGCAACCACTGATCCGGCCTTGCGTCTCTCTCACTCTCTCTCACACACACAACTCTGGCCTGGGTCCTTGTCAGTCTTTTTGCCAAAGTATGGCTGGCAAGCAGCTGGTGCACAAAAGAAGCCAGAGAGAGGGAAAGACAGGTTTAGACTCAGACTGAAACATTTGCATTTTCACTTATTGTTTTAATTATCCACTGAGTGATAGTTTGGCAGTGGGAATTTATGGTTGCTCATCAAAGCCACTAAGTAAAGAGGATTTAGGTAGTTCAGATGTTAAAATGTGGAATTGTTTTGAGAGCTTTACGTATGAAGGCTGAAGGCATGGTGCTGAACGTTTTTGGATAAAAGGACATTCACTTGTGATGGAAATGTACTCAAACTACAGGACCTCAAGTTCCAGTCTAAAGTCCAGTGACCTTTCACTGACTGATAACCGTTAGGAGCACAATATACATATTTTCAGACGAAAGATAAGCAGATGTTCATGCTAGCGGCCGCTGCAAACACAGCTTCTCTATTCTCACATATGCTCCAAAAACTGTTGATACTTTATGTTGAGACTTATTTGAAGGTTATCAAACGGCCGGTTTCCTACTGATGCGATAAAACCTTTCCTTGGAGTCATTTTCCTAGGTTTGTGAAGGATGTACATGAATTATAGATAGGCTTTAATGACAGCTGCCCAGCCTCTCGTCTCCCTTGTGTCACTTAACTTTTCATGGATGTAAGTTGAGTGGCACCAGAACTGCTCCTCATCGGTTGCTTTTTACATACAATGCCAGTTTTAAGACAAAATATGGCTAATTCTCAACGATATAAGCATAATGTAAATGGCTGCAACATGGATTTATATGTATAACCTATCCAATCAGCAGCAGTCACATGTTTATGTTTCTTACACCCAAGAAAGCCTCAGTTTTGTCCCAACATGAGCAATCAATTTGAACTATTTAAGAATTCTGATTCAGTCACCTTTCAATCAGCTTTCTATTGAATACTGCAGTCAGTCTGATGTTATGTAACGTCGAGATGAATTTGTTTTCTGAGTTTGTCATCGAGCTTGCTCTGCCAGTCTACTTGAGCCCCCCCCCCCCCCATTTTTGCAAAATCAAAAATAATAGTTTTGCCTTTAGTCTTTGCTGAATTTTTCTTGTGACTGACTGTGACTATACCTATCACAGGAATTGAGGTCATTTCAACACAGATCCCAAAACTATGCTTGACCAAGGTTGTCTTGAAGGGTAACTAATTGGGTTGAATGATCCTCTAACCATCTATCCACTCTCTTTTCCCACACCATCTCCCACTCTCGTTCCATACCGTCTCCTTCCTCCTTGATGGACTTGGGCTCCGAAACGGCGAAACACTGCATGGTCTCATATTTCTGCTGCTGAGGCTCGTGCTCGTGCAGCTCGTCCTGGTTGTCGCTGTGGGGATTGACCAGCATCCGGCAGTTGAATGTGTGACTGTTCCTCCTCGGACCCTCGCTGGACCATGGGACGCCATTCACTGCGGGGAAGGGGGGGGGGGGAGAGATTTACAATGTGGCCGACCTCCTGGAAATTTATTTGATACATTTTTACTGCAGCCAAAAATGAACAACAAAACGTGGAGCTGCGCCAAGCATTGCCAAGAGAGGCTACCACACTGCAAGTGAAAGACGTAATGAGAGCATGACAGAGAGAATGAAGGCAGAAATAGTGTAAAAAGGAGAGAGCAGTTGCTGGGTAGAGATCAGTCATAATGAGCAGTTGGAACCATGAGCCCTGTGCCATCTACCCACAGCCATGCATCACAGCCAGGCCTCCATATGCATGTCCTCTAAAACATCATTGCCAATCTTTCTTCTTCTTTCCAACACTTACACAGGCGCGAGCAAACACGCACACACACACACACACACACAAAAAGAAAAGATAAAGAGACATGTACAGTCACGCACACAACTCATTTAACTCTAGCAAACTCCATCTGGTTTGTGATCTCATTCAGTGCATTGATAATCTCCCAGTATCTGGGACACAGCCCACTGATCGTTTCCAGGGTACTCCGGTCTGTGCTTCTCTCCACCCAGATGGCTGGGCACTCAGACCTCAATCCCAAGCACCAGGAGAGAAAGGGGAGAAGGGACTTAGAAAGTGCTGCTGATGGGGTGCACTGACATACATTGCGATCACCTCTTACGTAGAGGAAATGGAAAAGGAATGGAGGTAGACATTAAAGAGGAGAGGAGACAGGGAAAAGAACAGGGCAAGACAGGAGGAGGAAACAAAAAGGCATATGAAAATAAATGGCCTGCTTTCATGAGATGAACAATGCTAGCATAAAGACAATGCTTTTCAGGGAGGCTAGGAAATAGGAAATCGAGAACATATAAATGGGAACTTGGAACGGGTGAGAATAACACACACAGAGAAGAGAAGGGGACGGAAGGGCATGAGATGAGATATAGGAAGGGAGGGATGCTGCTGACAGGGGAGAGAAGCCGAAAAAAGAAGTTAATTAGCTGAACAGGGAGGGAGGAAAAGAGAGGAGCGAGAGAAAATGTCTGGGCTGAGCATCAGCAACAGAGAAAATTAAGAACCTAAGTTATATGCGCAGTGTCAACCCTGTATATAACGCTTATGTAACACTTGGTATTATTCAGGTTTCCCACATCTTCTCCATAACATTTTAAGAAGTAAACATTTTAATTAAACTGACATCATGATGAAACCACCGCCAACTGTCTGGACAGAGATTAAAGAGAGGTGATGATGGTACAAGACAGAGGGAGCACACTAGCAAGAGATGATGCCAGGGTGCCAGGGTGTGAACAAGAGCCTGCTTGGGTACGAGTGACGCAACATGAGGACAGAGAGAGAGAGAGAGAGAGAGAGAGAGAGAGAGAGAGCGAGAGAGGTGGAACACAAGTGGCACAGTGAGACACAAACTGACAGGTGAAAAATAGACAGAGAGCAAAGCAAAGGCTGGCAGCGAAAATAAACGTGTGGCTAACCGAGGGATTTGGGCAGCAGGTTCTTGATGAACTCGGCATGATCCCCGACGTGCAGCACGCTGTAGACACTGGTGTTCATTAGCTCCTCCTGGTTGTAGCGCAGGTACTGGGTCACGTTTTCAGACACAAACACAATGTTACCCTCCATGTTCACCACAAAGAAGAAGCCGTCCAGGGCCTGGAAGAGTGAAGGAGAAAAAAAGAAAGATGTTCAGAGCAGGCAAGTTTGTTTATTGAATGTTCTACACCAACACAGAACAGATCTTTGACAGTGAAATGGAAGCAAAAGGAGGCGAATAAAACTATGTTTGACAACCTGTATTTCCCACTAATACTGGCTGATGACTATCTGCTATAACACTGCACCTAAGCAGGTTATTGAAAGCCTCACCCTACCATATGCATTTCTCCACTCGTAGTAAATTGGGATAATATTACTGTTCAAATTTGAAACTCTCACATTTAACACCACAAAATTTGGATTTACAAAAGATTTCCAGGGCTTCGTACATAGCCCAAATTCCAGATATAAAGAGAACTTCTGCAGACTCCCAGTGTATGTGTACCTTTGGCTGACCGTGGTCAAAAATAAACACGTCCTTAAAACTGGAGGGAAAACTTTTCAAGGAACCGTTTTTGATAATTCCCTTGTAAATCCTATCAAGTTGAGTAAATATGCAGCACATCTACATTGTGTTAAAAATTAGGCAATTGGTGCACTGTGTGCTGGGTACATCAATCACTCCTGCAGATGCTCAACGTCAGTGCGTCTGATAGAAAGCATGTGCCTGCAGAGATTGGAGGACGTGAAGGAGGAGCACTTAATTGAATGAATATAGCCCCAGGTTGGCCATTACACACAAGATGGTGTCAATTAGGCCATCAAATCACCCAGAGCCCTTAAAAGGGAATTCTGGTGGTTGTAAAGCTGTAAAATCTAGTGGCATGATAAGAGATAAGAGACTACTGCCAAGGTGTCTGCGCCTCGCCTCCGCTTAAATAATCATGACACACACACAAAGTTTACATTACATTATTTATGTTTTTCTTTTAGTGTGTAAATTAACTATTTTTATAATATGCTGCATAAAATAATAATAATAACAATCAACTAGCGGGCTCAATTTTGGGGTGTAACAAAGTCATACATCGCATGTTGCACATTACAACATTGGAAGTTTTCCCTTGCCAGCATTAACACAGCACAGCTGAAAATAGACATAGGGAGATCTCATCTATCACGGCATGAAGTGGATACAAAATGCAACATGGTTGTTGTGCAAGTCCACCCGTGTGAAGAAAGGCCATGTAGTGGACAAGTAGGGCAAACAAACATAACAAACACTCTTTAGTGCCAACTCCTGCCTTCTTCCATTGGCTCTTGAATAACGTTGTTAGCCAATACCTTCATTTATAATGCCCTGATTAAATAAATATACACTATGGAGGTGACTAAAGCTCATACAAATGAATACACTCTAAATAAATACACTACGGGGCATCGTAGTTAACATGCTGCATTTTACTCGCAGCCTATTGTCCTGATGTATGATTCTATACTGCTTAACCTCCTCAACAATGTACAGTATGAATTGTCATGTCGTAGGGAATAGGGTCTGGTCTACTCCCTTCTCCGCTCTGGGTGTTAGTGTTATTTATGATATGATATTGGTGCTTTGCAAACCGGATCTCTTTTCACATCAATTCTTGCCATTTTCCGCATGACACAGCACAACCGTACAAATAACATTTGCCCAATTTGAGTATTTATTCGTATGTATTTTCAAGGCAAAGTTCTCATACAATTACTTAAATCTTTAACAGAGTGGCTTCATTCACTTAAGCTTCTTTTGTGAAAAGACCAAAAGAGGTTTCTAAAGAAACTCTCACAGTAAGACATCAAAAACACACCGAGCCCTTGTCTCTTCTATTTTTTAAAATGTCACCACGCCACTCAACAGCAACCACACGGAGCAATCTCCCAGGAATGTAAAGTACATGCCAAAGCAGTCATGTGACAGAACAGGACCTGCTCCCAGAGAGTTAAAACAACAGCATAGTAACGGGTTTTTTTCACGGATTTCTCCATCTTCCTGCGCTCGCATGAGAGCGGGCAGCAGAAAGCCTTGGAAGAGGGTCATGGGGCACGCGTGTATGTCGTGCCGACAGCCAATCTCCTCAGAGCATCCTTTAATGAGCCCGGGCTGGCGGACGAGGACATGGCCAGAGAAGAGCCGGTGTGAATGACCGATCGCTGTGTTTTGGGGCTGCTGACAGATGGGAAAGCATGCAGGCTGCACCGGGCTATATTTAGCCACAAGTTAGTATGTCGATTCAGTGACGCTGGACCAGGAGAGCTATAAATATTCCATGACAGGACAGATCTGGAGGCAAATGAAGAAAAGATGGGAGAGCGAGAGAAAAGAAACTGAACAAGTGAGAAAGAGAAAGGGAGGGAGGAAGTGAGTGAGAGGGGAGGCTCAATGAACTGATTCATTCGCTAGGCTCTTGCTTTCTTTCCCATTATACGTAAGCACTTCAGTGGCCCTCTACGGGACAACGAGGCCATTGCTCTGCCTGGTGATTTACAGCCAATCCGGGAGCAGATGCAAGATGCTGGCAGCATTTACGCCACGCAGCTACACTCACACACAACCACTACTGAGTGTGACCCATTTGGGATTGTTCTCTTTGGATAGAACTCCTCATTATATACTGATCTTGGTTTAAAGAGAGTAAAGAGGAGAGTATACCCTACGCAAGTGTACAGTGTTTGGTTTCTTGATATGACACAATAAAAAGAAGACCCACCTCCAGCATCATTGGTCCCAAGGCATCTTTGTCAATCACACTTTGGCCTGTTGATGAGACATCAGCCTTCTGTACTTCCTCCTCATTTGCTGCTGCAGCTTTTTCTGGTGACAGGAAAGTCAATGACAAAAGGTTAGAGGGAAAAAAAAACAAGAAACTCATGAGAACTTGGATCTTAAATTTCATGAATTTGACAAACTTCCCCTGTAGTTATTCTAGGCGATTACATTCTGTTGTTATGGGGAACACAACTGCATCACAAAACATGACCCCAAAAAAATGCAGGTCAAAAATGAGAGAAACAAATTTTGCTTCGCTCTGACATTGACCCACATACTTCAAAGAGGTCACTTGTTGTTCAAGACTTTGAACCATTATCTTTCAGGCTACAAAAGCAAACACATTTTGTCCCATTGTCAAAACATGTTGCTACGGCTTAATACCAAGCAGTGAGCAGAGTGAAAGGTTATTGTAAAGGACTGTGTCAGAGCACGCAGCTGCCACACTGGTGGCAGCCACTGGATGGATTGCATTGTCACGTCCAAAAAGAAAAGCTATTATGGAGACAGTGACAGTGTGTAAACAGCTCCCAATAGAGTAGCAAGTTGTTACTATGTGGTCAAGCGGCAGAGGCTAACCCAAAGAGTTGACCAAAACCCCTTTTACAATTTTAGATAAAAATAAAGAACTTCCCTTGAAGAATAAAAACAACAGAATAGTATGATTTATTCTTTTAAGATACCGTGACAATAAACTCACTGGTTTAAATCTTAAAGCTGGTCTGATATTTTAGCACAGCAATTTGAGCAGAGATCTAAGATAGTGATTTTAGAGGGTCATAAACTATAAAGTATTTTAAGAGTCTTCATTTTGAACTGTTCCTGCAGAACCACCTATAACTTAGAAACACCCTTCAACATTGATACTCTTTAGCCATGGACTGCCTTTCTCAAATAACTTAGAGCTGGCAGTGTCTGCTTGTGACCACATACTCCCATTGGATTTCCAAGTATGTACACAGAGAGCATGACTTGTTGCATACAGGTACTTATGGTCTATAATTTTACCAAAACTAGACCATGACTACTTGCTTCACAATGAACATAGTTTATTGTGCTGTGGACTCAAAAGGTGTTGCTACAAACCTTTTAATGTAATTATTGTGGCGGGTTTACTTCGGAGTGAAAATCAGAGTATCCTATAAGCTCCTGTACCTGCACTATGGTGCATTTCTCCATGTGAGTGATTGGGTTAATAACCATGCAGAGCAGCCTTATGTTCAGAGCGTAGGCTGCCCTACTTTTGGAGATGATGATGAGAGGCGGAATATGAGTGGACTGTTGGGGGGACACATTTAACTGTCGCACCATGCCAAGAAGAGGGCTGACCATATGGTGAGAGAATGTTGTGGTGAAAAGCAAACAAAAATCATGTCCTCCTTTCTTTTCTTTTTTTTGAGGGTGTGCTCATGCAACACCGCACAGACCCACATTTATCTCTTTCAGCATTAATGATGTGTGCATCAGCAGGACCTCTCCAGGCCCAGCGGGGCCCAGTATACCAGCACAGCTGCCCTGGGTACAGACCCATCACTCAATGGCAGTGCAGTCCTCACTGTCCATCTCCAGAACTGAGCCACAGATAGAGTTTTTTTCTTTTTAATCAGGGTTGTGTCTTCAACATAATCTATAACTGCCAAGATATTTACCATATACTCTATTCTTTTCTCTCTTATTTAAGATAGTAGGGTATTTTGACAAGTTTCAAGTATGATGAATACAAATAATGTACTTAACTATCTACTAGCTGAAGCTCAGCAGCTACTGTATATGTCAGCATCCAGCCTATTAAGCAATTAAGTGTGTCCCATATTTTATACGCTCCATAAAGATATCATAACTCATCAACATATTGTCTATTAAGAAACAACAAGATCAAAACAGAAAAAAAGTTACGCCTATGCTGAGCACACAACTCCACCCTGATTCAATTAGGGAAAATGTGTGTAGACAGCATGAGAGGAACAAACAGGGGTAAATTAACAGCTTTCAGTAGGAGGCCACTCTTTTAAAAGTCCATCATAGCAGCATTGCACGTCTCTGCAGGGCTGTGACACCCATCAGTGAGAATTTAATTTATCAAATCACATTTGTGTTATTTAATACATTCAGTACTGTCATCATAAACTGAGAATATCGTTCACACAGTAATGATGCTCTCAGGGGGGGAAACAATAACAAGCCTATAGAAAGAGAAATTGTGCGCTCCAAACAATACTAAACAGATGGCAGATGATGTGCAATGAAAAGAACACATGGTGGTGTTGAAATGATGTAACAGACTTTGAGCAGGAAGACATCTACATGAACTTTCAGTGCATCCCTGGCTCAAGTGCAACAAGAAAAAAGAAAAAAGAAAAGGCTGCTTAAATTGATGCCCCTCTGAACCATGTAAGATGAGGAGAAGCTCTCTGTTGCTGCAGCAGAAAAGCAAGGACTCTTTAGGCCTTCCCCTCTGAGGTTGCTGTACAAACACACTCATGCCTTTAGACACAGCCAGGGGATGTTACTCTAGCCGAGTGTAAAAAAAACCTGAGAGTGAGGAAAGGAAAGGGAGGGAGGGATGAAGTATGAAATAAGACAGTAGAGTGGGGGAGGGACAGTCAGACGGTAGCTAGAGTTTGTGTGTGATTTTTTGCATCACATTGCTCACCATTACATAACGCTTGGCTCTGTGAGTCACATAAAACAAGTTGACATCATCAGTTGGTCTGATTCATTCATACCTCAAGTGGGCCACTCTTTGTCTACCCGTCACTTGGCTGCTTTTTCCCCTTGTATGTAGGTCACAAGCTTATTACAACAGTTTAATATCTGCCTTAATGTTTACGTACGGAAAGCTACAACTTTTCCTGCCATGTTTGGACCTAGAAGAAGAAGAAGGGGAAAAAACGACAATACCATTGATGTTGGTCTGGTAAATGCAACATGAAAAATGTGAAAACACAGACCTTAACTAATTGCTAAAGAGTACCAAAAAGGAGAAGCTGGCAAGTACAACTGAACAAGCTGATCCATTTGCCTGATGTTCTGGCTCAGGATTGACATGGGAAAGACCAGCAGCCAATAAAAAAATTGCTCTGGTTCATGCACATGATGAAGTGATGGAGGGAACATTAAATCACATGTGCTGCTCTTTAATAACAACATAAATTATTGTGTGTGGAACAGATCCCAAACCATAATATTTATGCCATCAAATCTGATGTTTCTGCCAACACAGTGCCACCTGTGGCACTTGTGGTTTTATTGGGAGCCTTAAAACCACATCCATGATATTTTAGCACCTTATTCACAGCATACGTAGCTTCAATTCAAACCAGTGTTAGATCCATTTGCAGGTATTCGTTTAAACTAAGCCATATATGTAGTATGTCATAAAACCTGAAGGGAAAGATATTGTGAAATAAAGGGTTCACAAAAAGCAAACAGACCTATAACTTTGACTTATTCTTCAACAGACATAGATAATGTGTCAAAAATCATTAGCGGTTGTACCTTGCTCTTTTATTTGTCTGATCTGCTTCACAGTTTCCTTCAGGATTGCACATTTGTCAGGCTTGACATTGAAGTTGTCGATGTCGTTGAAGTTGGCAAAGATCAGCTCGGCGAGCTCTTCGATGTATTTGTTCTCGTGCTCGCGGTTGCGCTTCTCGTTGCTCCGCTTTGGACTACAGAGACAAAGAGAAGACTGAGGTGAGAAAAAGCAACTGAGAAGATGGTAACAGCAGGAGGGATAAAAAGCATGAAAAAGAGGTTTAAAGGTGGGTAAATGGCCTGTATTGAAAAGCCATTCTCCTACATTAACAGAAAGAACCTAGAGCAGGGCAGGAAAGAAGATCCATTTATAAAACTACACCACGGACGAGTGTCCGCACACATCTCTTGACATGACTGAAGAGCCCTTTCGTTCTCATAGCTGCCAAATAACAGTGCACAACATCTACTGCAAACCTTGGCATGGAGGGGAGTCCAAAGAGAGACACGGCAGGGGTCAATTATTCTCCATATGGCTTAAAAAGTATCTCTAGGCCTCTTCATTGTGCCAACATGGAGCACAACATTAATAAGGAAACCCCTCATTCTTTAATGCTTGTCTACAGATAAATTATGCAGAATTATTGTACAGACTAAGAGCGCTCCAGGGTTAGCTGCCACAATATCATGTAGCCATTCTCGGTAACTACTTGAACGGGAGAATAAAATACTATATAAGTGGCTGGAGCTTGATTCTAATTCTCATCATCTTCAAAACTCTGACATCACCTTTGTTTAACGGATGATAAATGGTTTGGCAACGGACAATATAGCAAAGCAGTGGTTGTTGAACCAAGTTGCTGACTGCACACTTTGGATAAAAACGTCTGAACCTGATAATTGTTGTGTGAAATTAAAATTATGTATTTCCCTCATACCTTTCTCGTCGCGTTCAAGTGTACTCAATTAAATCAAGTAGAAAATGTCTTCCTGAGGGAGAAATCTGCCAATTGGCTTGAGGTACGAGACTTACCTGGGTCCTAGGAGTTCGGCAGAACATTCTTTGCGTTTTCGTGACTCTGCCCTGGCAGGGTCAGATGGGTTTTCACCGACTCCACTCATCCTCAATGCATATCAGCGTCTGAAAATAATTAAGACACACAAGAGACAACCTCTATGAAAACACACATACAGAATTTAATAGATTGACTGCAAACTCTGAAGGCAGAATTATGTGGAAACCACTTATATACTGTAGGTGTGTGAGCCTGCCAACATGTGCATATGCATACAACACACACACATACACACACACACACAATCCTGTGCTTGGGGCACAGGTTGATCCACTCTGGGAGAAATGAGTGAAAATGGAGCGGAGAAAGAGATTCAATCATTTTTCTCTGATGGTGCAGCTCTCCCTAGAGACACTGAAATGAGAACACGGAGCTTTGCCCACAGCACCAGACTGCGCGCTCAACCATGTACCAAGAAAAGCCCATTCGTTACACGATATCAGGCAAAGCCCACAGTAAGAGCAGAGTGGGTTTATAATCACAACATGTGACCCTGTTTACCGAATGCCTCTGAGATTGCTTTACCTGTCGTGATTTGTAAGTCACTCAAAAATGGAATGTTACAATAATATCCTGTCTGCTCTTTCTGAAATCAGGCCACAGAGCACGAGATCTTAAGTACGAATTCATGTTGTGACTTGTGCAACCTAAAGTGACAAGCTGGCTGAGGGCTTACTCTGTAATTTAATGCTACTAGGTCATGGTAAGAATTCATGTTGTGTTCCTAATCTAAATCAATGTAGATATTCAAAACAACTTTAGAGCCTTTGGAGACTTGTCCTACTGTAAACGTTGAGCATCCATATAAACCTATATTATATTGAGCACAGGCTGAACTTCATGCTACTTAATGAAAGACAATCAATTATTGATCAAAGTAATGGCTTATTAATTACCAAATTCATCTGCACCAACATTTGATGGTAGTTAATGGACTTGGATTTCAATAGAGAACAATATCTGCTGCACAGAAGATGTGAACACTTCCAAATTAAATGGTCACATTTGAAATTATATGCATGACAATAATTTGTTCTTGCAAGATGTATGGTCTGCAGCCATTTGCTTTAATAGGGTTACAGAGGGAGTGAAAGATTACGACTGACTGAAACGAGACCTAGAGAGAGAAAAAGAAAGTCCCCCCCAGCACAATGCACAAGGTTGGGGGGGGCAGGCTGTGTTGTGATACACTCTCATACCCTGGAAGCGGGTGACAAACAACAAACAACGCTCACTGCTCATCCATTAGACAATGCATAACAGAGTACAGCACAGCGTAGAGCAGAGAGGAATAGCATAGCTTAACAGAAGCAGGCTAAACTAAAAAAGGGAGCTAGTGACCATGCTAACTTGAGCCTGGCTCCCTCCTGACCTTGAGTGACCTACTTTAAGCTAACGGTAGGGGCTGTGCTCAAATGGATGAAGTCAAAGCAGCGGTAGCTGGAGAGGCAGAGGAGACTCTGAAGGGTAAAACACATTCCCACTGTTCTGTTGATAAGTGACTTGAGTCCTGTACAGTGTATGGCAAAGTAATGAACACAAACATCACTGTACATGAGTCCTTGCTCTCTCGAATGGCATCAGGGTGTCGTTATGCTGTGGCTCTGCTCTCCACTGAAATGATATCAGTCTCTATAGCAGAGGTTGTGTGCTTTTATTAATGACAACAGAAACAGGCCATTAAAACTCTCATAGCTAAGTGGCACTCTCCGTTCCTATTGGTTGCGCCTGGGTTTTCCAGCACAAGTTACCATGGGGATTCTAGACCTGATTGGTTGGGCTTGTCCCGCTGGGACGGATATGATTGGTTGCCTTCGTCTCCTTGACATGGCAGTAATGATGGGTCAGTGTACGTTGAGACAAAAAAAAAAAGGAGAGACAGGAAGTACCAGGCACGTCTCAATGACACCAACACAGACAGTCAGACTGCCTGGCAAGAGGGGTTGCAGGCCATTTTTGTTGCTGGGGTGTCCGATCTTCACATGGGAAGACTAGCGGGATGCCCGAGAGAGAGAATGCCCGGGATCTCTGGGCAGATTTAAACAGCTGGGTACTGGTGTTAGCACTTACTGTACAGCGCTGTGTCAATGAGGTAACCATCAGCATTGGCCACCTGGAGTCGAGAGTTTCTCTTTGAACAAAGCTCAAGCCTTCTTGCCAAGGCTCTCAAAGGACACTACATGGTACGGCTCTGTTTGGACAGGTTGTAGCCCGTAGCCGGTATTTTGTTTTTTGTGTCACCTCAGGCGAGGTTGCAAGCGAGTCAATACTAAAAGTCAATACTAAAAAAGGTGGTTAGAAAACTGCAGAACACCGATTGAGAGAAATGTCACTAAAATAGCAACTTGAACATCCTGCACAAACCTGACATTTAAAAAATAAATAACATCCATTGTTGTTCCAAAAGAAATCTAAGAAATCTGAGATTAGTTCATGATGACGCCTGCCTACCGATTTACCCTCAGGACACAAGCATATAAATTATTCACTCACACTTCTGTCACTTTAACGATTGCAAATGAAAAGCTCAACGACCAATTTCACCTCGTCAAACCGAGTAATTAAAAAAGGGAAAGGAAGAACTTAAAACCACATGTAGGAACCTTAAACTGTGAACAACATTTGGTGTAGGTGATAAAAGGAAGAACGTATAGTCTGATGTCCCATTTCATAACGGAAGGAGTGTTATGGAGGAAAATACAACTGAAAAGCATTTAAATAAACAAATTTAGATTTTATTATGCCATCAAGTAAAAACTGAGCTAGCATTAGCTTCAGGTAGTACGCGGACAGCGACACTGAAAAGCTGTGGTCGCGTGGCTGATAAGGTGAGAATACATTCATGCATGCAGAGAGATATCCATTGGTGCACCTGTGCTGTGTGCAGATATCATTGACTCAGAGACATGTAGGGTGAGTGGGGGTTGGCTAAGTAAATTAATTATATGTTGAACTGATTGTCAAATTCTGGAGGGCATCTACCAAGATTGCATTTAATCAAGCTGTCAGCTCATTTAGTTCATTAGTATTGTAGTTTGAGACATATGGCCCATCAGTCATTGCAAGCTACCTTATGTTAGACAGACTGTGTGGAATCTTTGTTCACACAAGTATTCAGAATGAAAGCAAGTAACATTTATATAAATATCCTGCAACAAAGATAGAAACAAATAATGGTAGAGCCATATCCCATTTTCATTACAGTAAACAATTTGTAAGGAGAGAAGGGTAAACAAGAAATGTGAACGATCTTTAAAATGTTTAAAACAAAGTCTGTGTGACAACCATTTGCCGGTCATTTTACACTTGGAAGTATGAACTGCTAGCTACAGTTTGTTTGGCCAACTGCTTGCTGTTGCTGGCAGCCGGACGACCATTGGGAAAGTCCACAAGATTGGACTGGAAATGACGCTGGGGACACGAGGTTTACAGATAGCCTTCCATGCAGTTGTTTTGACTCTTTGCAGTTGTGATGAGCTCAAGTTCCCACTTACATAAGTGTGGTAAACACCTCTACCCAGACTCCCCCCCTCTTCCCAGCCCTCTCATACAAACACACACTTATAAGACGGCAACCATAATTGTATATTTCTGTGCTGACAGGTCAGCCCTGCCAGTGTGAACTAAACACTCGTCACTACATTACAGGTTTTTATCCTCACCACGGCCTATCTGTGAGACTCACTCATTGGGCTAAATGAAGGGTTATGATATTAAACCACAACACTGATGATTTTCCAATATCTGAACCTGTTTATTAAACGAATGGACCACAAATTTTATTTTAATATCAGGACTCAATAGGATGCAAAGAGAAGGGCTTGGTGATACGGAGAAAATAAAATATGAGATTCTTTGACCAAATACCTCGAGAGCGGTACTGCAATGTGGTGTTGATCATTGGTACTTTTACAAAATGTTCACGCAATACAGGTTGTTTCTGATCAATAATAATCAGTAATGTGGATATAATGACAAAGTGGGTAAAGGTAAATAATTGAACAGCTACAACAGTCTGGTAAGTTCAGAAAATTACACGACTTTATTGTAATGAAGCCCTAAGAACCAGGAAACGACAACACTTATGCCATATTAAGAAATCCAATATCCAACAATATCAGCCTCAACATTGATAGAATATTGCCCAGCCTTAACTGAGAGATATGCATTGAGAAAGAAAAAGAATAAGAATACACACGGATAAAGACAAGTTAAAGTTTGAACAATCTATTGACTTTGAAAGCCCGAGGTGCACTTGAGGGAGGTGATCATAGGCGTGTCATTGCTAATGTCTTAGGTGTCACAGGAGCAGACTCTCCAGGACCGAGCTGGAGCCAACCAGTCTGGCGAGGTAGGAATGCAGAAACAACAAGGGGCTGCCGTCGTTGCCCGGAGAGCTGGAGACGACAACGTTTCTTCCTGTCAAACTCAGCTGGTACAACCTGTACATGACACATTGTTTGCGACTGCAATAAATGCCTCACAACAAATTAAACCTTCAACTGCACCTTAGCAGCAGTGAGGCCGCATGAACGACGCAACACAATGTCAAAAGAGGACACACATTGCCAGGCACATTCAATAGATCACTATTAAATGTGTGTCCTCCTGCGCATCAGCCAAACATGGTGGCGTGGTGCTGTTGGCTGCATGGGGACGCAAAACCAGTCATGATGTCAGCATCCAGCTATTTTCCAAATTTCATATATTTGACAATTTCATGATATTTTAGGCTATCAAGCAATACTTCTTGTGGGCGACTATAAGGGCCTTTTTGATGACTTTTAGCAAGTTCATACAGTCAAGATTATCACATCATCCAATCTCTGTAGTTTAACCCTTATCCAAAGTAATGATTTGTAGACAGGTTAATATTGATTTTCTTCTTTTACATATAGGATTTTGCATACATTTTCCATCTTGTGATATACCACTTTATTATTAGGTACACCATACACACATACATCTTACAAAGTAAATAATGGACCATTTCTGTTCAAACTTCTAACTGTAAAGCTGTGACACCCCTTCAAACATTCAGGTAGAGCTACTATTAATAGACAGTCATTCTTTTTTTAATGAAATTCAGCTAACATAACCACACAGAGTGAGCTGAGCTACATGCAAATCAACAGAGGGAGGGAGGGGGTGGGGGGCTATAAAAACACAGAATCACCAATTCCAGTCATAGTATAAAAAAGGGGGAATAACAGATTCGGGGGGGAGGGAGGGGGAGGTCTGTGTGCCATTCCTGTAATGATGTGGGTTAGCAGGGCTTTGATTATAAAGACACACCCGGTGCTTCTGGAACTCAGAGAGTGCTGGGCATGACTGTGCATTAAATTACTTCAAAAACTATTGGGGAAGTGTTTGAAGTCTACTGCACTATAATAACAGGGGCTCTTTCAGAAAGCCACTGTGGGGCACTGAACAATGTCTCTATGGTGTGTAATCTGTCCTCACATGGCTTCTTGGCGCAACAGGCCCGAGAGAGAAACAGAGAACGAGAGCGCAATAAAGACTGCAACATAGGCCATTTATTTCCCCCAAACTGAAGAGGAAATCATGACAGGGGAGGAGCCCAGAGGATTCACATTGTCTCATTTTACATCTCAATATATGCACGGGTGAGAAGAAGTGCAGAGAGAGCCAAAACACACAGAAACATGTTGGAACCATGTCAGATGGTATTAAAGACAAACATGTATTTAAAAACCATATCAATTAAACAGAACGCAATTTGTGTGGGGGTCTCCAGTGAACTTTGGCCTTGTTGACAGCTGCTGTTACCTTAAACCAGATGTTCTAATATTAGGTTTGGGTCAATGGGGGGGCATTGGGAGATGGAGGGAGGAATTTGATGATGGATTGAAAGAGATTAAGAGCAATGTGAATTTGAAACCTTGAACTTAACAAGACTTGAATGGTTTGGAACCTATAGAGGAATCAGATCAATGACAGAGAGCGAGCTGGGGAGAAAATGAGAGGGTAGAGACAGTCAAGGAAAAGGGGGTAACAAAGGGAACCAAAACAGGTATTGGGCCTTTTTCACAGAGACGGTGTGTTTGCCTGTATACCTGTTCAGATACTACAATCTGTAACTGTATGCTCAGATGAATCCCTGCTAAAGCACAGTATTACATTATAATGTTTACATGCATATAGTCCGCTAAATGACACTTAAACCGCCTAGTGATCTGGTTGCTCAGCAAATCTACTTTATTGAAATCACGCAAACAAGCTGCTGTAGACTTAGTATGAAGAGAGGTATGCACCTTGCCTACTACCAAGTCTCACTAATGAGCTCCAGAATCACTGCAAGGTAATGGCTCTAAAGTGCCGGAGTGCAACCAGGAGCCAGCCCCCCCTCCCCATTTACTGAAAGCTGATCACGCTCATGAATCTTTAACACTGGCAGTCACTTCAGGATGTCGCAGGATGGGAGGGATAGCACAGAATGCTAGGCTCTGGATGTCAGAGAGATAATCTGAAAGGGGAGGAGAGCTGGAATCAAGAGGGGGAAAAGAGACAAAGAGGCAAGGGATGGAAAAAGGACTAACTGGTATAAATAAGCACCTCTCGACAACAATTTGTCAACAATCGATCGGTGGATAACAGCACTGGCTGAGGCAGAATCAGATGTCAAAATGACCACATATACATTTGTGGTATTTTGTTTATTGCATTGTTAGTCTTTGGTGAATGATGCTGACCCAAAACCATCGACTGTGTATACCAAAAATCCCAAAAGTCAATAAAATAAGGAAAAGTAGTCCTGCATTATTCATTATGCCTCAACCGTAATAAGTAGGAGTTTTTTTTCTCAGATGGATAGCGCTGCTTGATGTGCGTAGTCGGTGAGTCTGTTGTCCCTGGTGCTGAAACGTAGCAGAGGCGATTGATAGACAGTCTCAACTAAGCCAGATATTATATTTAAGGCCTGACATTGTTTGCATATATGTATTGATTAGTTTGTGTATCGCCCCACATGAGCAAATTTGTTATAGACTATTGCTATAATTTAGTTGATGCAATTATTACATATTTTGTAACCTTTTTCGTTTCAATAAAAATCCTTACATTACATCAGATAGTAATAGCAAAGTAAAGTTAGTAAATAATGGTCGCGAGTTTGAAAAAGGTTTGACCGCTTAAACCCCCTTGTTTTAATGCACAGGTTTAAGGCGTATTCATACTTTCCCTTTCCACAAGGTTCTGCTTTGGTCCGTGTGACGTACATGTCGGCATCAACCTATGTCTCCAAGGGTCCGAGTGAAACCTATGTGGACGCCCGCGTGCATCCCAAAATGTGTAACCGCACGTTCTGTATGCACAACATGCACACCGACTGTGCATGCTCCAGTTAACAAGAAGAAGAAGAAGAAGAAGAAGACAACAAAGTGGATGCTTGTTTTAAAGAAAGGTTGTGCAAGGAGATCCGCAGTTACCCACACCGATATCATTTACCTTTAAAGGAATACCAAGACAGCCAAGTGGCGCTGAACTCCTGGCAAACAACTGAAATGGAGTTTTAAATCGGGTATGGCACAAACGCCAGACCTTCAACTGTCCTATGAATGGAACTGACAAGAGAAGGAGCTGCTGTGTCTCTCTCACTCTTTTCCTCTTTGTGGGTGTAAGTGTGCATATGCGTGAGAGATTAATACAGTTGGCCGGCCTATTTCTTACCGTCACTTCAATCCAGTGGTGTACTTGCGTGCCGGGACAGATCCCAGTGGAACGCCACAAAAAAAAGTGTACCGGCAGTCCAGCCGTGTGTGCCTCTGGACCTCTTTGTGTGCCTGTCACAACCCCCCGTGAAATTGACTCTTTTCACTCGCAGAGAGAGAACTGTATGAAGAAAACTGAGCATGCGACTACAGAATAAAAATCTAGCTACTATTATTTTTGGCTGGTAAAAAAAAATTAAATAAATATCTGCCTGGCCTGTAAAAGTATTCATCAACCAGCCACCTTGGCCGGTAAGGCATAAAGTTAATTTAGGACCCCTGGCTCTGGGTTTAAATGCCTGTATATTGTTCCTGACACTCAACTCTCAACAGATATTATACAAATCACTGCAGGACGCTATAAGAAATGTAATTAGCGTTACCTTTTTTTTAACGGCAGGTCCATTTTGACCCACGAGTGCACTGCGTCAGCTATATTATGTAGGGAAATATAAATAAAGAGTCTGAACACACACTCTACATTAGATGCCTCATATAAAAAAGGGCAAGGAAAAAAGAAAGTATTTTGCTCTTGACCATAAAAAAGGTGCACATATTCCAATACAATAGTACAAATGCTCTGTACATTAATGAAACTAAAGTCCATTTGAACTCTTCGCAACCAAACTCAGCTAATGCAAACTTATTTTGAGTCCACTCAAATGTGGTTTTGTAAGATCTGCTGGCAATGCAGCAATCCCAAAAGACACATTCAAGCCAACACCATCTGAACTGTAACCTGTAAAGTAAGTAACACAACCTCACAGATTTATTTCGCACATGATGGATGAACACTGCAGACCAACGGAACTTTTGGATTGGATGCAGCTCTCAGTTTGACAAAAAGGCTGAATCTGGAGTAGGCGCAAAGAAGAAAAGTTGGGAGGAAATGGGGCCAAGAATTAAGCAGATTTTGTGTCTGTATGAAATCAAATCATTATTCAAAACTGAATTCTGACCAGTAAACTAGGGGTCCAAGCGACTCAGAAAGTCCCTATTTGTTTTATTTGTTTTTTTTTCTTATTTATTTATGTTTAGCTTTTAGGATGTTCTAATTATGTGAAGTGTCTTTGAGTATCATGAAAAGCGCTATATAAAATGCATTATTATTATTATTATTAAACAAAGTTCTCACTATGTTAATTATCTGATGACAGTGGAAAAAGCCTGGAGATTTTCACATCAAAAGCCGCTATCACAGCTGGAGACACAAGACAATAAAACAACCACTGCAAGAGGGACGCATTGGATTGTTTTCATCGACACACAAGGCTAATTTTAGATTACATGTTTGCATCATCTGTCCAATTGGGAATTGTGTATTTGGGCTGGGGTGTCTATTTGACACCATTTGCACCTTGCCGTTGTGTAAAAGAGAATTGGCTTTGCTTCTCACCTTGGTTTCAGTCCAGAGAGTCCCTCAGGCCATTGCTGCAAGAAGGTAACGCTAGGAAACCTTTAAGCATCATCCACGTCTCCCTGCTGAAAGAAATAACATTATCATAAGTACATGGTCTCATTACAATGCTAGAACAGTGTATCGTAAAAGGAATGCTTTACAGTTTAATGTTTGTATTACAATAGTTACATGATGACACGTGAAGATATAACAAGATATTTAGGGCTTCAACTAACATTTGTTTTGATTGTCGATTCATCTACTGTTTATTTTCTTGATTAATCTTTTTGAAAAGAATTATCAAAAGAAAACTGTCAAACTAATTCATCCATTGTTTTAACTCCAACTACATTACAAATAATGTTCAAGTTTTTGTATTTGCATTGCTTTTATTTGCTGTGACGGAATAACAAAAACTCAAAAAGGTCCGTAACAATAACTCCCCACTGTAATGTCACACATTGAAGACAAGCTCGTATGACTCGTCAGAAAAATCAAAAGAAAACCGTGGGACAAAAAAAATTCAAGCTCGCTGTCCATGTTTAATCTTATATTTGCACAAAAAGCAAAACAACTGTAAACTCCTGTGTAATCTGCACAAGATCTGCATAAAAGAATTTGCACAACAAAGTATCGCTACATTACAGCATGCATATTACAAATTATACAGCGAGTTCTCACAGCCAAGCCCCAACGAGTAAGGTTTACTGCCTTTCAATACACACACACACACACACACTCACACAAAATAGCTAATTAGAAAGAAAACAGCTACTTCAACACAAAATGCTGTACTTTTGTAATATAAGTAGCTGTGTAATCATAATACAAAGCTAAAGTATGTGCACCAAAATGTCAAACCACTAACTTAAGTTAACTGTTAATGTGCTTCAAACTCCCAAAAAGTCTCATCTGGTGCTAACTGTTTGCATTAAGTTAGCAGGGAGTCTTTTCATCTCCTTGGGGACCTCAAAGCCTATTACAACATGGAACGCAGTGTGTCTTTTTAATCATGAAAGACAATTAGACAGGAGAAAAGGAGAATAGTTTCAATTTTAATCATATTCCCATTTGGATAATTAGAAAATGCAACTGGTAACTCAAAAAAAAAAGGATTTGGCTGTGAAGGAAAAAGCTTCCAATGAGAGGCCTCTGTGAAAGTGCTTGTTTCGTACTACAAGTAGCTTGATGAGGGAGAGCTAGCCAGCCCCTTTTGGCCTGGGTGATTTCTCCTAAATACCTGCCAAAGTGAGCCAGCTGAGGAATGCACTCATGTGATGTCATGTTCTGACATAACTGGAGAGGAAACCAATTCTCCTATTGAACCCTGCACAAGTCCACAGCTGGAAGCCATGCGGAAAGGTGATATTCAGTATTCTGAACTGCGGCACACATTCACTCAAGTAGCTGAAATCTGTGAAGCGTCAGAGAAGGAAAAAACATGTAGTTTTAGCATGAAATCTTGACCAAACAACTCTCTATATATTTAAATCTATATTAGGATGATACCTCAAGTATGGTAAAAACTATAAAATAGCTGATATGCTACAGTCAATCTAATATTTTTAATGCAATTTCAGAACTCTTCATTTCTCAACTCCACCTTTCTCTTTCACTTTTCCTGCATAACTCTCAGTTCTCATCCTTTCGAGGAATTTCCTCTGAGCTTTACTGCCATCACATGCTCGGTCTCAGTCCAGCCCTTGAGCTGTGGACTGAGTGACAGAATAAGGCAGAAGTGTGAAAACACTCCATTGAGCTGGTTTAACAGTCACCCTTTTTTAAATAGCCAAACTGGAATAAAAAAGAAACTTCCAACCGACAGATTTCTTTTTTTTTATTGTTTAGAAATGTAACCGGTTATAACATTAATCATCAATACAACAGGAAGACTTTTATCAAAAGGTAGTTCAATTCAATTCAGTTTATTTTGTATAGCCCAATATCACAAATTTGCCTCAGAGGGCTTTACAATCTGTACACATACGACATCCCTGACCTTTGACCTCACATCGGATCAGAAAAAACTCCCCAAAAATAACCTGACAGGGAAAAAAGGGAAGAAACCTTCAGGAGAGCAACAGAGGAGCATCCCTCTCCCCGGATGGACAGATGCAATAGATGTCATGTGTACAGAATGAACAGAGTTACAGAGTTACATAAAGACATTACATGAATATGACAATGTATGAATGGACCTCCAATCCATGAAACAGAAGGAAGTAGAGAGGAGGGGGGGCGGGGCGATCAGCAGGGGCCATGGCAGGAGGCCGGCTCACCAGGCAACACAGAAACATATTGTTTAGCAAGCAATACTGAGGCATCTGTACATTCAGTCACATCCCATCCATCCCGTTTACTGACTGTCGGTGTGTTATCCTGCGCCATCGATTAACATACTTTTATGTGCAAGTGTAATGCTCCATGCGAGTCAGTATGAGCAAGGTTCCCAGAGTAAGACCAAACTGTCTCTCGCATATCAGACCACCTGAGCCATGCCAACTCTTCCTGCGATATTAGGGGCACGGACCCGCTGGTGACATTAGTAGTGTGATCCAAGTCACATTAGAAATATGCATGCACATATGCCTGCATGCCAGTGTGCAAATCACTGAGACACTAGAACAGAATAACTTTTCAGGAAGGGCTATTATACTTGGCAGAGAAGTGTTGAATGACACATGGTGCAACCTAAACAAAAACATACCACCCTGCCAAGACTGTCACTGAGCTTCAGCAGCAACATTAATTGAGTTTCATGTTACCTTCAATACTGGCATCACACAATCAATACAGCGACTTGTAAATTATAGTGCAGCCTGTTTCCAAAAAAAAAAAACGTAACACAAATATGAAGTCACAAAGACAGATGAAGCCATGAAATAAAAAATGTAAACATCCACACCTTCTCCAGAACCTGACACGGGAACACAGGAGTATTTTCATTCTCAGTCCAACCATCTGTTGGTATTTAAAAAGGAGGTCAAAGATCATCAGGTTAAAAGTTCCAGCTCCCATTAAACAGAGTGCCAGTTACAGTTTAAATGGCTGCAGTTTCATTATTCAGCCCAAAACCTCACATTTGAGTAAATGTTGTGACAAAACAAAATTATGAAGTGAACTGTGAAACTGTAAAACTGAACAGAAAGAAAACATAAACTGAGTGACTGAATTCATACAAGAGATTTGAATGTGGTACACTCCCATCAAGTCAATTAGCATTTATTTTGACATCAGCAGACGATTCGGTGTAATGCTGCCTCAAGCCAAACCTTGTTTGGAGATGTAATTCCTTCTTTCTCCCAGAGTTGGCAATGGGCTCCATCTGAGTAAAAGGCTTTGTCAACCAGGCTGAGCTAACAATGCTAAAGATCTGGCTAATCAGGTTGAGATAGCACAAAGGGTAGATAATTCATGTGCTAGAAATGGGCCATAATGGCCAGGTCACCGAAAGGCTAAACACCAATGGAGCCGCTACTTGGTGCCTTTTGAGTGGCTAATGGCCTTTAATTCAATAAGAATCCAGGCTGATGTCAATCCTAATGAAAACACCTGGCTGTTTAGCCCTAGTTACACCGAGGTCTGGTCAAGACACTCATCCTAACCAATAATCAATGGATTTTGGTTCATATAAGAGCAACTGTGAGGTGCGGTAAATCACATAATCTGATTATTCTGCCAAACAAAGATTTCCTTAAAGACAGTTTATATGTTAGGAAGTATTGTTTTATAAGCAGCCGGTTTAAACCGATGGACTGGCCATGGCACTTGCTATGACAATCTAAAACGTACACCCTCAGTTGTGTGTTGGGAAGCCCAAGAACAAGGCACTTGATAACCAGACCCGTCAGTGGTGATGCTCAATAGCAAATTAACAGGAATGTGGTTGTACAGGTTTCTCTGGGGAGGTGTTTAACTGTACAGCTTTAAAGCACAGTAACAATACCCATGATCTAAAACAACAAGATATATGGGAGAGCATTTTTCACAAATGAAATGAAAGCATTATCATTAAGGATGTTAATAATTAACCGCCAATTAATGCCATCAGCTAAACATTACACACATTTAAACTTTTATTGTAATTTTTATAATAGCTGAGCAAAACTCAAAGGAACAGCTCGTCACTTTAAGTGAGGCTGTGCCACTGTTGTTGCTAGCGTGGGGCTAACACACTTTTACTTTAATCAGCAGTTTGCAAGCGAGACATGGGAACTTGTCTTGGGTCTTGGTGCAAGTTGTAGCATTTATTCACCGACAAATAAACTGTACACGCACTGCTCCATTAGGTTCATTGCGTATAACGTTACTGCTGACTTCATACTCATTGTCTCTCTCTCTCTCTCAAACAGACAGTCACTATAAATGGTTCCAATACACTGGTGGAAATCCTGACAGATTATGCCAGCAGACACACACCGGACTGGGGACTTTCTGACATTGTGGCTGCCAAACTCATACAAAACTATATGTACCCAGCAGCTACACTTATATATAGTTCAACAGTAAATCAAAATTGATGCCGTTCTATTCCTGATTGTACTCAGAGCATGGTCACTTCGACGTGTAATGCATAAAGGCACATAACTATTTGAACCCATATTAATACTACGTGAATAAACTTTAACTCATAAGGCCAATACAAAAATATTTTAAATTGTATTATTTGTTCAAAGTAAACTAAAAGTCCAACATGAAATAAAAACAAATCACAAAAACACTTACATTTTAATATCTTTCACCATTAATGTGAAGACAAAGAAGAGGGCTGCTAAAGATCTGTACTGTAACAGAAAATCCTGTAGCCTTGGTGACAACATATACAGGTATCCTTAGATAAAAAAAACATATTTATTACACTGATTTTGCAGCAGATTTTAATGGGCTGCTTGGATGCAGATGCAATCCTGTGTCAGGTGTCGTCACACCTGTTGCTCAGAGAACATCCAGTTCCTTCAGCTCTGACCTCAGGGACAGAGAAGCACGTGTGCTTACCAAAATGAAATTGAGGAGTTGTGTTTTTAAAAAAAGGCAAGTAGTAACTCCAATACAAGCGAATGCATGTAGCAACCAGAGAGCCATGGAAATGCAGAGTTGTGCCTGTTTATGTGTGTGTCCACCATCTTTTATTACGGGAAACGGTTTGTATGGAATTAGTTCCCGTGGAGGCCTGAGGCGATACAGTGGAGGCAGGCTCGGGATAAAGAGTTGCCATGTTAGCGGGGAGGGGAAGAGGAGATCAGCTGACACAACTATGTCACTTTATCAGCCAAAGACTGAGAGAATGTGACATGCCAATGCTCAGACTCACAGCAAACGCACATACAGTGTATGAGAAATATGCAAAACACAATTAAAGAAAAGTAGATCAAATCGGTGTTAAATTAGGACGCAAGTAGAAGTTCATAGTGTTCGTCTGCGTGTGAGAAGGGTAATAATCTGTCGGGGACGTTTCAGGGGATGACTTTAAAGCCCAGGATTACCTGATTAAGAGCACTGCTGCTTTGACAGTAGAACATGTAATTGGACCAGACAGAGCAAAGAGTAAAGTGAAGCAGCCGTCTCTCCATTTCACAGTCCCCCTCTTAAACGTTTGGTGACAACCAGGTCAGGCAGACCCTACAACGAAGGCTATTCAACCTTTACTTAGAAAAGGCGACAGAGTTACTGATAATAGCTCAAAATCATGCTAAATTTAAATGATGGTATTATTCAAATGACAAGCACACTCCTCTGCTTCCATCTTATCTCGCCACTGAGCACTGATGAACGAGAGTCTGGTCTTCTTGTCAGACGGTGGCATATCTGGCTGGGTATCCTGCTTGTCATGTGCATCCCTTACATGATGGTATGGCAGCGCTGCCGGCCAAACAGCTACTCATTGAAGTCCAGCCGGCTACTAAGAATTTTAGATTTTTCTAAAACATTTTGACGAATATGTTGTGATTCACAATGCGTATTTAACGACCACAAGCTCTCACTTAGAAACATTGCGAAATGATAAAGAAATGTGCACATCTGTCATGCTCAATATGAATGTGTGCCGCACGCTCAGATGAGGGTGTGTTGCGTTGTCTTCAGTGTTTTGCAAACACTGAAAAAAACACTACATTTCCGTATACACCACACAGATGTTTATGGGCTGAATGATCTTGCATGATCTTTCTTTACGGTCATCTCTAAGATGCATTTCAAGCACACACAAACAGGAAACTATGTAAAAATAGCAGGCCTACGCCATACATGGAAAATATGGGCCAGCCTCACACTGCTGTTTTACAAATTAAAAAATGTCAGAGGACAAAATTGTGCTTTCTTCCATTGACAAATTAAGCAAACTAATGTCAGATGCCCCAAATAATATGAATGGAATGCCCTGCAGTAATAGGATCAATGGAAATTGTGAAGATAATAACAGAGGTTGGGTAGATTCACGTGACTTGAGTAAAGTGATTCACATGTTTTGGTATTTTAGAGTGATTTCTATAAATAATTTAATTGAAGAACGCATAGGCTTGGGATTATGTTCCCCTTTAAATCAACTTTATTATTACCTATAAATAAAAGTGAATTCATTTTTCTATTTAAACAATACCGTGGGATGTGTTGATAGGTTTAAGGAATCTATTCAGTCAGGAATTGGCATGGTTTTAAATATCCATTGCTATTTAAATACTGTGTGGGCTAAAACACACAATAAGCCTACATTTCCTTTACAATAATACAATACAATTATTCCATAAGATGGAACAGTGGTGACATTAGAATGTGCTAGAGGCTCGCCTCACCACCCACCAAGCTGGATACTTTTTCCCACTGTGTGACTAATCCATATCCTTGTGGAAAGCCCTGTGGTATAGACGCAAAAACACACAGTACATGTACAAGAGATACAACTTATACTTTGGTTTCACTGGGTATCTAACTAAAATGGTCGACTTGCTAGATACCGCTTGCTCTCCGACGTTGTTTGTGTGAGCTTTGGCACATACAGTATACTCTAGCATCGCTTGGGTATGCGACTCTGCCACGGCAGGTGTATTCCTCAGGACCAAGGGAGCGCAGCATCGTGTGTGGAGTTGTTTGGGGAAGAAGTTCATTAGAAAACCAGAAGCCGATCGGCCCGTTCCGAACGGGCCGATCGGCACGGCTCTAGTGATACTAGTCAAGAGTTCACTATCGTGTTAACATGTGACTGAAAGTGCCCCAATCAGTGCTGGGCAACTAACCAGCTACTTCTGATATGTTGTCTAAATATTAATGGTGTCCATGTAAAGGTGAGATAGATCAACTATATGGTGACATTCCTTCATTTCTACTGAGGGTCAAGGACTTTTAGATATTGTCCGTCAGCTTCTGTAGCATCAGTGTAACATCATGGCTCTGTCTCTCCTTTGTAAGCTCTTATCCAACCAATGAGTGTCTTTGTTTTGCACTCTACTGCCAGATGAGCTGGGAGGCGGTTTTGTTTTGGACGGCCCACATCAGGTGCCAAAACCATAAATCTCTGTAGTAGAGGCATGAATGGAAGCATTTTGACATGCAAACAAACACATACCACACAATCCATGTGGGACAAATATAGGTAATTTGGCTGTTCTGTTAGAG
This sequence comes from Cyclopterus lumpus, assembly GCF_009769545.1. NCBI lineage: Eukaryota > Metazoa > Chordata > Actinopteri > Perciformes > Cyclopteridae > Cyclopterus > Cyclopterus lumpus. Next base: position 9,644,862 of record NC_046985.1, read on the forward strand.
AGGGGAATAAATTATGCAGAATTTTCGTTCTGGAATATATAAATAAATATATATATAAATGACCTGTTATGTTGGAATTCACAAATACAAATTAAATGAAAGGGAAAATGTTAAACATTCTCTTTATAAAACCTCCATGCCAGAACTAAATTGTCACTGTTAACAAAGACTAAAATGGCCTTACTAACAGTCACCATTGTTACCTATGTGATAAAAAAAGCTTGCCTTTTAGTGTGGCGGGTAAGTTCATGACATCTCAATTTCTAAAACATGTGCAGCGCATGTTCTTTGCTCGGAGAAGACAGAGTCATGCTGTTGCATTTGGGTAAAATATTCTTTTAGCTTATTTCTCTAGCTGAACCTTCATGTTTGCTTGACCTAAGCGTCTCAAACTCATAATCTAAAAGAAATTAATAAAACCCGGGTTCGATACGAATGGATCTGAGCACAGACAGTCGAATTGTATCCGACACATCTACTCTCCCTGGTCATGCCACAACTATGACCAAACAATAACCCATCTGGTGTCAACCCCTAATCACCCCTTCCCTCATTTACAGAAAACCTTCAAATAAAAATGTTATAGCTACTAATGCAGAGTCATTTATGATTAGTCATCATGAATAATTGAGAAAACTATCGTTAGAAAAATAACGACCGCATGTCCATCAAGTAACTTCATGTAGAGCTGATTTACATGCACACCATGTTCAAGTGTTCATGCTGGTCGTTTCACTCGCCATTTGTGGGAGTTAACGGGGCATGATATGAGGCTCATGAACCTGTGCAACATGTTATGCTCTCGTCATTAATAAAAGGAAAACAAGTACTCTAGCTGATGGGGCTCTGTGTGCTTAATCTAGCCATAATGTTAACCTACGGTGCTCCAGGACTGTACAGTATGGATGGCAAACACAGGTCAGCTAAGGAGATTCCCTATGCCGAAAACAGCAAAGATAACGCAAGCAAAACCATATTATAGGTCACTAAGGGAACACTGCTGAGTCAGCAGCAAACGAAAGACAGAGATGGCGAAAGAGAAAGGGAGGGGGGGGGGGGGGGGGGGGGGGGGGGGGGGGGGAAAGGGAAATCATGCTGGTCGGAGTTTGACCCTCACAATGGGAAAGGAAAAGCCTAAAACCGAATCCCCACATTCCTCTGGTTGATTACGAGTGAGTGAGAAATGCTGCTGCTCTGCACATGTCATTCCATGCTACCGTTGCCCGGCCTGCGATGGTGCCGTTTACCTCCATTCCAGAATAAGATGGTGCAACAGATTTTCTCAGGGGCAGATTCACACTGCATATTTTTGGACCACCCACCCAACTCCACCAGGCAGCTTGTTCGATTCAAGTTCTCTCTCCCTCCCTCGGTGCCAAGGATTCCACCATGGGCAGTGGGAAAGGTGCCAACCACATGCTAGCACCCAGTGCCACAAACGCATTGTGGCAGAGAGGAAAGCAATTCACCCACTCGCACAAATTAAGACTTCAAACCACACTCCCTAACCTGTATGTACAACTCGGTCCTGTCAAGAAATCAATTAAGAGGATCAAATCTTGCATCTTTACGATCTACCTTTATCATTCTTTGAGGAGACGTGGTGTTGCACTTTGTTTAAATAAGTACTTTTCAAATTATTTTATTACCACAATCAGATCAATAATTAAAAGCGTGAATACAAATTAGGTGCCGATTTCAAAAATAGTAACAGTTATTAGATCTACCATATTGTACAGCTAAGCGATACCAGCCTCACAACAAAAGGGAAACAGCTGCAGAAGCATTGTCACATAGTCATGTGACCTCTGCTGTCTCCTCTGCTCAAGCTAAACTGGCTGAGGGCACCTTCTTTCGCAATGAGCAGTAGACACCACAATATCATCTAGCTTGGGAGATCAATATGCACTTCGCTGTAGCTGACCTACATAAGTGGAGGAGCGCGGACTGTCGAAATCATTGGATTGCCTGTGAGCCTAAAGATCCTTGGAGCCCCGGTGGAGTCCATGGGAGCAGAGCACGAGGCAGCCCATGGTGTGACATTACAAATCTCAATTTTAAAAACATTACAGATTCAAATATCATTCTAACACAAAGCGACGGCCACAGAGAATTACGACACCTGGAAAATTATCACAGACAAGCCACGAACACTTCAACAGGGCATTTGTTTGCCAATATTGAGCCGAAATGTTCCTGAAGAATTATTCTGAAAAGCGTACTCTTCCATGGCCTTTCACTGCAGATTGTATGTCTTGATTGCCAATCAATGGGTGCAAACTAAAAAGGTGCAAGTTAATCGATAGGAAATGTTGGCTCAATTTTAAATCGGCAAACAACTGTGATGTCACGAGAATCCCTTGAGTTCATCCAGAGCAAACCCGGTTATTTAGCGTATATCTGACAACACATCTCTATATGATTATTATTATTATTATTATTATTATTATAACTATTATAACTGATTTCAGTTCTACAGTTAAACCAAAAAAGATCCCTGCAGGCTGCTGTTATCAAGACAGGACCTACTATGAGCACAGATAGGGGGGGGGAAGGCTGGTTTGAGGTCAGCCAAACAACACAATGACAACACGCCTTGAAGCAGAGAGGGAGTAAATAATCTGACTCCTCCTCCTCCATGTCGAAACCCTCAACTTTCCATCAACCATCTCTGCCTCGCTTCTGACGTCTCCCCTCTCGTCGTTCCACCCCCCCACCCCTCTCTCCCTATGCTGTAAAAACCTGGCCATTTCCCCACAGCTCATCCCTCACGCCCACCCAGGACCTGTCACACTGCTGTTTCCATGACAACACTAACGCAGAGACAGCAGGGTGAGATGCCCAGTGAGACCAGGAAAACGGATACCAGGGGAAGCGGTGCATCAATGGCAAGAAAACACCGTGGCCCTTACGGCGTGTGATGGACAGATAACACAATGTAGTCTGATCTGTTACAGATCAACTTGACGAGAAGCCATTGTGCATTTGCTTAACCTGTCTTTCCATGTAGCCAATGTCTATCTTCCATTTTTGGTGTCTTTTAAATTTGAAAAATGGAAAGACGGGTAAATGCTAATAATTCAAGTTGTCTTTCCCTGGTCTGATCATAGTCCTTTTCCCCAAAAAGCAACCCTTACAGTTTGGTTGGAATTTGCAAATTTGAGCAAGGGCAGAAATACGTTGCAACATCCTTATGAAAGCCCAGATTCCTGCCAGCTCTGGATGTTGTCATCTGACACGGCTGTTAAAAAGGAGCCCAGGAGCACACACATTAAAGAGCCTGTATGAGACAGAGGGGTATGGTGTTGTTCAGGAGCTGGACGCACTCAGCGGCAGAGACAGCAGGGATGTCATTTTCTAGCCTGGTTCAAATGAGTCAACTTAATGTTGTTCACTACGAGAAGTGGAAACAAGGGGAAGTAACATCAACAATTCTCCAACATAGTGCTTCTTAGATTGAGATTCAACTTCTCAATAATTATTTCAATACGAATATTCAAATAACGAGGCCCAGTAAGTAGTGTGTTTAGGGCTGCAACTCATGAGTATACACAGTGCAAGCCCCAAAGAGAGTGTACTATACCAGAAGACAAGATAATAAAAACTGGAGCCTACAACCAGAAAACATGACATTAGCAACTAATTGATGTTTATAATGGTTGCCATTAAAATGTGCTACTGAGAGACTAATCGATTAACTGACAAAACATTCCAGCAGTATACAATTTTAAACATCGGAGACTTTTTTATTCTTCTAAATCTGCTAATGGTTCCAGTGGGGGAAAGCTTAATGCTTTAATAACAACTGTACAGAATTACCTGGGGTCCCTGTGATTAAGGAATCCATCCCAATGTTTGTGTGATGTAGTTTATTGATACACAAAATCGGCATTTTAATTGAATTTACTGACTCCAGATATAACTAACACATAACGGCATTATGATAATGCATGTCTGACATAAATACAAAAACATGACTTAACTCTACATTAGTGGGTCTGCAATACAAAAAAAAACGAATTAGCGGACTTACATATCAGGCCAACAGTGACAGTCAACAACCCAAGAACTGGCAGCGCATGCTACAGAACAAGGGTCAAATGATTACAATATCACTTAGGTGACGCAACAAAGCAAGCCTATCACAGGGCAAAAGTCAGTGATTACAAGATGGGGGGGCGTGTCTCCAATTGCAATAGAAAACGTGTTGCTTTGTTTTATGGACTCGTGAACACACATTGAATAACCAAAAAGAGATATACAACAATACAGCAAAATGGGTTTGTGTGAAATTACAGGGCTGAGTGAGTGGAGCCCAGGCCGATAGAAAACAACTAGCGAGCACGAGAACAAGACATTAATGTAGAGATTGTTCCAAACCATGTGACACGCTGAGCATTACCCTCTCACACCTGTTGCTATAGCTGTATTATACAATGAGTTAAGGCAGAGAATTACTTCTCGGTAATGCACATTACACCAACTGTGCCCAGTCGGTTATCCTTGTATAAACATCCACATACTTTCATACACGCTTGCATGAATTCCTGAATCGTCATCATCCAAACAGTCGTTCTATTGTACCATTTAGTCGAAATGACACAATTTTTTCCGTGTACCACCCAAGGGCAAAAGCCTTGTTATATGAATCTTAACAGAGACTAGTGTACTTAGACCAAAGATAAGACATACAACAAAAGCAATACTAGAAAATGCACTGTACACGCATACTGATGTAATGCATGCTTTCATCTTTATGCAACATAAAGAGTCCCAACCGCGATCCAGCACAGCAGCCCTGGAGTTGCAGCCAAACTGCAGCTGGACAACACTTCATATTAAAGCTCACATCAGTGATGTGACACAAGTGCTGCTGTGCACCATCAGGTAGGCAGAGTGATGCAACAGAAACTGCTCAACTGGTTCCACAAGATGCGTTCCTCCAGCATTACTGAGAGGAGCGTTGACAATCACGGACATGGCACACGCTGTCTGCCTGTTTAGTCCTGAATCAGTCAAGCACGAGAGCCCATTAAAGGAGTGCACGGGCACTCTCGACACGGGCACAACAAAGCAACACACAAGTCAAAACTACTCGGCGGCGTCCCCCCACACCACACACACACACTATATTGGTTCATTTTTTCAGAGAGCACCCTCTGTATCTAATTAAAAGTCCTGCCTCCATGAACATCTCCGCAGTGACGCCCGCGTGAGTGTCACGCAATTTGCGTTGCCAGCAGATTGCGTTTAACACCTAATTAGAAGTCGTATGACGCGTTTGGAACGCAACGCCACAACAAACAGTAAACGCACCGTTCTCCTCTTCCAAGCGCGAGCGACACTTTGCGGGTTTCTCGCTTCTCGAGTGCACGGACCAACTTTTCTGAATACTTTGTCAAAATGTTTAAAGCCAACAGTTACCGGTTAAAAGTGACAACGCGCGGCTGCTCCACAGCCTGGTAGTGGAGCACCTAGACGATGCGTAGTAACGCCAGCCAAACACAAGAGAAACATTAGTTCAGCAAAAAAAAAAAATGAGAATGGTCCCTGCACCTTGAACAAATGGAGGAATTTCCCCCAACTTACCTAACGTAGCAAGTAGCACCGTGGCATGGTTAATACCACAACAAACGAGGTTAGCAGCCCGCTCAAACCCACGCGGGTCAGAACCGTCCTGAACCCGCTCGCGTTCAATTCTGACAACGACGTTGAAGCAGCCAGACTAGCCTGCGGCTCGGCAGCTAGCATGCTAACTACGTCCCTGCAGTACTGGCGAACTTCGTCTGGTGTTGTGAACACGGTCACCCGCTCACTCAGCACAAAAAGCACAACGCAAAAACGACATATGAAAGTGTTGTGCACGCTACATTTTTTTATTTCACACTAAACGTATACGGTGGAGTCACCGCGAAATAATTTTTAAAAAACGGTTGACAAACATATGGAATAAGTCGCTTGTCTGATCGAGTTTGCTGCAGAAAACACTATTGACACAGGCAGCGGGCTTAGCCAAGGAGCTAACGCTCTGCTAATAAGCTAACGCATAAGCGAGAGCCCGTGCCAGACACACAACCGAGATTGAAGACCTCGCACTGGATCCTTTTTTTTTTTTTTTTTCACGCCGAAAACAACGCGTCCCGTCGCGGCAAACGGGCGCCGACACGTGCGGCTACTTACGATTTAACGCTTTCAGCTGCGTCCTCGTTGTTAAATTCCGTTTATCAGACGCCGCTCTGACCTTCGCGGTAGTGAAACAACATTTCTGCTGGCTAACTGTGCCGCCATGTTACTCCTGCTGTGCAAACCAATGCTGAGTGTTTATCTGGCTGGTAGCTGCTATCCTCCCCCACACCAAACCACATCACGGGGCTCCAGCAGTATCAACTCAGCGCCGCCGGATTCGTACACAACCCCAACGCTGATTTACCTGTTTAAAGGATGACACGATTCTTGATATTTTGATCGAAGGGCATTAGTTTGCTGACATTTAATATGACAAAAAACACTGACAGTTACTTGAAGCCCTCCCAGTGTCACGACTGTCAGTAGCTAATGTTTAAATGTATGTGGTTTAAGAGGTGTAGATACTATGACACCCCCCCCCATCCCAACTCAAATGTGCCAATATAGTGAAAACGGGTGTATGTGTTATAATACGTCTACACTACTAGAAGTACTGTTTACCAACATGTTTAAGATGTATGTATACATATGACAAATACAAGGGATTGTAAACAGAAGACAGTTGCAGTTTACCTTAACAACATCCGTAAAAGTTCAATTTTTTTATTTAATCTAGTTCATTTAAAGATAGATACATTGTAACTAACCAGTAACTAGACGGTGATCTGAAAGAAATGTGCAGACTCTTTTTTTTTTCCAAACAATTAATTAATGTCATTACGTTAGCTATTTTACAAAATGAACCAGACGTATTGCAACACAAACGGCACGCTAACATGTCAAGCTTTATACATATTACAAATAAGCGTGTCCTAGTTTAGATACCTTGATTTACTGTGTGGTCAACTATCCATAGATCAAACAGGCGAGGTGGCGTTTTCTCACAATTAAAACGTGTGCAACACCGCCACCAAGTGGTGGATAGGTCAAACATCAACAGGGTGGTTTCTACGTGATATGAACAGTAGTGGACTGTAGAGTACAGAAACTCCATGTAGACACATTTAAACACACACCACCATTCACACATACAGGTTGGATTATACAATCTACACTGTGAATGACAAGATAACTGAAATAAAGTATGAGAACCCAATACATTATTTTTTTTAGAGTTCCTAACCATATCTCCAAGTTTGCAATTTGGGAATCAATGCCATATAATTACTACAGCTCCCCTGTTATTGTGTTCTCATCCCTTGGAGTCTGTTTCTATTGGCCAACACTAAAATGTCAACAGGAAATGCTACTATCTGTGCACACAACATCCATTCCATTTATCTTGGTCCTGGAAGAGGGATCCCTCCTCTGTTGCTTGTTGTGAAATTTCTTAAATTTTTAATTTATAATAATTTTTCCTTATTCAAATTTAGGGTCTGAGTATGATATTCTGTATGGATGGGAAAGCCTTATTGATGCAAATCTGTGTTTCATGAATGAAGTCGTTGCCGCCCACATCCCCCTAAAAAGGGAGTTGTGGTGTTGTGCGTTTTAACCAGGTATTAACCAGGAAAATAATCACAAAATAATATAATGATGTTTCACATCAAATTAAATAGCTACAATAATTAGTAAGCCGTTTTAAAATGCTCCAAACACAAGTCACACAATACTAAAATAAAAATATATAACAACACAAAATAATAAAACATTAACAACTTGTTTAATGTTTAACTTTTTTTTTTAATGCTGTATTTGCATGTATTGAGTGAGATATATAGTCTGGTACATGAGAAAACTCAAATGGCACAGATCGTGCCCAAATGCCCTTTTTGGAGACCTTGCCTAAACTGTCTTTACTAACAAGGCTCTAATTTAGTCAAACTTTGCAGAGATACTGTTCATATATTGTGCTATGAAGTGTAAACATTTCAACTGCATCATTCAAAAGAGATAACCATAATAAGTGTTTTTTAAAAGCGAACCTGAAACTTTTTAATTTATGTGTGTCATCTTCATATAAAGAAAAATAACTCTGACAGTTATTTCTTTCAATAAACATTTTATTCCTTTGTAAGATAGATAAACAATCAGGACAAGCTGAGAAAACCAAATACACTTCTGATATACTGCTGGAGACAACCATGACTTACTGTGTAACTAAAATCCGTTAATTGCTTTATTCTTTCGAATAAACAAGTATTATCTAGGCATTTGATTCTTACAATAGTTGACTGCCTTCCATATATTTTGTAAATTCATTTTATGGCATGTAAGTGAAAGGCATATATCAACAGTCGATCAGGCTCATTTGGCACGTTTGTACTGGGGAGGGGGGGGGGGGGGGGGGGGGGGGGGGCAAAAGAGCCAACAAAATATGGTTTTCTTACACTCAGTCCGTGCTTTAACAACAAATCATTCTTGTGGACATTTTAACTTTAAGCAATAATATGCAGGGACAAACAAATACAATGAACCCATTCCACTTAAACAGCAAATAATTATGGACCATATATAAGACAGTCAGTCAATCAAACTAAAGGGATGTTTTGCCTGATTTTTACAACGTTTTGTCATATCTCAAAACTAAAACACAGTGTGTTCGATTAATGACAGTGTTATAGGCATACTGGCAATAGAGTGCGCATCATTTAATGGCAAGAGATATGTTCTTTTGTGTCTAAAAGCTGCTCTGAACTAAGATAATTAAATGCTACATCAGGTCACTACAGCTTTAGTGGCAGTTTTGCACTATACTTAACTGAATATACGTATAGTAGGACAGAGAGATGGCTCCGGTTTCCTGCTTTTATGCACACTCCCCTATCGTATTCCATGCATGGATATTGAAAATCCTCTACTTTGCTTTCCATCTTCAGATGTCTGTTGGGCAGTGACACAGTAAAAACATTGTAACAGTGTCCTGCTGTGTGAGTCTGAACAGTCTGTGGCGTGAACCCAGAGATTATAACAGGACTGTATGCAACCTTCACTGATGGGAAAAATAAGAGATATTATTAGGAAATTCAGATTATTATTTTTTTTTTACAAATATCTCTCCAAAGAAGGGCAGGAGTCAGTGGCAAAGAAGAGGAGCTGCTAGCACTTATAAATACAAGAAAATAGGGAAATAAATCACAAGCTGGAATACACATTGTTTTGGAAAAAAGCATGACATGACCTGACTTGGGAGAAACATTGAACACTGAAGGCATTATTCCTGAATTTTTACACACCTTATACAAAACAATCTGTATCAATAGGCACTTCTTTTTTCATAGTTTGGGAATTAGTTATGTTTTTATTCAAAGTGGCACAGCAGAGCAATGATTCTTAAATCAAGGCGTGCTGGACGACTGCCGACAAGCAAAGCTAAATGCATTCTGGCTCTTGAAGTCCAGCTGGGAGGTCAGTCCTTTCTGGGAGATGAAGATGCAAATTGTGAGCGAGGCGCTGGAGGGACTGTTGGTCGGATACAGCCCCGAAAGCACGGGCTGAGATGGTTCTTTGGGAAGGACGCGATAGAGGGGAATGTATTTATGACGACTTCTCCTTTCTTGCTCTTGGTGAATCGCCTGCGTGAGCGTTCACGCCATTTACTCCATTGGCTAAAAAACAAAAAGGACACACCCACATTAGTTCCATTATATTAATTGCTTATGTCAAGTGCGTGTGGAAACATTATGCTTATACTAAGAAGAAATGCATATCGTCTAATGTCCGGTGCTTTGCAGAAGAACACATGTACAACCATGTGATTGCGCCCCATGCGTTGTGCTCGTTGCTCACCTTTGTCTTTCTTTGATTTGCTCTTGGAAGGAACTGGTTTCTTTTTCAAAGTCTGGGCTTGGGCATGCTCTCTCCACCGGCGCAGCTGGAAGTTGATAAATTTCCACATCATGAAGGCCTGACTGAGGCAGATGGCAGCCAGGACGGTTATCCTAAAAGGTTGATAAAGAAGCATGTTGTTTGATACTGCGAAAATCAGATGCAAATTATGACCTCTCTCAAATCCTCGGCAAAAATATTGCTCCACCCTCAGATACTCAGTAACACCCAAAGCAGTCCATTATGTAGGGGTAATGTTCAGTGACATACTTCTTGATTTCCTACAATGCTGATAACTCAATAACTAATTTCATTCTAATCTATCGAAGTTGGTGTTGGTGAAATACTCTCTTCCTCTTCTACAATGCAGCCCTTCCTGTACGATTGTTGAACCTCAGTATTACACGGTGAGTGTAGAAATAAGCTTTTGTTCATTTAGTGGCCAACCAGATGTGGACGGATTTACTCCATGAATTAGAACATATAAAGAAAATGGACAAAAACATGCATTACAAGCAGCAACTTAAGTACTGCGAAATACATATTTAGGAGTGGATTTTTTTTTGTGGCTTGATGAATGTTGAATAAAAAATAAAAAAATAGACAATTGCTTGTAGATTTTCAGATTCATCCAGTTGGCAGTTCCAAAAAATATTTTTGGGGATGAAATAGTCCCGTTTCTCCTCTCAGACACACTTACCGAACAAAAATAACATTAAAGTTCCCTGCAGCCAAATCAAAGCCTTGATTCTCAGATGTGGCGAGGCCAAAGCCCACGGTGAGGACGGACAAGGACAGGGTGAGCAGCCGGCCGAGCACAAACAAGACGGCCCATATGGTGAAACTGGAAGACAAAGAGGAGGACGTCTCACCACCAGTAATTCTTAACTGGTAAAACTTCCACAGGCTATCGCCTAATGGTGAGTGCACACCATTCGGAACATGACAACTCACCCAGTTTGTCTGCTCTCGTTGCTGAAGTAGATCAGTCGGGAAACGTGGAACAGGAGCTCGACAAAGTAGTGCAACACCAGCAGGACCAGACCCAGACGGTTGAGACTGAAAGACACATGATCACATGATTCCCCTTTATTACAACTGATAGGAACAACAGGGGGTGGGGGGGCTTTACAATGACACATGTTCAACACAATCATTATTCCAAAGTATTCAAAGTTCTTACTTCAGAATGTAGGCGCCTGCAATGTGGACCAGGTACAGGAAGATGTACACAAGTTGGCGTGGAATATCCTCCTAAACAATAAACACAAAGGATGGGAGGCCAAGAGCGGTAAATATTGACTCTGCACGTGGAATCAAGCAAGGGGAGTACGATTCTTTGAAACAATGCAACATAACCAAGGATGTCAAAACAGGAAGTAGTCCGAGGGCCCAAATGGACCCTGGAGTACGTCATGATGTCTCACAAACCTTTTTAGTCTTTTGGAAATACAGTTCTGGCAGAGCGTGTAACCAGTAGGCCAGCTGACAAACAAAGAAGAATTTCAACTGGAATCTGAGGGAAAACGGGAGTTACAAAATAAAATAAAAAAATTATAATTCAGTACCATACTTGAAGCTCTTATAAAATAACCAGTAAAGTAACACATGGCAGCATTTTTCTAGTCTATTTAAACCACAAAGAAAAAACGAAAAGTATCTCTAGAATGCATCCACATTACAAACGTACGGCATCAGTGTATGGGGATAACCCTCCCACAGGCTGACTGGATTGGACAGGAGGTTTTCCTACAAAACAAAGGCATTTACATTACAATCATTTACATTTTTGGAGGGGTAAAAACATATTTAGCCAAGAACAGCGACAGCTTAGCTACTGTACGTACAGAAAGCAGGAGGCTTGCACCCCAGCCAAAGGAGAACAAGTAGAAGGTGCTGAGCTGGCCCGACTCATTGAACTTGCTGTGCTTGGTTTTGGAGAAGTGCTTCTTCCTGTTGATTTTCTGCAAAGATAAACAACAATTAAAAAAAAAAAAAATGCAGAACTAAAAATGTAAGTTTGTGAAATCAAGCTTGTGTCTCACTTACATCCAGCACATACTCCTGGATAATGGCATGCATGATGATGGCCACCAGCATGTAGAAGAAGGTGGTGGCCAAGTCCTTTATGCCATGGTGGAAGTGGTTCACGGTCGTCTCCTCTGGTTCTGCAGAACAACGCAGGGAAGACAGACACAGTTATCACAATGAGCATGATAAACATAAAATAAAAACCTTTATCTGGCAATAGGCTACATTCAAAAACACATAAAATTGGGAGGTGGCAGTACTGGCGTTACAGGAAAATCAAACGTTTTTTTTTTTTTTTTATTGGTGCCATTTTTCAAATTCTTGGACATGTGCCATAGGATTTTCACAGAGCACAACACCTGCCCTTATCTTTAGGGGGTGTCGTGCTAGTAATAAACAATAGGCCACGAACCACCAGTTTATGATCAAGTGAGATTTATTAAATCAATACACCTGGGTAAAAGCAGATTTGAATGGTTAAGAACATGCATCTTATTTTGCTTAAAAAAATAAATAAAATTAGAAACATTTCAGAGAATGTTGCTGCGTGAGGCCCAATGCGTTTCACTCACATACACAATATCAGATGAACCCTGTTCATCCTTAACATGAACTGTTGAGCCATTTTAATTGAATGTAATCAAGTGATTCCCATGTTTAATAACCTTAATTCCTGAGATGATGCGTGAGGATTAGTGAGTCAGGGCTGTGCAGTATTACACCACTTTGACCGTCTCAGCACAATAACACAACATATTAACATACAAACATAACATGCATATCATCTATACAGCCTGCGGCCTGCCATCTGTGAAACACTGCGTATAATGTGATGAGTTGTAGCACAGAGATAGATGACACACAAGGATTCTGAGGCGGTGCTCATGGTTTATGCAACCACGTAATGAAATCAGTCCAATCATTTGTTAAAGTCAGCACTGACAACAACAAAAAATAATTAAAACACAGTGGCGTTACTGAATGTTTCACGACGGAGCAATTTAGGTGCTGCCAGTTATTTGTCTAATTAGATAAAAGCTGTAAATAAGTTACAGAGCGAGCTACGGACTCAGATAAGAACTGAATCACCAGCTGGCAGCCTGCAAACCTCCAGCCTGTACCACAGAGTATGACTAAGCTCTGTGGTTGTACATTCCTTCAACAGTATCTGAAGTTGGCAACGAAATTGTTAACCTTGAAATGAGCAGGACTTGAATGGAGAGGCCTATTTTACACCATAGCCCAATTCACCCGGTACAACCTTGCCACAAGAGAACTTTATAAAATCAGGCAGACTAAATTTAGCTCCAAAAAGGAAAAAAAGGAGCTCTCAAATGGGTTTGTGTAAAGCTGTGCGGGATCCGCTCTAGAATCTAAATGAGAGGCTGCCAGCAGGACAACTCTGAGAAAATACTGCATCGTATGTTGAAGACAAATCATGCAGTATCAATTTTAACACATCATCTGCTCTCACCACATATCTCGAGCTCTCATTTCAACCCTTAACTTACCATTTGTTGATATGGTGACATTGTACTGGACAGTTATGAATAACACAGCAAACTTTGAAGTGACCTGTAGATGGAAGAAGAAGAACAAAAATTAGTAATGCAGGCCTGTACACGTGCACACATACATGTGTTCTGTGAAATGGCGAAAAGGGTGCATTTATTTATACGTCTAGGATTCCCTGTATGACCAATAACGGAGTGACTAACTGTGACTCAGAGGAATATTGAAGTTTAAGTGGCATATTGGTTTTAATGTCTCATAAGAATGATACATTGTGGCAATATGCATTGCGCAATACTGCTGTGATATCAGAAAAAGGTATGATAAAGCTCTACCAACTACTTCTGTAGATTACATACATATTCAAACTGAAATAATCACTTATTATATATGGGTAATGTAACTGATGTGTGATGGGAAACTAAAAAACGATCCAACTAATAAGTATTGTTGCCTATCCGAGAAGCAAATAGAAGTCAAATTAGCCAAATAATAACGGTACAACCGGAAGTTGCTTCGACTTCATTCACAAAAGAACAAATGGGCGACAAATTAAATTGAAAAACACAAGGGAGAAGCAGTCACTGTTTAATTAAAGTGTCATAAACAGACATGTTGAAAACGTCCACGCTGCCATTAAGATAAAACGCGTACGTTGCAACGGCTGTTGGCGCAAAAAAGGGGATTTTACTTTGTAGAACGAAGACCGGAAGTAGTCGAAACTCCCGCAAGCTCGACACTAATGGCGCCGCTTTTCACCCAGGGTGAAACACGGAGCATCAATTTGAGCGAAACGTCGACCGGGGTGCAGCTCCGAGTCGGTGGGTCGGTGTGACCGGGGTCCCGGGCCGGCGGCCCGACGGCACCGAGTCGCACTCGAAACGCAGTTCCGCCTCCAAACTTTCGGCGCGAGCGGGTTTCTGTGTTGACAGCCCTCTCCGGTCGTTGTGTGATTGCCACGTAACACGTCGACGCATAAAGCAACCGAGTCGCGAGCGTTGTGCGATTATTGCAGCCACCGATGCAACGTTGCAAGTCTACAACAAGCAGAGGACGTTTCCATAAACAAAAATGGAAGATGCATCCATAAATTACACGTGAACAACTTTGGGTGTTTTTTTTTTGTTCATTTATTTGTTGGTATGATCAAACGGCGGGCCTGCAGACGGGCGATTTGAAATATCGATTTCAACATGGGAAGCAGCCAGATGGACAGTGGAATATAATGACCACGTCACTTTAATAAAGACACAACAAAACCCGCATTATAGCCCGAATTGCTAGCCCGAATAAATCAATAAGCACGTGGGTTGAACGCAAAAGCGAGGTCAGCCGTGCAGACAAAAACTTTCGATCACGAGAGGAAGTAGTTTGAAGAATAGATCAGACAGCCATGTCACTTTCCAGGAGGACAGATGAGGAGCACTCGGCATCCCGGACCTCAGAGGTCCGTCCACTCTGCTCGCGGAGAGAGCATCCCCGGCGTGACCCACGACCCAAAACCCATTCAACATGTGGACGGGACTTACCTCAAACATGAGCCCGAGAAGGAACACCATAGCCAGGCAGGAAACAATATCTGCATGGTTCTGGATGACAAACTCATGGCTCAGCATTGGCGGATTCTTGGTGGTCTTCTTTCGGATCGCCATGTCGACACTCTTCGGCACCACCTTTGCTTTACGCGGTACAGATGTAGTCGGTTTTTCTATCTGCTATGATTATTATTATTATTATTATTATTATTATTATTATTATTATAATTAGTAACCGCCTGTACGAGGACGCTCAAAGCTCCCTCTTGCTTCCTACACGCGAAGGGCCAGGCAGCAATTGAATGGCACGTCACTCTTCTGCGAGTGGGAGGGTCGAGCTGCTGACTTCGACCAACGAGACTCTTTTCCGCACAGGAGAGAAACAGCTCGGGCTCTCGGTCGCTCCCTAGAGGCTTGGAGTATAAGAGAGTATAGTATTATAAACCCAGTGCCTTGGAATATAAGAGAGTATAGTATTATAAACCCAGTGCCTTGGAGTATTGGAGTATAGTATTATAAACCCAGTGCCTTGGAGTATTAGAGAGTATGGTATTATAAACCCAGTGCCTTGGAGTATAAGAGAGTATGGTATTATAAACCCAGTGCCTTGGAGTATTAGAGAGTATGGTATTATAAACCCAGTGCCTTGGAGTATTAGAGAGTATGGTATTATAAACCCAGTGCCTTGGAGTATTAGAGAGTATGGTATTATAAACCCAGTGCCTTGGAGTATTAGAGAGTATAGTATTATAAACCCAGTGCCTGTATAGATGTATTTTGTGTCACTTATTTCTGACAAGAGAATGTTTGTGGAGCTTTAGTGGAACCATTATCATTTAATGGCCTTATTTGCTTTCCTGCCAAGAGTTAGAGGAGAAAATTGATACCACTGCCATAATTGGACTGGTATCAATCTTTCAGCAAGAAAGCAAATATTTCCTACAAATTCTGATGTATATTATGTCAAATGTATTCCTTTCATCAAAATACTACAAACTAGTTATAGATGCTACACTCCAGGGACTTTGCTGACGGGTACTCATACACATCGTGGGTAAGGGGGGACAGTACAGATCCACAGCTCAGTTTGTCCTGGGGCCCCCTGGTGGTTGATCCTGCCCTGAGACGCGTCACCTACCTATAACCACATTGTCAAATGTATTCCAAACAAAACACAATACGATAAACTCATACTTGAAGTGAGTATATGTAAGGGCTGCTTTCATTTATTTAAGAACACATGATGAAGATCATCGTATTAAAATCTAGCCCTAATGGGAGACTATTATGGGATAATGGTGAAAGATAATGTGGCTTAACAGCAGAACAAGTACAAAACAGTAATAAAGTCAGTATACTGACTGAGTAATGTCAGTTATATGTTAGCCACCATGAGCTACTGGTCATACCCGGCCAAATAAGGCTGTCGCAGTGTCAGTATTTCAAGTGTACATTGTGTTACTCTGTGTTTTGAAAATACGAAGTGCATTACAGTGTTCCATACCTTGGATAAAGATTGTCCTGCACTTAGTGTAGGTGTTTAGATTACAGGAAAACCACTGCACAGCAATCAAAAGAGACACCTGTCTTTGAAAATGAAGCAATACGTCTGGGTTTACCTTGGCATGTCATCACTGCTGGCTGGAATATAAGCCGTCGAAATATGTCTTCATGTCTAAAGGAGAACAGATTGGGACAGAGAAGTTGAAGCAGGAAGTGTTACCCATGTCATACACTGTACACACACACACACACACACACACACACACACAAACAAACACACTTCCATGCACACAGGCACAAGATCTATTATGTAATTGTTCCTGTTTATACAGAGGGTTGTCACTGAGGTGGAGCTTGTCCTGACTCATGAGACAAGGAAACGGAAAGAGAACTACCTCATGTAGAAGTTTTGGCCACTGCTCCTGTACACAGCTGTCTGCCATGGAAAAAAGATACCGGTAAGCTGAATTGATTGTGACATGCACTACTAATTGTGTGTGAATTAAGGCAGAATGTGATCAATTTGGGATTTGTATTTGAGCTCAGAATAATTTGTCAACAATCTTTATGAAAATACAAGAAATGAAATCAACTTTGGCTTCATTTTATTAATGGTGAAGATAATATGAATGTCATTTTTAATACTGTGCTATCTTAAATACGTTTTTACTGCATTACTTTATCACCTTTCATTAAACAGTTTAATATTATATTGAGGATCAAGGAAGTAAAGAATAATGAAGTTATTCTGTTATTGAGAAAATAGGTTTTAAAATTCCATTCAGGTGTAAAGAAAAAATAAAATACAGTACGTCTTATAAAATAGTTTTTTTATTACTCCTGCTGATATCATCATGGATTATTTTCCTATCATGTTTGTGAGTATGCCATTTAGCAGGACCCAGGAATAACATGTTTATGATGAGTTCAAAGGGCAGGAGACGGTGACACAGCAGCAGTCTGCAGTCACGTTGCATTTCATCACTGTCATAAGATGTGACCACTGTCATAAGATTTGTGGTAAATCTGCACAAGATTTCAGCAAAATGTATGCGCGTGACAAGCACTGTGTCTTTTCCGTGACACTCATCACGTCCTAATGCTTTTACAGATTGACCAAAAATGGCACCTGATCTGCTGGGGTCCATTACCAAACTGTCTTCAGCCACTTCTCTTCAGAACCTTCAAACCAAAACTGATCGAATCACATTTCTACCTTCATCCCGGAGCAAAGCGGTTGGTCGAATTTCTCAACTGGCGACAAAATGCTTCCATCAGACATCCTCTACACTAAACTGCGATGGTTATTAACCATTGCTGGACTGTTCTTGTATGTGGGGGACATTTGGACGGACATCCAACTGGCAGTGAAATATTTTCAAGAGAGTCATTTTGTGTGGACTGGCCTGACTCTGGTGTTTGTTCTGGCTGGGCTGCTGGTGACGCAGGTCTTCAGCCATACCTGGTACAGGGACGACATGACCGATGTTCTGATGAACGCTGAGGGAAAACCTACCATATGTGTCTTGTCCAAAGGTGGACTTGTTTTCCTGCACCTTTTTGGCATGGGCATCTTCACCAGGTGTGACTTTGTTAAGAGTGCATAATTGTATTATTACGTAAGCTGCTCCTGTGGAATGCATGTTGTGTCTCAAAATGGGTGGAATGAAACTCCCGCACAATGTCTATGGGCCAACTGGAATAGCCACATATCAGCTGCAGCAGTGCATTGTAGAATGTGAATCATCGTGTGCGCTGCAGCAAAAGAGGAATGCATGTTGGCAACGAGGTGTCTGACTTGCCGTTGTGTTTGGCCCCCTGTTGCTAGGTATTATCACCTGCTGAAAAAGGGCTTCAAAGTGGTTTGGAAATCGACACATCCCTATACAGTGGATGAGAGGAGAGATGTGCATCACAATTTGTTTTGCATGGCTACAGATCTGAGCATGCTCAAACTGTTTGAGACTTTCCTGGAGAGCGTCCCCCAACTCCTTCTACAGCTCTACATAGTGCTGGGCCACGGGGAGTGCTCAGTCTTGCAGTGTAAGTAGTGGCAGAAAGTGACATATTTCAGAAAATTGTGTGTGTCATCATGTATAACATCTGTCCATTTCTTTCAGATCTCTCTATGGCGTTCTCCTTCTTTAACATTGCCTGGTCCCTGGTTGACTATCGCCGCTGCCTGCACAGATCCCTCCCACACATCGTGGAGATGCCCTCTGGCCTCCCCACAGTAATCTACCTCCTCTACAAGCTCTGCACCATCACCAGCCACATCCTCAGCTACACCCTCCTCCTCATACTGAGCCCCTACAGCACAGTAGCCCTAACCGTCATCTGGCTGCTGGGGACGACCTGGACACATGCGCTTCAGACCAACTTCTGCTCATCCGGAAGGCTTGAGCTTCTGTACCGAGCAGTCATCGGGGTCATCCTCACGTTCAGCTTTTTCAACGTCAAAGGACAGGACACCAAGGTCGCCATGATCATCTACTACTTGTTCTATACTTTCGTAAACATTACGGCTCCTTTACTGCTGGCTTTGTTGAAGCCAGAGCTGCAGACAGACACATTTTTTCTGACAGTCAGTGGGTTAATCTTTGGAGGATCAGTGCTGGGGCTGGTGTGCCTCGTGCTGTACTACCAGCTCCTGCATCCCAGAGAGAAGAGGCGAGAGGCAGACGAGGTGGACGGCCTGGGGAAGGAAACACAGGCTTCAAGGAGAATACACAACTTTTTACAGCCTGGATAATCTATTTCTGGTTATGGCAGTGTAGAGAACAGAGAACTACTGAACAATTCGATGAAGAAAAGAAGAGAGACGTCATCTTGATGTTGTGCTTGCTATTCAGTAGTGCTAACAGTTATCTTACCATCCTCTGAGGAACATTTGAATAAAGTAAGTATATACATTACATTGTATTTATTATAGGGCTGCACGGTGGTGTAGTGGCTAGCACTGTCGCCTCACAGCAAGAGGGCCGCGGGTTCAATTCCCGGTCGGAGCGGTCCTTCTGTGTGGAGTTTGCATGTTCTCCCCGTGGCAGCGTGGGTTCTCTCCGGGCTCTCCGGCTTCCTCCCACAGTCCAAAGACATGCTGCAGGTTAATTGATCTCTAAATTGCCCATAGGTGTGAATGTGAGAGTGAATGGTTGTATGTCCCTACATGTGCCCTCGATGGACTGGCGGCCTGTCCAGGGTGTCCCCTGCCTTCGCCCTATGTCAGCTGGGATAGGCTCCAGCGCCCCCGCGACCCTAATGAGGATAAGCGGTATTGAAAATGGATGGATGGATGGGATGTATTTATTATTGTTGTAGCAAACTTGTCAATGAATTACATATTTATTCTCATTAAAAATAATGTATTTGTAATAACCCTTATGCACTGCATTGTCTCCTCGAATATTATATGACCACTGTCATTGCAACCAACACTGTGCCATTAATAATGCATTGCAATAAAATCTAGATATTATGTTACGATACTTGAAAGCTGTTTTCAATTTTTTTTTTCTATAAAAGTTGAGTATACTTATCATAATATCACCTCACCTGGCAGGATGTGTTGGGCGTGGAGTGACTCTTTCTTCAGCATGTAACACACATGATAAACACCAGGGGGCACTATGGTCTAAATTGACTTTTCTTGGTGAGGTCCTAAACTGCTGGACCCATATCACCAAAAATCTTCATTCTTTCAGTCAGGAAACATGCAACAATATTTCATGATTTTTCTAATCACATTAATGTCTTCTCCCTTAATATTTCAAGTGCCCGGGCGGCTGTGATCTCTTGATACTTGAGTGCTTTTATTGTTCATCTTTAGAATTTAAACAGTAATTGTATGATTTATGCCATTCCTTAATTATTCTTTGTTTGAAGTTGCATACGTTAGTTGTTTGTGAGTGCCATCCATGTTTGTTCTTTTCCTGCCTCTTTTCACCCACTCCACCAGAGTGTCTCCTTAGAATGATCCAACAACAATAAAACACAAATACTTAATTGATCCTAATCGTTAGAAACTCAAGGGTGGCAACTAAAAATGTCCTCTCCTCAGAAATGATGAACACAGAAGTCATGGATGAGCTAACTAGCAATAACAACAAACCAGTGCTAATTTTGTTTTGACTACCAGCAAAAGTGTGAGTCAAGTCAGAGAGCTGAGGATGCCGTTTCTTCCTGTCCGGGGCCGGGGGCGGGCCCCGTGTGAGCTCACCTGGGAGGAACGCTGGCAAACCGCAGAGTCCAGAGAGCACCCCCCCCCACCCCCCCTCCCCCCCCCCCCCCCCTTCCTTTAATTCAGCCAAACTCAGAGCTTTTTGACTTGTTTATTCCAAGGGGCCACTTTAACTTTCATCTGTCAGTTGTGCTCTGTCAGACACACTCCATAAAATGACAAATTTAAGTGAGGAACTTGTGTTGGGGAGGAAATTAATCACTGCCAGCTAGTTACCACACACACAACTCAGTTTTACTGTGGAGCTGCAGACTCGAACTCTTGGACTCTTATTTATGAAAGGTTTAACCAGCTTTAAAGTAAATGCAATTCTAATGTAGAGTAAGTGGATAGAATCTCGATCTCGTGTATACCTTTGGAACCAAAGGGAGGATATTGCACCACTGCACCTGTAGGCAGGACATATCATTAGGAAGAAAATAAAGTGACTTCATCCTTTGCATTTCCGATGATGGATGATGCCCTCTCTCCCTTCCACTGTATATTTCCTTGGGTTTAGTGGACTAATGCGATGTAAACCTGCCAAAGGGCCTTTTATTGGGAGAAGATGCATGTGTCCTGGGCTGGAGTCCTCAGCAGTCTGTCCCTTTCTGTCTTCCTTTGCTTTCGTTGAGCTGCACATACTTTTGGCTGTGACTCACCACGAATAGCACTGCCAGGGAGCAGTCACTAGCCATTGGGATGAAACGCTGTGAGTAAAGCATTACCTCCCTCTCTCTATAGGAGAACACAAGCAGACAGAACTCTGGCGTTGACAACCTCTCTGTAATTTCTACTTCTGGCACTAAGAGCTTAATACCCAGTAATCTCTCACTCTGATCTCATTGTAATGCACCTCCAGAAGGGCTGGATGGTGAGAATCCGAGAAACTAACAGAAAATCAAAGATGATGATATGTGACAGTGCAAGCTGAATCTCCAAAGCACTACAGGCCTTCATTTCGCTCAGCCAAAGACAGGAAACATTGACCACTGAGTGCACACACGAGGGCACAACACACAAAGACGTGTAAACTTACACTGCAGTCACTGTCAGCAGCTCACTTTTTTTGCCCGATTGAATGCCGCTCAGCGTCTGCGTAAACAACCTTGACCACTGACCTCTCTATAACCATCACGAGCTTTTCACCAAATCTTATCTTTTTTGTTTTCCATCACCACATCCTGTAACAGCCGGTCAGGAGGGGGGCATTCCTGGCGTACGCCATCCCTACAATTTGTACAGACACAATAAACCCAGAGAGGCAGGCTGTTTTTCATTACGACTTCAAAGTCCATATAAACCATGATTAATGAAGTCCTGAGATGTTGTATGTCTTTAATTATTATGACTTGACTGCTGCACCAGTGCTGCAGATGCATTAGCAATGTTGGCGATCTGTACACGTCTGCCTGGCTCACTCTGACATGGCAGCTTTGCCTCGTTCTTGGAGAATTCCCCGAATATGGAGGAGGAGGAGGAGGACGGGAGGGGAGTGATAGAAGCCCCCACCTTTTTTTGTGTGTGCAATGGCACAGAAGTTTCTTTAATCACTGTACATGCACTCTTACAAATGAGTTTGGGCAGTGACAGATTGGAGAGCAGGCTGAGGATAATTACATGCAGTGGGCTGGTGTGTGATCAGAGCATGGCATTGCGTTACCCAAGGGGGCTCTGTAAATAAAGTCCTCATGCAATGAATGAGGATATTGTAAAGTGCATTATGCTGGGTACAATAGCCCCACCATTGTTACTATATGGTTTTCTGCTCCAGAGTGGCTGCTGGTGTTGTATGACAACAACTAACACAGGGAAGACAATCTAGGCTTAATCAGAGAATATTGTGGATGAGGTCAGTTGTTACGATAAATCGGACACAAGGCACCAATTACCTACAGTATAGTCATAGAGAGAAGGAGCTTTAGTTGGGATGCATCTTTATGCTCTGGGACTTTCAAGGGACCCTTTCATGGAAATGTGTTTTTTCAATTATATAGAAATGCAACATGTCAGTAAGGAACAATTAATGTGTTTAAAAAGTAACACACGGTGCAGTATTCAAGTTGAAGGCAATTTAATAGACAAAGATTATTATTCATACCTTGGGTTATAATATGTACAATTAGGCCGACACCACCATAAAATTTAAGTCATTTGTTACAATAGAAAGACAACAACAACAACAACAACAACAACAACAACAACAACAACAATGTGTCTACAGCCATACTAGAGGCTTGGTGAGGGTGAACTTTGAGACGGTGACACTTGGTCCTAAATGCATGCTAACATGCTGATGCTTACCAGGTTGTATTCTGTTTTTTAAATGTTCTCCACCTTAAGTTTAGCATACTGATTATGCAAAGTAACTCATCCTCCGGGTATCATGAATGTCCCGGAGGCCCATCCAGGCATTTCAGTTTGGACCAACGTGGTGGACTGACTGACAGACTGACATTGCCATCAATAAAGCCCATACATCCATGCTAGGGTCACACCAATAGCATGGCTATGTGATACATACTGTACAGACTGAGCTGTTTGCTCCTGGTGAACAACCTTTTACCCCAGATATGCCAGATATGATTTTTATTACCCTCAAACGTCAACGGAGAGCACTCAGTTCAGAGTGGTCTGAAACAACAACAGTCTCAGCTCCAATCGGGGAAGTTGGTGTTCAGTGCTTCCAGATTTTTCCCAGCGAGTCCATGGACCCAGTTTGAGTGAGGACGATTAATTTATGGGTTAAATTAATTAACAAACAGTTCTTCATGGCTAATTAATATGAAATAAATGCACAAAAAAAAAAAGATTTCCCTCAAACTTAAGTCATCTCAGAAGGACTTCAAAGAATTGTGGGAGTAATCAAACAAAGCGTCTCCTCTGAGTCTTGTCCGGGCAGTGGGACACAGAAACAAAGAGGAAGCTCATTAGTATAATCCTCATTTAGGGCAGCCGGTTTATGTTTCACAGTCATGGACACGCATAATAGTGCTACCCATCCTAGCACACACACACACACACACAAACACACACACACACACACACACACACACACACACACACACACACACACACACACACACAGATAGAAAACAGAAGCCATGTTTGTGTTGGGCACGCTCCCACAGCACACAGGATGATGGATTATAGAGTGTTCCTGTTTATTTATGCTGTGCTGGGTAGGAATACAGGCGAAGACCTCATGCATACATCCTATAATAAGATTGCATATTGTGAATGAGAAATGGGTTTACACATGCATACACATGCTGGGCTACAGACACACACACACACACACACACACACACACAGACACACACAAACACACACTCGTCTTTTTACATGGGAAGCTTGTCTTGATTAACCTGGCCGGGGGAACCCAACATGTTTTTCCTTTTACGTCATGGCCTGTTCCCCGAGCGGCTCAGTGGAAGCCATCAATTCTAGTATGTCTGCAGTTTGTCTGTTTGAATTTTTTGTTAATCTGTATCATTCATTGATGGCCTGTTGGCCTGGCGCAAGTGCTGAGTGAAGACTATCGTAGTATTTCTTTCTCAGACATCATACATCATGCTTTCTTTTTCTTTCACCAGAAATACCTCAGTTGTCCTCTGCCCTCTGGCATTAAGAATGAATGTTTATAGTATTTTGAAGTTGTATAAGTTTTATATTTTTGCCATAGATACATAGAGGAACACGAGTTTGAGAAGGGGAGGATTATCAGCACGGCCCATGAAAACAGTGGGGAGGTGCACAAAGTGTGACTATGGGGACAAATGGGGACAAATGTTTTTTGCTCACACAGCTACTCTCTGAGCTGCGTACACTACAAGCTTATCACCCCCTTGACAATGTTCTTTTTCTCCCTGTATCAGAAGGCCCATAGATCTTGAGTGGAGGAAAAGATGCTATGCCTGATTATAACAAGAGGTCAGGTCTTTGATGCTGGTACGGTGAAATTTGTTATATGTTAAGCCAGTGCTAATGTGATTATGGACATTGATCCATTAAATCTACTGTAAAAATGCAGCCTGCACCAGTTTTGAACTTGATACCGAGGAGAAATATGAGAGGTACTGTGAAACATTAAAGAGGCTTTGATGTAATATTCAACCCATCTGCAGCAAACGGGGGGAAATGTCCATAAAAAGCATTTTGGGCCATAGTAAGAGGGACAGGCCGGTGTGAGAAATGGGATGTGTGATTTTTCTTTCTGGTCTCTTGCGGTTTCGTTGCAGTGTGGGCATGAAAAGGAGCAACTGCCCGTCACGATTACCCTGGAGGACGTTTTATCGGGGCAATAAAATCAGGCTTTGTGTGGCTGGAATACTCTGTGGAACTCCCCCGCCCACCAGGATCAGCTCGAGTCTGAGACTATCACCTCACCCCTCCACTGCCATGGGAAATAAGTGTAAAGTTTACCCCAGGGTTGCCCTTAATGCAGAGATTAGTAAAGCAGGCTTAGGAGAGGCTTTTGGGCTGATTAGCGTATTGCGTAACAGATATAAAGCTTATAATGCATTCATTTAAAACAATAAAATCATTAAATAAATAAAAATAATGCAGAATGTGTTCTTTCTGTTTTTTCTGTCTTTGTTGCCTCTTTTACAAGGTATGTCCATCTATTGTTGATACTTAAATTTAAATCAATATAACTGAAGATAATGTACATCAATATATTCCAATGTGTTAAAAGTAGACAAAATACTTCAAATAAATTCCTCATGCGATCACAGCTATTGTCCAGCTAGTTAGCTTTACGACTTCTCTACCTGAGAGGATGAATTCAGTTTGTTTTATGCAATGACTGACGATAAGATAATGGTTCATCAAAATGGGCTTTTTTTTTTTTCATTTACAGATGACAATTAGACACCATTTTGCAATTTGATCCCACCAGCCGCAAAGCCAATTTGGGCCAGAAGCGGCGCGTGTGTGGGAGGGGCAGTGGCTCCTTCCTCACGTACTACCCCCTACTTCCTGCACCCTTGCTCAGATCACACCCATCTTGGAACTCGGCCTTCACTTTGATCTACACACCTGTAAAGGTGCGCGACTGCATTTTGCAGGGCTGTGACGCAATCACGGCGACAACAACATGTCCACAGACATATAAACACCGGGCAAAGTACTCAAACCCTCCTCTCTGGTTGTTCCTGCTCCAGTAGATGGCTCCAGGACACATTTTGACATGATGACTCACACACAGACTCACAAGGTGAGAACAATACCGCAGCTGGAGACAGGCGTCAGTCCAACCGTCCATGTAAATCCAGCTTCAGCTAGCCGTGGCCTCTTCACCAGCCTCAACGTGACACCCTTTTCTAGCGTTAGCTGTCCAGTTGGCTGTCTTTCTGTGGCGGAGAGTGCCGAGTGTAGCTCCTGCAGACATGCCCTGGGCAGCAATACAAAGCAATGAATGCAGTAGCTAACTACATAACCAGAGCGCACTGTGGTTTGACTTTTATTTTTGGAGGAGATCCATTTAGTTGGAACTGCAAATTGAAAAATCTATTTTCACAGAAATCAAACATTTTTATGACATATTTCTTATATAGTAAAACACACATTTTGAACAAATATGTCCTGCGTCTTGCCACCGCTTGTCGCGATCAAGGTCATCACGTTATACCTTTTAAAATATTGAGGACGTAGAGTGTAACTGAGGACGTCAACCATCTCTTTACCAGACCATAAGGAAATGACTTAATTCAATTGTGGGTTCGCAATAATTCCTAAGAGGGTATCCCACTTTTTTTAAAGTGTGTCTTTCTCATCTTTGTAATTGTAATTTGTTCAGGACATTGGATCTGATCACATGTACTGTATGAGGCCACCACAAAAGTACTGTATGAGGTAGTCTTTAGTTTTATCTGATTTCATGAGCCTGCCATGAACTGTTAATGTTGTGTAACTCATATAACGTTGCACTAATAACGCCATATCGCCTGCGATCAAACATTTGATAATTGATTGAGAATGAAACAGGATTCAGATGAAGACTCTCGGCTATGACCCTCATAAAAGTGTTTTTTTTTTTAACGTATTCACAGGGATAAGAATTAATAATCTTGCTCCGTCCTAGAAGACACAATGCAGAACGAGGCTTAGATGAACGCGGATGTCTGCCCATGTTGATTTGGGTGTCAGAAAGCTGTCAGTCGCACGTCTCGCTGGGATGTCCACAGTGCACGGCCTTTCACTCGGGCCCATAATGCAACAAAGGTGTGATGACTGAGTAATCTCCTTAAACAGGCTCCCTGGAAAAGCCACAGGTTCTCTCTTGGGCCTCAGAGTCTGCACCAGAGGAAACTGCACCCCCCTCAGATCTCAACTCAGATAAAGCACATTGATGACATCACCGTCTCCCCCTAATTTTTTTAAACACCCCAGTGGTCCTCCCTTATTAGCATGAGCAGTATAGCGGGCAGCGGGAATAATAATGTGCTCTCCCTCTCACACCGACTGAGGTATTCGGGTTGAAACCACAAAGCCCCAGGCAGCAGCCAAGCTAAACAACAGTCAGGGGGAGGATGGTCAAAGCATCACAATTAGAGGCAGTTTATTTTGTATGCTGCCAGAGGGATCGCACACTATAATTTTGCACCAAGGATGTTTGAGACTGTATGTTGCTGGAGAAATCTGTGGAAATATTCAGAGAGGAGTGCGGTCAGAGGTGATGCTGGGCGAAAGTTGACCAGTAAAGTGGAAATGACACAAGTGCTGTTTGACAGAGAACATGGACCAAATTCACGTGTGAAGTGCCTCCTTCTTAAAGGGGCAACGGGGAACTCAAACAAACACTCCCCCACGTCCCAATATTAACAAATTACTCCGTGATAGGAGCTCTAAATTTGACTTACGATTATTATTGATCATTTTATGAACCATGCGAAGCAGAAGTATACTTTATGCCACCCAAGGGTCCTGTCCTGGCCGGGCTCCACTATATATACCCAGAGAGGGCTCTGAGTTCAGGTCGGCACATGTGGGATACCCCGGCTCAAACACACACAAACACACAGAGTTTCAGCATTATTAAAAAGCTCTCTTTGGGAGTTTTGGCTTGTGTAGCCTTCAGTGCGTTGCTTGTGGGGCCCTTAGCTGTTCCGAATGGACGTTTCAGATTTATTATGACAAGGTGAGAGATTATCTACGCCTATACAGTACATGCAGTGTTTCTTTTGCTGTTACTTCAGAAACAAAATGCTGAATCACGATTAATCACACTGTTAAAGAAGAGGAGAGTTATGGAATCTCAAGCAATTTAATTTCCATTATGTCACCTTGTGCAAAAATAAATACATGCAGCAGGTCAATATTACATACTTGTGAATACAGCATCTTAACAATTTAAATGTTCACATTTCCAAATTAAGTCGTGTTTGTCATTTTTAGACCGCTTCACTGCATACCGCGGACTGATATCTGGCCAGTAGATGGCGGTATTTGTACATGGAAGTGTTGTCCACCGATGAGGTTTACGTAAGGCCTCGGCCTTCCAGGGCTTCCAGTCACTGCTGCCGGTGTCTAAGTAAGAGGCCAGCGGTCAGAGGGACACCTGATCCGGCCTCATTACCGTCATCACCACTCCGCACTAATTAGCCGAGCGGCGGACGCTCAAGCATATTGTCTTTTACCTAATGCAGTTTTTAATGGATACGTTTCAGTGTATGAACTGCTTTAAGACAATGCGCCTGCAACTCATGTTACTCTGACCGACACATCTTTGACATGCATTGTGTAAAAAAAATATATATTTTTGTTTTGTTTTGCAGCGATATCGAGAAATATATATATATGTATATATATATATATATATATATATATATATATATATATATATATATTATAATAACCGAGATGATAATTAATTGTCTAGATGTTTTAGCAGTAAACGGGCAGAAATCCAACGGATAATTCAAACAATATTGGCATAAGAAATCTGAATAAAATGTTTGAATTCACAATGTTACAATGCCGTTCGCTTTTTAAAAGCCTCTAAATATGTAATACATTATCGGCATGTGCAATGCTCGTAGATATATGGAATATATGTAAACTGTTATGTTATATTATATGGTCAAATGTAAAATAAAGTTATAATTTAAGGCAAAAATAATAATATATTAATGATAATATAAACAGTTCCACAGTAAATCTGGAATTGTACAAATAGCACAAACTACTATTTTATTTGTATTCAAGTCCCTTATCAATGTTTTAATTTAATTTCTCATTTCAACTCACCTTTTGATTAGAGCCGTGATGTCTCGTATTATTATAATTCAACATCAAGCGTTTTAAATTATGCAACATATTCAGGATGTGTAATCACTTTATCTTCTCGATATTTATTAGTATTAGTAGGCTATCATTATTCTTATCATAATTATAAAACACATTACGTTGTCGAGGCTGAATAATGTACCACAATATTTATCGATTGACTCGACAGAAATAAAAGTGATCCGTGCGCAGCTCTCCGGTGTGCAGCAATATGGGCAACAGTAAATATCTCACTCACAACAGCGAGTGATCAATAAACCCGGCGGGTTGGGACAGTGGGGGCGAGTCACATGATGGCAGATTCCATGAGAGAGGCAGCAGGACAGAGCCAACCTTGACACTAAAAGGACTATTGAGTTTCAAGACAGCGAGAAGTTCGGGTTTCATACCTAAAATGAAGTGCCCACAATTAATGAAACCGGAAATTTACAGTTGGCTCTTGGATGTCTACACATCAGAGCTGTGTACGCTGTTTAGATTCAGAAATGTGTCATCCATTTGTAATTTGCAAGCGCAGTAGGCGATATGCACATTTTAAAAAGTCTAAACTGTGTCTGATTTATGATTATAAAAAAAAATGGTTTAAAAAAAAGAAAAAATATATTTAAATCACATATTGTTGTATTTAAATTGCAAATCTTCACAAAATCGCAGAAAGGAAAAAGCTCCAAACAATTTAAAACAAAGCCATGAAATGACGCTTCACTTTTGATTCAGGTCAGACACTAATACTCTCCTGCCGTCAGTGATGTTCCCACCTGTCCTGGAAAGTGATAAAGCTCTTCATCTCACTTGCATTCTTTGCCAGGAAGTGACGGCCTAGTGCTCCTACTTAATGATTTCCACAGGATGGGCTGTGCATGACGAACGCTAGAGAATCAGCCCTCATCACACACACACACACACACACACACACACACACACACACACACACACACACACACACACACACACACACACACACACACACACACAGTACTATCTATCAGATACACTACACGTAGTCCAGCGCGTCTCAGTCCTGCCTGTGTTTGTATAAGCTTGATTTTCACAACTGAAAAGTAATAGCCATCTGCCCAAGCAGGCTGGAGGGGTATCATATGTGAGCAGGTAACTGACGGCTATTAAAATCACACACTTGGTCCCGAGCTCCTCTCACTCAGACACAGACACACACACACACACACACACACACACACACACACACACACACACACACACACACACATTGCAGAGAGGAAGAGAGACAGAGATTAAATATAGTGCCGGCGCCGGTCTGTCAGAAACTCTAACACTGGCAGGACATACCAGGCAGAGGAACATGGCGTTGATGATGGTGATGATTTATAGGTGTAATGTTTGATAAATCTACAGTACATGATTATGATGGTGAAAGTGTAGACGGTATAGAATGTTTTTTTTTAGATTTGTAGTAAGGCAGGCAGACAGATGCTCATAGAAGGACAGAGCCAGCCAACATAAATCCAGGACACACTCATGACCAGTCTGACAGGTGAGTGGAGTCAGTCGGGTCCAGGTTAGCTGCATTCCCAGGCCTTGTCTCCTCTCCAGGTAGTGTGACCCCCCGCCCCCCCGCCCCTCCCGTCAGCCCCTGCTCAAAGGGCATGTCCGACCCCGTGATGACATATGACCTCTTCAATGGCCCTCCCGAGCCGCATCTGTCATTTCCCACAATCCCGCTCCCATTTTCATCTCAGGGTAAGCTGGAAATTACAGGAAAGGACAGTGGAAGCTTCCTGTTGCCAAACTAGAGTACAATCTGAGTCTAGTCAATTTCAACACAGTGGATTTATAATAAGAACTGGTAAACAAGATTGTGGTATTTTCTTCTATCTGCATTATGTAAGAAATAAATGCTAAGTTGGTAGGTTTAACAGAGTGTTCTTTTATTAGTTTCCATACTCAGCACGTAAAGTTGTGTATTTTTTGCAATATTTACTAAAAAAGGGAAAAGTCCCAAATGCATGATTATATATAAAAAATAAAAAAAAAGCACATTTTAACATCTCATTTATTCAGAAGACATAGGGATTGTTCATTTATTCCCCTGGCTATCTGTAATGGTCTAATTACCCTCTAAAAGCTTCTCCATTGGCGTCTGTGTAATGAGGCCCCTGTAGACTACAGGTTGACATTAGACTACCTTCAGCTCAACCCCGCTGCATCTTAACCCCCCCCCCCCCCCCCCCAAACCCCCCCCCCCCCCTCCTCGCGCTCTCACCCCATCCAGCCTTAGGGGCCTAAAGTGGAGCGACCAGCAGCGGCCCATCTGCACAGGACAGGGCGAGCGCAGACGGAAGCCATTGAGGTGGAACATACAGGAGAGGTCCTGACAAGATAAAGATATCAGGAGCAGACAAGGGCAAAGGAACATATTGATGGAGAGGGCCTCTCTCAGGGATCACTGACACCAGATACCTGCTATTTAAAACAGTGGTTTCGCTTGCTCATGGATTTGTCCATGCTGCAGTGCCATAACCTAACTGGGAAGGCCATGAACTCTCTTTCTCTATCTCTCTTTGCCTCATCCCTCTTCATCCCCCACTTCTTAACCCTTTTTTTACACAGTGTCAAACAGACAAACACAGTCACCCCAATAACTGCTAATGCTGCCAACATATTGGTCCATCTTTGGCCCCTAATGAAATCGGAATATGTGTTATGGAGTTCCAAACCGGATCATATTAAATGGTACTCCCCTCTCTCCCACAAAACTCTTCCTCAGACTTAACCATTAGTGTTGCTCTAGTCTTTCAGTGCGACGGGGGCCCCAGCTCAAGCTTGTCTGGCAGAGGGCCAATGCCCCTCTGAGGACGGATGCTGGGATCCAGTCTACCCATTGGCCATGCATTGTGTGGAGCTAAGTGACAGTGAGTCTTGGGCAACAGCTGAAAGACGCTGGCAGTATGAGCTCATATTGGGTGGGCGGTGGGGGGGGGGGGGGGGGGGGGGGGGGGGGGGGGGGGGGGGGGGGGGGGGGGGGGGGGGGGGGGGGGGGCTATATGCTTTGAGTGCTGCCCAAGTCTCAGAAAAGTGGAAACAACACAAAAATGTATAGTTGTTGTTTGGAAGTTATGCTTTTGGTTCCAATAGTGTCTTGGATTCAATGTCTAAGTTGATAAAAAATGTTTAACAAACGATAGATGTTTAACAGCAATGTTTAAAATATAGGGAATACTAAAAATAATTGATACATTTAGTTTTACACCAATGTGGCACTCAATCGTTTGCAATATTACCAAGACATGTTGCAAAGGGCTCTTTCTTCTGGAAATAATTAGGACTTCATTATGTGAAGTCTTATTTTGAGAAGCCGTGACTTCCTGATGAGAAACTCTTTTAGCTCAAAATGATCAAAATGATCTAAATGATTTAAATGATCCGATCCGGTCGGTTTAAATGCATCCCATGCTGTATACGAGTATGAACAAGAACATTTCTAGTTGATTAAAAACATGTAATTTTTTTGTTTTTGTTTTCACCTCTTGAATATTTAAATGTTGTTGTCAAACTTTTATGAAGCAAAATCTAAGTAGATTTAAATTAGATCAGTGTATTTGATTCAGGAGCATCGTGTAAATATTTATTTACGGATTTTTGTGTTTTTTACACACACACACACACACACACACACACACACACACACACACACACACACACACACACACACACACACCTATTGCATTGTTTCATCCATCAACCAGTCATCTCTCCCTCTCTTCAAAGCCCTGCTGCGTCCTACTAAGGTACTGGCCCCTCCCATGTTCCAAAGCCCATTATAGCCCCTCAGTCCCTTTCCCCCGTCACCAGCTACCCCCCCCCCCCCCCCCCCCCCCCCCCCCCCCCCCCTCTTGTCACATACCCCTGCCCCTGCCTTGTCACACCCCTGCACTGATGGATGGTTGGGGTCAGTGGTTCAGCTGTGGAGTTCAAGCCTGCGGGCTCCGTGGACCCCCCCCCCCCCCCCCCCCCCCCCGCCCAAAACCCACCCCATCCTTCTGCCGCCCTCCCCCCACCTTTTTACTACTCCTGCTCTCTCCTCTCTCTTGGATGAAAACTATGTCAGAAACCCAAAGCTGGGCACTCAGCTGAGAAAACTCATAACTCTCTCCTCAGCGCCCGCCTTCCCCAACACTCACTGTTAACACTTTCATTCCTCGCTGGGCCCTCAAATAGACCCGGCTTACTGGGGCCACATAAATCACCGGGAGGGTCAGGCTGGGCCTAGAGTGAGGCCTCGCCTCATGTTGAATGGGTGGAGGCAGGTCACTCACTGTCATTGCACTGTGACTTATCTCTTTATAATGACGCCTCTTGGCTGTCTGTGAATGTGTGTGAATATACATGTTTCCCATTTTTGTTTTTTTAAAAGATCTTCTCAACTTTAATTATTTGACATTGAGTCAAATTAGAACTTTGGTTTTTGCTACTTTTGGCTGAGAGTTGCATTAGGTCACCGTGCTTTTTGTGGTGCTGTTTACTGTCTGATTGCTCCGTCTCACATCTGCGGAGCTCTAGCCACGCAGCTCCTGATCACCCCTGTCCTTACAACTATATAGCGGGGGTATCTGGAGAGTCTCACATCCTAGACCTGAATCTATACTGACACACACTCTGCTCCTATGCTAATCACGCTGTTTAGGAACATTGAACCGACATGGGGGTCGGGACTGGGCTGGACAGGGTTTTGGGTGGGAGGCCCGACGAATTCCAGTAGTTTTGATACATGGCAATTATCAGCATTAGCCTGCACCCTCGACCCAACCCGCCAAAGTGAGCGGAAATGGCAGCAATCAGGCCCGATTTCCCTCGGAGATGCTGGATGGGCTGGACACACACATCTCAGAGACATGGGCCCTCAGTCAGGGAGGGAGAGCAGCAACAGATCCCTGCAGGCCCCTGACAGATGGGAGCTGAGCGTGGCAAGTCCCGGGGCTGACAGCAATGTTGCCAAAATTGCTCTTGGATTGACTAACAATTAAGATATCAGAAGAGATCACGGCAGCTCACTGACAGCTGCTTCAATTGTTTGCACCTGCTCCTCTGGTGTTCTGCACATGTCTGGCATGGATTAGGCCGACTCGTGCTGGCCACATTTCACCTTTCCACAAGTGATTTACTCCAGAATCATCCTCACCAGCTTGTCGAACACACCCTGTGGCTGCTCACCCATTAGGAAGAGGGGAGGAGGACGGCAGTAGACAGCATAATGGCATCATTATCATCGTCATTAGCAGCATTGCTATGTATCTCTCATCTCCTCTTATGCTTCTGTTTAATTGTACAGTACAGCTTTCAGTCCGTACTACGCGATACAAACAAGAAAATAACTTCTGTTTTGGGCACATGTAGTCCACCTCACATGTAGTATATGTGTGGGGTTGTGAAATCCCAGAGGGGTTCTTTACATTGCATCAGTGGCTTTGCAGCACACTTGCAGGAGATGTTGAACTCTATGTTTGTTTTAAGTTGATAAAGAAACCCTTTGTGTGGTGCACCGCTGCCAGCTTGTACCCCGTCCCATTGCCACTGGGTTAGGGTTGGACAGATGGGCAGACTGATGGGTAGATGGCATGTTAAACAACGTTGAGCCGGTCTAGCTCACCAGACCTGATCGTTACTTTGCAGGTGCTGTTGTAATTGGTCAAGGAGAAATATAATGACATCCTGGTTCTTTCCTTAGTGAGCATCAATTATCTATTTTTAGAGAAAAGGAGCAGAGGGATGAAGAGTGTGGAGCACCTGAGTGTGGAGCACCTGGGATCCATGGCTCCATGTATGTGTGTGCACGTGTGCACACACATACATGGATGCATGAGCACACCATTGTGTCTCTCCTATTATCTTTCAATCAGCTTTGGCTCCATTAAAACTGACCTCCCCTCAGTGCACAATAACACCAGTATTCTCTGTGTGCTGTCATTGCCCATAAGGCTAGGTTAAAGCTTCCTCTTTGTGTGTGTGTGTGTGTGTGTGCCAGTGTGTACCAGTGTATTGCTTATGGACCTGTAGACAAGCCAATTACCAAAGTATGTCTCCAAAAAAAACAAGAACAGGAAGGAAGGATATAGAGGTGGCAGCCGGTGTACCCCTCCCACACACACATACACACCACTGCTTCCCTTGTCTGGCAGGGGGAGACGAGGCCAGTTGTACCCAGTGCCAAGCCCTCTGGAGCCAGGCCAGTCCCGCTGGACCCTCTGGATCGTATTCTGGTGTGGGCCGTTGTGGCTGGTTGGTCCCACTGTGTAACTCTAGCTCGGCCTCTGACACAGTACAGGTATGTCCCCTGTGGCCCAGATTACCAGGGGACTGTGTAAACAGCCCTGCTAATCTGAGGAAGTATCCTGTTGGCATATTTGCGAAGCCTGCCTCAGCGACAGGTTTGCTATTTCATTTAAAAAGACATTGCGGGCATCACAAGACGGACAACTGAGGGGAAATTCAGCAAATGCGATTTATTTAGTTCTTGTTCCTTCACAAAGCCTCACAAGTAAAACAATTAATAAATACGAATTCTGAACAAATGTTAATATGTGTGAATTCTCAATTTTCATCCCATATATGGACTATCTCGTTTGATTAAAAAACATAATTTTCTTTATGAGCGAAACTTAATATATAATGGCAGGTTTTTATCAAACTAAAGTTTTCATGCCGATACAAAAATCTGCCATGTCATGTCAGACAAGTATGAAACCAAAAATCTACAAAGCAATGTGCTTTAAATGCAGCTTTATAAATAAAGTAAATATAAATATCTTTTTGTAATATGTTTGTTGTCGGTGACTTTAGACTACTCTCAGATAATAAGGAAAAACCCTTCAAATGACCTTATCAAAATCTCTGTATCTCCTACCTGACCTTTTGTCATGGAGAATTCGGGTCCCTGCATCTTTAAGTCGCTTTAATCTGCTAACAGCTTGGACTTGGGCCACTCGTTTATTTCTTTGGCCCTCTTTCCATTGTCCTGTATGTCATCTCCAGGCAGACACTGTTAAGATATTAATGGCTGCATGATGAGATGGTCTCCTTACAAGGCTGCCCTTACTGGATAATTGATCATGTGGTGAATGACATGTCGTGGTTCAGGTTTAGGTCTAGCTGCCCCACCACAGAAGCATGGCCATCTTTTCTCTTTATGACACACCTTTTCTTTGAGGCACCAACTTCATGGTCTCAGGTGGACACATTAACTAAACTCTTAAATTATTGGAATTTAAGAGATAAAAAATAAATAATATTCCACTCTTATCCAATCCCAGTATGTGGAGCAGAAGACAACAGTCAAGCCATAAATGGAGAGAAAAGAAGAAAAAAAGCGTTTGTGGAAAATCCTGGGACATAAATCACGGATTAAATAATAATTCTTACTGTGGAGTACAAACAAGTTTAAAAACGTCCGAGTGGTTTCTTTTTCTGTTGCAGCGACTAATCCCAGAGCCAAATGAGAGAAATAATGTGCATTCTTTTCTGACATGAGTGTGTTTATAAGAGCGCAACTCTAGCATGTAAAGAGAGACGCATGGAAGCACTTCTCTTCCTTGGAATAAAGTAATTAAGGACCTCTCGCCCATTTCTTTCTCCCGCTCTCAGCCAAAGAACGTATAGCTTTCTGTGTGTCAGTCGATCATCGCTGCAACTTGACATCCTGACCCGGACATTTAATTTATTGATCTTCATTTTATTCGGATGTAAGGACTCTTTGCTCTTTTAAATTAATCCAGGTTAATTTGGCCGGGCCCCCTATCCCACCCAGCATGAATGGGCCCTCTGTAGGGCAGAGCTGGCCCTGGCCACCCAGTTTTATGGGAATCTGCAGTGAATTAGAAAATCTGTCAATGCGAGAGGAGCTGCGCCGCGCGGATATGCCGTGTCACTCCACCTGTAAAAGAACTGCTCTTTGTCCATTATCTCCCAGGCTTACCTGAGGAGAGTTAACCTTGAGGTCAATAACATCTCCATGGTGTTTCATGACTGGCTGGGCCTGTGCCGGGGGTCTGAGGAGAGCCATTGTTAACATGGGGGCTGCAGACCCACACTTCCTCCCTCTTTGGCTCTCCCCATCAAATACCTCTGGGAAACAGATCTGTAAAGAGCAGTGACGGGAGCCATAAAGATGTGATCACTTTCACAGCAAAGAGCAGCCACTGTACCAGTCTTCACTGTGGTTTATATAAACCGCTCATTTCTTTAAATGAAGTTATAGCCACATGGTATATTTCCCCAGGATGTCATTCATTGGTTGGCATGCAGAACCTTTACCTTGAAACATTTTAAATGTAATCTCATAATTACACATAATATATAACTCTAGACTAATACTCCATTCATGGACCGCTCTGTACCCCTGAAACCAGGGATGTGGAACTTTTGGCTGCATGCTCTCTTCCTCTTATTTCCCCCCTCTTATGTGATTTATGCTCTTCTCTATGGTCTTTGTAGTTAAGCATGCTGGTATTCAAATATAAGCATCCCAGATTGGACTATAATTTGCCTGTGCATATCTATTGCTCTCCCCGTAATCATCCACATGGTGGAAATAATTGTAAGATTGTAGGAAAGTTTTAGTTAGTGTGCCAGGCTTATAACAACTATTTTGTCACAGCAGGGTAGCATTATTTATTTCAATCCGACCCCTGCTGTGAGTAACAGGAAAGGTATTTATGTTTACTGTTGCCAGAAATGGATTTAAGATGACAAAGAGCAATAATCTGACTCGTAGACGCAAACAAATGTACATACATCTCTATTATGACAGTATAAACTACAGAGAGTATTGTCTGCAGCATTAATTTGATTATTTCTGCGCCTGCCGAGACCTCATACAAACTGACGCACAATCACAAGTCAGTTGATGGTGTCTGTTTTGAAATGCTCCTCTGTTTAGAGGGAGCCATTTGAATAGGATTTGACCAGCATGTAAATGGTGGGTTGGGAGAAGTTTACACTGAGAAAAGGCAGGCAGGTGCAGAGCACAGGGGAGTCCAGGTGTGCCGCCGCCGACACAGATGCACTCTGTGTTTGTTGTCTTGCAGCTACGAACCAGAGGAATATGTCATTCCCCCTTCTAGAAAATGGTTTGGTTAAATCAAATATCATTTCCCTTGCGCACAACAGTATTTTTTTCAACTTTTTAGCCACTGCAGTTCAGTCAGTGCACACGAGGAACAAAGGATTTGCCTAATTTGACTGGATGTTTTTAAGTCAGTCAAGCATTTGTCAACAAAGGCCAACAAAGCGAGGCAGACAGCTCAGCGCTACGCGAGCTGACAGCAAATTAAACAGTGCTGGACTGATTACCGCTTGCTGTACAACATGGATTGATTTTACCAAACAAAAGCAGAGACAAATGTCTTGTATCGAAGGGCTCATGGGAGACGTGACTTCTGTCTTTTCCCACGTTAAACACAACCGTGCCTGCCACGTGTCTGCAGCACTTAGGACACACAAATCAGGTATTGATCCATGCTGTAGAATAGAGGGCCCTCTTTGCCCCCCCATCCCCGCTCCTTTTCTTGGAAAACTATATTGTCATTGCATTCACTAACAGCCCCAAGGGGGTGGTGTGGAGGCGATGGAACGTGTCGGGCCAAGCACATCACCTGTTCCTCAAACCAAAATAGGACACAACTTGAGATTCAATTTTAGCAGCCAGTGGGGCTTACCAAGAGCTGGCCCTCACTCACAACCAGCGGTCCCTGCTGGCCTCATTTCACTATACCTGCCACTTACTGTGGCCTGTCATCAAGCGTGGACACTATTAATAACTGAATATTTGGATTCTTCTTTCACTTCAGGCCGTATTTGAAATGACCCACAGTGGAGAATATTATTTGGAGTTTCTGTTTTATACCCCTTGAGTCTGAGAGGTTCTAAATACGTTTGTACAGTCTGTGCTGAGATCATCTCACTGGTAACAATGGAAGTTAGACCATGACTGAGAGGACAAGAAAAGCTATGTCAAGCAAATCCTTTGAGATAATTAAAAAAAAGCTTGTATTTCCTAAGAAATCTGCACCGTAACACAAGATTAAAACTCAAATACTCAAATCTTACTCAAAGGAAGAGACAGATGCTTTTCGTTGATTTCAACAGCTGCATCTTTCTTTTTTTCTGCATTCAATTTGCGTCTTGTCTTGGTGCCATATTAAAACACAATAAACCACAAAACAAATATTAGTTTTTCTGTTCTCCCTGAAAGTAGTGAGCTTTGAAATCAAAACCAGCCGCCTCGTAGCTCAAATTGGGGCTGTGAAATTCAAAGTGACGAAGCATTTTTCTCTCCCCTCCATGCCCTTGTCCAGACTTTTTTTTAACCTGCTAAGAACAGCAGATGTTTCACTTTTTCATCATTTGGAAAATGTATAACTGCTTTCTTTCTACTATTGGATATGTAATCCTTTGTGAAGGCTTGTGGTTATTTGCGTTTGTAATTAGGCTGTTTCCATTATGCAATATTACTGCTCACTAGATCCGTTACTCTCTAACCTATTTCGTAGGAAAATGACCGACCACCTTAGTGATTGGAAGGAGGCCCAGCCGGGATCTCAAAACAGAAAAGACTCACACCTGAGAAAGACAGAGGCAAAACTGGAGTTCCATATTGTAATCTGAATCAATTTTCAGACACTTTTATGTGTCCAGGTCAAGGTGGCTACAACAAGCTACTACAAGCTGTGACGTCCATCTTCCTAGCCATGTCCCCACAATGGGGATCTTGAGATATTACTGCCAGCTGATATGCAAACTCTTGAGGGTTTTATTCACTCTTGACCCAGTTTAAGGATATATCTTGATCAGATGCTTGAACCACCTCAATGGGCTTCTTTCTAGAGAAAGTGGATAGTGTCTAATTTGGTGGCGAAGGGGAGCATATCTGCTTTTTTGCTGATGATGTAGTTTTGTTAACTTAATACAGTCTTAACCTCTATCGTGCATTGAGGTGGTTTGTATAAGCGCCATCCAGTGAAGTGGCTGTCATACCGCACTGTCATAAGAGGTAGCTTAGCCTTAAGGTGAAGCTTTTGATTTACCTTGCGCTGTATGTCCCATCCACAATTATGGTCATTAACTCTCAAACATTTCCAAAAGAATGAGATCGCAGATACAACAATTGCTGCACCCG
Source organism: Cyclopterus lumpus (assembly GCF_009769545.1). Taxonomy (NCBI): domain Eukaryota; kingdom Metazoa; phylum Chordata; class Actinopteri; order Perciformes; family Cyclopteridae; genus Cyclopterus; species Cyclopterus lumpus. The sequence goes on from NC_046985.1 coordinate 9,685,054, forward strand.
GAAAAAACACATCCATCACCAAGTGAAAGAGGACAACATTTAGCTCGTACAATAAGTGAGGCCTTATATAAGACACATTGTCTTCTTTAGTTCTTTTCCTCCCTGACAGGATCACATCAGCATTGACAGAGCTCATGGCTTGCAGCGTTTTTTGTCACTGATCCGGCTGCGCTGTCCCCTAAATGGGTGACACTGACACTAGGATGTCACCTGGACTTTGTTTCTTAGCGTGTCTCCACCTCCCCATCCTCACCGCCCTGGGGTAATTCCCAGGCCTGAGCTCCTCTCACTCCTCCCTTTTGTATTGAGAGACTAAACAATGCATCCCGAAGCCTCAAGGCTGTTTTTACACCTCCCAGCTTTGTTGTTCTCCCTCCTCCCTCTTTTTCTGAAATATACAAAATAGCAGGGCCTATCAATTGCAAAAAAAAAATTGGGAACTTTGGAATAAATGCATGTAACCCCCAGGGGTGTTCCACGAAACACTAAAGGCCTTATTGTTGATGTGTGGCATTATGGTGGCAGCCCATAGCGTGACAGCACTGTGACAACTGTTCCTTTCAGATATAATGCAGAGTGATGCATTGCTGATAATCACAAGCAGATTGAGATGGTCCATGTTGCTTGTATTAAGTGAGTTCTACAGTTGGCAAAGTTATATGGAAATAACACTGTTATTATGTTATTATGGATATCATCCCAACACTGTTTTATTCAGCGAATGGGAGGCACCCTGCTCAAAAATGAAGTATTACGGTCCATTTTAACCCGAATGAGCTTGTTTTTATAACTATGGAAGGAGTTGTTTTGGAAGGTCTTTTACAGTATGTTGAGTTCAGATCAGTTTCCTAAAAAAAACATACAACTGTGTCACAGTAAACCAAAAATCCTTTGGCTGATGGACTGTGTTTGACTTTGAACCTCAAGTCATTGGAAAATAATGAAGTAGATTCTCCAGAGAATACAATAAATGCTACAGCAAAAGATGCCAGTCCGCAGTTTACTGGCTGTAAATGGGTGGTATGTGTCAGTACATTTGGCCGTCATTCTCTGTAACATTCTGCCCTGTCAGTTAAGCGTGCCTGCGGATCTTTTACTTCATTGTTATTAAGTGCCTTGTATCCTTTCCCTGGTCTTAACCGTGATGACAATGCTTTCCAAATCCCAATCCCAATCATTTAGAATTCTGTAAACAGACCACTGCTTTCATGTGAGCACAAACTACACAGTGAATACCCTCTAATAGCGCATATCAATTGCTATTAGGACGAGGGGAAAAAGAGGAAAAAAAACAGGGGGGTCCGATTATCCCTGAGTCTCTAACAGGCCAAATAAATAGTACCATGTGAGTGATTTGGCCCAGATGGACACCCGAGTCCAGGGGAGTTACAGTTGTCCAAAAACCATCAGAGGTTAGGAGGGAAGTCAGGGTACCTGCCTTACCTCCGCATCCCCTCATCATTAAGGGCTTAGTGTCCCAAATGGATTTTACAGTCACTGGTCTGGGACACGTGCTGACATGGAAGCTCGCAGCCGCTCTAGGCTACACAGTCCAATGAAAACCACTTGTGGAGTCAAGGCTGATTTTGAATAAAGGACAGCAGTGATCGCAGAGTACATCATTATTATTCAAAAAGTTTGGCGATACAAGTTTAAATAGTCAGTTTATCCAAATGACAAAAAAGAAAATCGACTTTGTTGGCTATCCATCCGACAGTTTGGAAGACATTTCAATCAAAACTACAAGTCTCGACCACATGGTGGGGCTTGAGGAAATGTCAGGGGGTTATTAAGTCATGAGGAATCATCATCTGGTAAACAGGAATACCTGCAAAGCTCAAGGTCACCCACCCAATAGTTGTCGAGATATTACACTCTGGACCAAGGACAGACAGGCCAACAGGCAGACATTGCTATCGAGCCATGCCAATACCATGGATAACAAATTTACCTGAACAATATCCTTCCGAAAACAGTGTCTGGGCTGCTGTGGATAATCCACAACCTTAATATTAGAGTGAAGAAATAGTCTGTGGGAATCCGTTAAATATGAAGTCTGTGAATTATCCAGAGTTACAGGTGTGCTGGCAAGAGGTTTCTATCTGTCTATGCGGGTTCTGGAAAAAGACAATTCTTCCAATGCAAATGTTCACCACGAGCAAAACTCCATTCACACAGCAGCTGAAGACAGATATGGCAAGGGGCGCATCATAAAAGAACAAAAGTAACAAACACAACTATCTGCATGGCTACTTCCCCCTCGGGTAAGTGAGAGGATATGTATTCAAGAAATGTGCGTTAACATACTTTTAAAGTTCAGAATCAACAGGGAATCCAACAGAATTATTGTCCTGTCAAATGCAGATCCTGGCAATCTTTCCATTAGGGCAACGTCCGCCTCATTTGTGTGTGTAAATAAGCCTGAGCCCAACCACGCAAGGTAATGGAAATGAGTTACTGTGTGTAAACATCCAAACAGCAGTTTGGATCAACGTGCTCATCCTGCTTGATTTAAGACGTGCTGTGCCACAGTGACGATGCTGACTGGGTGACATGGCGGTCTTGTCGGCTCCTCTAGCTCTCAGAATGACTGATGTTTTTTTGTTTTTGTGGGTCTGCCTTCACCTTGATCAAGACGTCCCTGGGAGAGACAGTAAAAAGACAACCGCGGTGACCTGCTGACAGGAGTTTGTGTAACCCAATATCACAGAGAAAACGTAGTGATCTTGTGCCGCCACCAGCCTTCTGTCACAGTGTTGCGGGGAGTGTGCTGAGGCCAAGTGAGTCCAGCGAGAACGGGTCCCGCTTCCTAGTCATGGGCCTGCATGTCTAAATGCAGCAGCACATGGAAATGTTTGCAGTGGAGCTGACCCCGAGCTGCCCACTCAGTCCTGTTTGCGAGAGATGGAGCCTGTCTTTTATCAGTCCCCATTAGAGGGGACAAGGCACCGGTGTGAGTGTGCGCCTGCGTTTGCATCTGTGTGTGTGTGTCTTGCTTGAGCAGCCACATTAATCTCCATGAGTGAGCGCTAGCAGGTGTTAACCCTATGTCACTCCCAATCGCCATGGCAACAGAGTCGTGGCACCTGGAGGTGTCTGTGAGGCTGTGTCATGTTTTGGTCATCGACCCCCGTCATACAGGGCAAGTATACAAATAAATATCTGTGAAAATGCTGATTGAAAGAATAGTCTGACATTTTGGGATATACGCTGATTTAATATTTTGCTTCTCCAACGTGAGAGCAGCCAGTTAGCCCAACATAAAGACTGAAAACTAGGCAGGTTGTGTTTCAATCGTAGTAATTAAGTAAAAGAACAAAAACATGTAGAGAAGTAAAACATCTCTCTGAATGATTCAGTCGTCTCTGGAGATAATATGCGACTAAATCAGCATAATTTCCTCCAAGGGCAGCATCACTTTATCCCCTGTAGGCTCTTGAGCCCAAGATGAGACTATCTTTTGGGATCAACTTCAAAATATCTTCCTTACAGTGTAATCATTTCAGCTGAGGTCAAGTACTGATGGTTTTTGGGAGAGCTCTCTTAATGCACCCTTAAGTCCTCTGGCTCTTTGGCTACGTTCGTCTGGCAGTAAGAAGTAAGCGATGGCTTGTCGAGGAAATGCTTGGGGAGGACTTTGGGCTGGAATGCGGCGCGGTGCGCTCCCAGAAGGCCATGCTGCAGAGGCCCCAGTGTGGCTGCCACACGCCGTGATTGCCAGGGGTCACCGCCCGAGCCCGGACCCTTCAGCTCCAGACTTTCTACGCATGATTTGGAGTTCACATGTCAGAATGTCTTCCCGCTCGTTTTTTACTCCACCCCTCATCCTCGGGGGATTGTAAGAAGTCAGAGGATGTGTGCGAGCGAGAGTGTCGGATAAGCACATTCAGATCAGAGATAGAAAAAGAAAAATTAGGAATGAGATAGAGTGTGACACAGAGAACAGTGAGCTGTGCTTCAGCGGCGTTGTTTACCTTCTGAAGGAGGTGATGGTGAAGCCAAGTGCGGCTAGCTAATGCTGGGTGGCAGCTCTCTGAGGCCCGACCCCCTGGGCTTTCTGTTGGCTGGCCCAGCTGTCATCTTTCTAATGATTTCTTTATTTTGCAGGAAGAGCTTGTCGCCAGGGGAAACACGCCACTTCCGGCATTGAGAAACCTGACGCTGGGCCAGGCTGACGCTGGGACCCGCTACGTCTGCAGCCACATCACAAGGGATCAACACACCCTTTCATCCTGCCTGTGTTTCTTTGCTTTCTTTCTCCCTCTATCCACACAGTCATCAGTATCACCCTTTCTTTTAGAGCTCCCATTTGTCCTCGGGGGGTGTAGCTTTACTTCTCAGTAGTAATAGTTTTCTTTTGACTTCTAAATGATTATTTAGCATTCCATTTTGCAGCGCATAACAGTGTCGCTGATACTTCGATAGGATCTAATTACTACTAATTACAAAATGTTTTAAAAGTGCATGATGCATCTCCCTAAATCTCTTGCTTTTTGAAAGGCAGGGACACAAACAATTAATAAACTGTGCAAACTCAAACCTATTATAAACCGCCCTTTTTTTCCGATATGGTTGTTGTAACTTCATGGCAGATAAACTTACAGACGTTTGTCATAATCCGCCACTTTAACTTGTTTTTGACCACATGTGAACCTTTGCGATTGATTTTGTAACGTATCTGAAAACCATTAGTGATTCTGGCCGCGGCCAGTTGGACCAGGGGTGAGCGGGGTTACAGGCCCTGAGCTCACCCTGGTGAAGCTTCTCTCTGAGGGCGAGCTCAGATCCCCAGAGCCCTCGCTTTCTTCCAGCCCTCCGTCAGAAACCTTGAGAGGGCCTTGAAGGAAAGAAAACGAACCCCCTCCCCTCCCTCGCCTAGTCGAGCATAATCAGGCCCAGCCTCCCAATCATGAAACCCAAGTTGAGCGCGACTTACAGCAGTTCCCCGTGCTTCTCTCCAGGCCCCTGCTGCTGATTGTTCCAGAAACAACAGATGGAAATTGTGAGCGTAAACATGTAAATATTGCAGGAGTCATGGCTGAGAGCGGCGTAGAGCAGAGGTCCTATCCACCATCACAGGGAAGCGATTACAACATGAAACGGAGCAAAGCCTTCAGAAAACAACCGCTTTGTGTCACAAGTGATAGCTGTCAGGATCCAACACACAGAAGCATAAACACGCACACACACGTAAACACACACAGTCCAACCAGCCCGACGTAAGGGAAAGACTGAAATCAAGCGTATGTGAATGGTTAGTGCTGAGTCACTTTTTGGTCGGTCTAATCTAATGAACAATTCTGCAAACAGTATGATGACTCAATTTTGAAAAGTAAAATTATCAGAAGGAATTCAGACAGAAACCATTCATTATCGTAGGAACTCAAACTTCGAACAATTTTAATTTGCTGTTGTGTATCTTCCCCCGCTCCGCCCCCCCCCCCACAAAAACGATAACCCAGCAAACGAAAATGGAATACTGAATATATATGTGTACGTATGTGAAATTGCTCTCATTTTAATAGATCTTAATTGTGGTCGAGCAATCTATACAGGGGCACCTGAGAGTCAAAGCATGCCGCACATTTGAAATGTAAACATTTTCGGAGACTGATTGGTATCCCAACCGCAGGACCCTTACCTGTCAAGTCAGAGCAGCGCTTACTAACATGATGAGATGTGTGTGTGTGTGTGTGTGTGCACATTTGTATGTACGTACATGATTATATATGATTGAAACCCAGGCTGCTCGAGACACTATAAAAAGCTCTGGTTAAAATCAGAGAGTGCTGCTCCGCTCCAGACTTCATATAATCTAAATTCTTAGAGATTTGATTTCTGACAAAAAGTTCTTTAGCATTGAAAGTGAGCCTTGATGAGCCAGACAATTGATTTTCAAGATTATATGAAGGTCAGGACATGGAAGATGATATTTGAAAAGGTAAAATCTATGTCATATAGACACATTCTGATATAAAAACATCCACTTGCATGTTGGAAAATCTCTTTAATATCTACATGTAATCTGCAATAATACATTTCTAACCTCATGAGTACTGAAACAATTCAGTCTTCAGTTAAATTATTCAGTGCAACTTTGATAATAATTGATAATGTTGATACTTTTGAAGACATAACTGTACTGTACTGTAGACATTCATCTCTCTTGGTCTTTTCAGATATATTTTCGTGAAACAATAAATCATACACAACGGTTTGGAAAGCTGGTGTATTATTAACAACAAACAGCATACCAACCCTGGGGAATAAGTGAGTTTCTTTTATTTCAAATTTGACAAACCATGACCAATTCCCTTATTTCTTGGATACATGTTTCAGTCATAACTATATGCTGCTCACTTCATAGCATTACCTTTGTATTGTCTCTGAGCCGTGAGCTCTACCTTTGCCCAGTGATTGACAGCTGGGCACGGCCTGGAAACTGTTGGGGGCTCAACACTACGGGGAGGCTGCCATTGATATCCGCTGTGTAATTTTCTATTGGCAGGTGATGGCTGTGATTAAATCTGGGCTTTAGGCCCTGCCATCAGCATTATTGTGTCGGGATTCCCCGAGTCCCTGCTCTCTGGATCCTCTGTCACATTCTGTCATGCCAGCTTTGGACCCTGCCAGCTGGCCCCATGGCATGGCATAACACAGACTATGTTAGCCCCGCAAGGGCCCCCCCGCCTATGCTTTCTCTCACGCCCATATACAAACACTCTCAATCATGCCCTCTCACTCTTTTTCCTCTCCTCCCCCTCCCCCACCCTCCATTGCCCGCCATTTAAAGCCCCACGCTATCATCCAGCAGCACTGTTTTATTTATTTTAGTCTTCTGCTGCTCTCTCAAGCAGTGCTCCTGTCCATCACGCTTTGCAGATCAGCTGGGTACAGGAGGAGGGTCACACCAGGTTTACAATGTAAGTTGCGTGGGCGAGCTACGTCGGTGTTAGTGATTACTGCTAGATATCTGGGACGTGCAGGTCTGGTCTGGGTGGGCACAGACTGGGAGAGCGGCTAAAGGTCAGCTGTGCTAAAACAGAGACGCTTCCTATTGATGTCTGACTGGCGTGTTTGTCTAAGAGCGAGGAGGCGAGAAGAGCCAAAGCCACTCTCATTGGCTCTGGCTGAGGCCACTTTACCCCACACACATAATTGGGGAGGCTTCAGCATGAGTTTGAATCATCTCTGAGCCGTCAACATCACAATTACCCCATTTACCCTCCAAACACTGACAAATTATTCTGAGCTAATCTGCCTTTTTCTGAGAGGGCAAATACAGTTGATTCAAATACTTACAGATGAATAATAATAGCAAAAGAGTATTGAAGATTAGCTTGAATCCTTTAAATACTTAATAACTACGACATGAAGAGGTAATCTGTGTCTGTGTTCTTCAAAATGATGGACAGAGTGCCCTTTACCCCGATTATGTGTCATACCTTAAATGAGGCTTTATTGGAAACTAAACTCAATAAATAAATAAATAATATATATATATATATATATATATATTTATATATATTAAATAAATCTGTTAAATCTATATTTATTGTTTAAAAAAATAAATAAATAAATACAGAAACAAAAACTAATAATTCTGAACACGTTTATTGACAAAGTCATGACAACTTGGAACGACAGAATAAAGCACCTGCGAGTTATGAAAGAAGGAGTCCTCCTGCTACCCCAGTGGTAGGATTTAAGGTTAACGATATTCAGAGCATTAATAAATCAACAAAGAACTATTTTCTGTGTAAAGATACAGCAAAGTAATGTCTACCTGAGCTGAGAATGAAATTGCCATCTGTTTGTGTTGTAATTGGAGCTTCTCTGTGCTTTGTTGACATAACAGGGTCGGCCGCGCATGCTTTCCAGTGCATGTGAGCGCCGCTCCCAACAGGGTCAAACACTGTTGCCGTTGATCACGCTGGTAGCTGCAAGCCGCCACCGCCGCCGCGGCTGTTGTCATGTTGAGAGTCGTGTGGAGGCTCTGAATGTTGTAAGCACCTTAAAGTTTGAAGCACACAATTGCAAATGCATGTTTAAATATGCCCCCTCAGTTTATTTAAATACCGTTTCTCAAGTATTAAATGATCATATGGGCCTAAATATATTAAAAGAACATCTATTTATAAGATTAACTTGTGGTTTTAAAACTATATAAAACTATATATAGGTAGTATACACCAGTATGCCAGAGTTACATTGGAATATTATATTTCCATAAGGCTCAGCTTTCTCTCATTTTGTCTGGTGACTGTGGTGGCTTCAAAATTAGACTGTGACATGTCAGGTGCATACAGTATATCATCCGCACAGTGACCTCTGGAATAGCACACCTCATGCTGTGAATGTGTCAATATTATGAAGTGCTGTCATCTGATCTAATGGGGTCCGTGTCGGTGGACACGCTGTGACCCATGTCTGCACGCACGCACGCACGCACTCACGCACGCACGCACGCACGCACGCACGCATGCACGCACGCACGCACGCACGCACGCATGCACGCACTCACGCACTCACGCACGCACATACAGGGACTGGCTATTGTTTTAACAAAATGGTTTATCCATGTGCAATTTGTTCAATGCTGTATTTGTGACTGGAGATGTATCTGATTACATTCTTCCTCGTCATTAGACTGTGGCTTAGCTCTAGCTCTGTTGACAGCAGCGTTTTCCTTCGTTTTTGCAGATTCAGTGACAGCGTTCTTATTTTGTCAACTCAAAATCAGAGCCAGAACGTGAAATGTAATGCAGCCTCTGCCAGTCTATCCTCCGCCTGTCTTTACAGCGACTTGTAATCCAACACTGATGTAAAAATCAAAATCGGTGTTAGTGTGTGTGTGTGTGTGTGTGTGTGTGTGTGTGTGTACACGCCCTGTAAGCTTGCGTGCATATTCATTCCTGTGTGCACATGTGTGGTGCCTGTAAGAAGCAACAAATGCCAAAACACACAAGAGACATTAGATGTGCGCTCAAAGAGGGCCTGTCTGCCTAACTTCAACACAGCAGACATTCTCAAAGACGTGGAAAAATAGATGTTGAAAATCATCATTATTACCACTTGTTTTTATTTCCTCTCCTGTAGCACAGTGTCTGCCATTGATGTTGCCTACTTTTGACTCTATAGTGTGTACCTTTAGTATCTATATCTGTTTACCTTGGGTGTGGGGGATTCCTTAGGGTGCTTAAAATAATTTTGCCGATGACCTCATGCAGTATACTCGATTGTCAACTGGAAATTGGTTCATGCAGAAGTATTTGGTATTTCTTTCTTTTAGAAAGTGAATGTAGATATATTTTCTCACATAGTTAAATAGTCCGGGAGTCGGGAGGGTTGTCACCGTGGTAGCCAGCAGACATGCACACTGGTCGTGTGCTCATCACAGACGGTAAAACTGTCAAGCAGAAGGTGTCTTTGTGCCACATGAGCATACCAAAGCTGTGATGTACACTTGACCCATAATCTCTACAACGGACACCCGTCCAAACACATCAGACAATCAGAGAGATTATTTGTTGAGATAATTCCGTATGATTCCTATCCACACACACAGACTCACACAGCGGCTGTGTCTGGCCTCGTTGAATCCCAACGGCAAAAGCCACATTAAAGGTGAGTGTTATTCTGCCTTCAGTCCTGCTAGACTCATCAGTTATCCTCTATGGCCTCCAGGATGTCTGCCATGCCCTCCCTCCCTCCTGTTTGTTTTTAGAAAAATCTCAAAGTGGGAGTACGGAGTGGGTGAGTCTGACACAAAAGTAAAAACACATCTTTCATGTCTAAATAAATCTGACAAAGAAATGCTTTATGAACTGCCACCTGAAGGCAGTCCTAAAAGTCGCGGTGAGCAAAGTGGCCATAACGTTTAATCCAATTGGCTTCCTAACCGTCTTAGCAGATGGTAGGCTGTAATATGAAAGTTATTCACCCACTCACTACGGCAGTGTGTCTGTTATATCACCATGTCCTGTTATTCTTTATGGCTTCCATAGGCACTAAAGAGGAGAGAAGTTATTTTCTTTTCATTACTTCTCTCTCTTGGGGCACTGGGAGACTTGGTCCAGCTCTTCCCCTTCAGTCCAGAAATTCTTTTCAATTAAAGGCCTATCCTACCAGATGGTAGAGACATTAGACCAGTGCTCTGTGGATGTGCCGCCCCTACAACCCGATGGACAGCCATCTCATTTACCAGGCAGTAAATCTTGAGGCACCTAATGCCCCGCAGCACAGGCCCGCCAGCAACCCCACAACACACACCAGCCCGGCCAAAGTGTTACGTGTCAGGCTGAACTTTCACCGCGCAATCCTCCGCTCTCTCAATCACACAAGTATTGTCTTTGCTGCAGATCAATTAAAAGGATGAGGTCTAAAAAAGGGCTCCATTTGGAGAATGGAACGTCCTCTAAGAACCGAAACAGCAGCAGAGAGCATTGGAAGCGTGAATAATTCATCCCGAAACCCTATCACAGTGTTTGTATCAGTTTCCATCATACAGCTTGGAGAGAGAGGGGGAGAGGGGAATACATCAGCCGGTGTGACAGGCTCTGCAGGGAGGGTACAGTAGAGGGTCTTCTGAGTAACCACATACACATAAATCCACTTGCTGTCACCGGATGAGAGGAAATGGCACGGTGAGAGCGTGGCAAAAGGACTTCGCCAAAGCTTTAAAAAAAAAAAAAACTTTTAAAGAGCCTTTCTTACATAGACAATCAGATTTCTTTGAGCTATAAAGGCCTTTGGTGATTGTTTCACGTGTTGAAGGGCCATAAACCTCTTGAATGTATAAAAGAACATCGTAAACAAAAGCATGAAAATCATCAAACTTTGCACATGTTTTTCTTTTCATGACATACACAATTTACAACACAGTCTATGTAGTTTTATTGAGGCATGTGAAAGCACATGAATTGCCAGGTGATGGAGATGATTTGGGCTTTTTTTTTTATAGCTACTGCAGCTGCTGCAAAAATATACAAGGAGAAACTAATTTCTTCCCAAACTAATCTAGACTTTGTTTAACAATGAGTGGTATGTATGTGTGAAAATAGACACCACATACTTTTATCTTGTGGGAACTGGGATGAACTTCATTGTTGTGAGATACATGCCGGAGAGAAGGAGGCCATTTCTTTTGTGTTTTCACGAACATGATGAAAAGATCATTTATCATTTGAGAGTGAATCTGCTCTGAAGCCATGTCTGATTCCATAATACATGTACCGGACACTGAATGCTTATCAAAGGACATTTTGAGTTTTTCTCTGTTGCGTTGGCTCGCTTGTAATACGAGCGTATGATGAGAAATACGCTGGGTTTGTGTTTTGAAAACATGCAAGCATAAAACACCCACACATTTTTCTTCCCTCACTTGCAGACAGAAGGCAAAAGAAAGAGAGGGAAAGAGTTGTGTGCTTAAAAGAAGGGGGAGGGGGGTAACTCCAAATATGTATATTGTTTCTAGTAGCCTGTACCGCTGATTTTATGGTAATGAATGTGAAGGCCAGCTATTGTGTAAATACTGTCTCTACTGTTTCTTTAGCATGAATGCAGATTTGATATTCGATACCTACAAATATAGGCAGGCTATATGTGTGGATTTACACCTCTATCAAATGTCTGGTTTAAATATATGGATATGCAGTTTGTAAGTATAAGATATATATTTACCCGTGGGAAAACAGAATGTAAATGCAGTGTGTTTTGATGAAGGACATCATAGCTCATTTTCTACCTATTTCCGGTCACGTTTGGAAACAGAGCTCCTGTTGAGTGAGTGAAAAGTAGCGAGTCTGAGCTCACCTCGACTCTGTTCTGTTCTGGCCAGTAATCACAGCCCACAACTCCCACTGTTCCCAGCTGCCGAGGAGGGGAAGAGGAGCTGGGGACTGACTGGCTGCTACTGCCAGCAAGCTGACCGCGAGCTGCGTCTGAAGCCTGGGCCAAACCTCCCCTTGTCCCAGAGGAACGTGCCATTTTCTGCAAGAGCGAGTGAAAGTCTGGTATCTGACGGAGAAGGCAGCTTGTTAGGCTGCTCTGTCTGAACCCGCTCCTCGTTCTACGGGAGCACTGGGATATCGGAGGAAATCCCAGAGAGTTGAAAAGAGACTGAGTCCAAACAAAGGCTCCTGTCAGGGCCAGAGCCCACAACCATTTGCACACATTGTTCTACCGTGTAAAGGTGCTTGCAGTCACTTCACTTATTACGCATGGATGGAGAGGCGGCGAAGTTATTTTACATGATGTGTTTTACATCTAACGGAAAATCCCAGTTCATTAAAATCTGGGTCTTACTTATAGTGAATTGACACTAGAGTGTACATTTGAGTATGGGACTACAGCCAGGAGACAGTTAGCGTAGCGTAGCTTAGCATAGCTTGAAGACTATGGAGCAGGGAGATCATGCTAGCCTAGCTCTATCCAACATTTAAAGAAATCCACCCCTAAAACTAACTAGCAAATGACATATTGTTTGTTTAATCTGCACCCAAACAAAAATATAAAAAGTGAAAAAATAGTTACGTGCTGGGGAAACATTTTTGGGACACATGCATGAACTTTCTGGAGTGTTTTCACCACACTGAAGAGCAGAGACTCAAGGTAGTCACAGGACATGGCGAGCTGAGCGGTTTCCTCCTGCTTCTAGTCTTTAAGATAAACTAAGATAATCTCCCGGCAATAGCTTCATAATCAACAGACACATCTGAGAGTGGTATCCATCTTCTCATCTAACTCGCAAGAAAGGAAATGAGTGACTTTCCCAAACTGAACTTAGCTGACACTTTCTCCTTATTGCCCTGATATGAAATCAGAATCAAAGAAGGATTATCTTTGCTTGCAAGAAGGCCAGTGTTATTCCATCAGGCATGACTTCTGTATGTCTTGTCCATATCTTGTCCTAATCTGTCCTGCATGTAACATATGTGAATGATCTCTTTCAGACGGAGGGGTTGAGGGTGAAGTGTCATTTTACTCAGCATCCATAAATAGAACGTGCGGAGCATATCCCCCATGGAGGTGAATGCATATCATGTTAGCAGGGCTGAGTAGGTGCTAACCTGCTGCTGGCAACCTCGACACTAAACAATACTTGTTCCAGAGAAACACAGAAATTGGATCACTGTTGTGTGAAAAGTGAACTAATGTTATGTGGAGTAAAACACAAGAAAGTGTAACGCAATCTAATGCTTATTGTTGTGAAGGACTGGTTCCCTTGACAGAATTACATTACAAGTAACTGAATAACAACAAGGATGTCTTTAGATTGGATGGTGTGATATGTCTGATTTTGGCCAAATTCTCAACCTGAATTTATGTTAAAATCAAATTTGAAATGTTGCCACTCCAAATAAATGAATAATCAAAGAAATTATTAACTGAACTAAAAGGATATTTCCTGTTTTCATTGGAATATGACCAAGACATGCATTGAAGCTCAATTCCAATTATTATGTGTAAAAACATAAAATTACAACATTTGACGCATGATCATTTTCGCTAACGTTATACACCATAAGCTACATGGTCACACTGGACTATGTAGCAGCAGTAAAACCTCTCCTGCGTATTGAATTGAGCAATAGTGTGTTTTACTTAGAATTTTACATTTTAAGAAGAAGAATGTTTTATTTGTTTGGCCAAGTTACGTAGTATCGCTTTAAGGATTAGGGTTGGACCGGAGGTTTATTAAAAATAATATTAAGAGACAAATGTCTCTCTGATACTATCTTACAGTTTTACTTGAGTGTTGCCAAGATTAAATCTGTAACAAATTATCTGATCCCGTGTGTTTTTTTTGCGAGCCTAATCATCCCATGGCCATAAACACAGACTGGGCCTTGTGGTTTGGTGAGTAACAATGAGTGAAAATGACACGCATCACGTGTCAATTACAGAAACCTCAACATTGCTATTAACATAGAACAGACACGCCACCATTTTGAATCTTGACACCGTACACGCCCAGATATTTACCTGAGCTGATGTTAGAAAGTCATTCGCAAACTAAAAAATATCCCGGGGCATCGAACAAGCCGCCCGAGAAACCACTAACAAGTCTGCTTCCTTCCGAAACACCCTCCTCTCCCCTCAGTGAAAGTCTGCAAGCCATGCCAGCGAACATAAAGACGTGATAACTAATATAGCCTTGGCTACCTCGCCGTGCCCCGCAGCCACGAGCCTATTGTTGTCTTGCTCTTTTGAAGCCTGGGAAAGATATCAAAGTGTTGGAGGCTGACAGAGCTTTGAACAATTACATGTTGGCGAGGTGACAGGAAAACCTTAGACAACAGGAGAGAGGGATGGAGTGAGAAAGAAAGAAACTGACAGATAGAGAGAGAAAGACTGGAGTGTGTGGGCCGAGTTTTTGGCTTTTCCAATTTCTGACTGATGGGGCGAGGAGAAAAGAAGGGGGGGAGAAGGGGGGGCTCAGATATTACTGTCCTGAAGCATGACAGCTTGACAAGGCAGCCTCCATTTGAAGCAGGAAGGAGCAGGCCACTCACAAGCCCTGGCACATGAGTGAACTGCCACAGATGGAAATGCAAACATGCAACACAGACACACACACACACACACACACAGACACACACACACACACAGACAGACACACAGACACACAGCACCGTACGCATATAGACATGCTCAGGAATGTGCGTCAGTATGAACAACAGGGTTAGAAGGGGACTGCGTCTCAGTGCATCGAACAGCGGCAGGGTGGATGCCAAAGACCTCCAATCATCCCGTTTCCAATAGGAACGAGCCTGTCTGACAAACAGCGCGAGAGAGGAAGAGAGAGAAAGGCACAGGAAGAGAGCGAGCAAAGGAGAACGCCTGGTCTAGCTGCAGCCTGCTGCTCCCCTGTTCCCAGCCAATGCAGGAAATGAAGAAATAGGAGCACATCAAAATATGCAAGCCCTATCATCCCGAGCACACCTTTCCAAAGGCCACAGGCAAGCCCACATAGGGTTTACAAGATTAACCTTTTGCCAGATTAAACAATTCTATGGAGTTTATTGAGAAATGTGCTTCAACGATGAGCAAAAGAGAACAAAAAAGTACTGGTGGCTAGCAAAGGTCTGGAGCGGTCGGACAACACGTTCATAAATAGAGGTTACGAAGCGATACTAAAAAAAAACAAATCCCTGCGTCGCTAGAATGCGAGGCCACAAGTCTGCTGTGAAAACAGCAAATTATGTCACTGGCTTGAAGAACTATTTAAATGAAACTTTTAAAAACTCATAAATGAGCCACACTGTCACACAGGAGGACACGTTCCATCATTACAATAAACTCGGGCCCTGTAGTTATGTAATTATGAGCTGACGGATCTTCCTGGTGAAGCAAATATATTTTGTTTCATCGTTGAACAAATATTCCCCAGCAAATACAAATGTACTCCAGTTTGAGTAATATTTACTAAAAGCTACAGTGCCCAGATGTTTTAAGAAATCACTCAGCCTTTTGGAAAAAGGAAACAACACATTTTTCAAATAAAGAATAACATCTTCCAGAGGAACAAATGGACTTGGAGTGCCACAGACATGGTAGGCAAATGGTGGGTGGGACGGTAACATAAATTCATAACACAAAACCAGTGAGAAGAGGAAGCTTGCCTGCGATGGTTTTGAAGCAGGTGGTGCCGTTTCCCTCCTAGTGGGCAGTGATTACTGTTGGCTAAGGTCCACCCAGCCTGCAGCTAGCAACACATTATCTATGGCGCAGTAAATTCCCTTTTATTTGATTTCCATTTCTTCCGATTGCGAGTTTCTTCGGTCCCGTGACAGGAGCCCATAACGCGTGCACACTTTGAAGCCTGCAAGTTTAAAACATGTCTCCATAAATCCCGCTGGAGTTTATAGGATTGTATGTGTTGTGGGATGTTTTGGAGGGGGAAGTACATTTACGAAGCGTAAACATAAATGTGACGCTGTAGATCACCCGTGCTTGCGTATTGCCTGATTATTATTAGTCAGTCATGTCTTTGCGCATAAACATGCATAAACATGCATAAACATGCATAAACAGCATCTTTCATGATTTATAAATTGTTTATTTCTCACTGTAACATGGCTAATGATTTTTAAGCAGCAGTGCCCTAAATCTCTTATTACAGGTTTGAAGAAACTGTGGATGTTTATGGGATACACTTAGAACAAAAAATGTGCATCAGCAGGGTTTCATGCCTCTCTTTTTTTTCTCCTCTTCGTTGCTCTCTTCATTGAGACGTGGGGAGCTCATAAAGAGGCCGGGAGAGAGAGGATCTGGGTGATGTAATTTGCTCTTAGCGTCAGCGAGGAGCAGTCCGGTGATTTAGCAGGAGTGTGCTGAAGACATGACAGAGACTAATTGCTTTCATTAATCACGTTTTGCCGGGCCCATTTCGAGGTAAACTAATTGAAATCCTCTTACCTGTCAGGGCGCCAACCATTGTGCGCCCTGCAGGAGTCACGCAGGAAAGAGGGGCGGGTTGAGGGGGGGGTAAAGGTGCAGGGAGAGAGTGCAGGAGAAGGAACTGGCAGGAAATGAAGCTTTAACTACAAATAAACCATGTCTTTGTCTAGACAAATCTCTTTTCAAGCCGTAATGCTCTCTGAAATGTGTTAATGTCATGTAAAGTCTTTCAGGGGGCTGCAGAGTAGAGGAGAAGCCAAGCGCAAATGTGGCTTGGGAAGAAAGGCACTTTTCCAGCATAAAATAGCAAATCAAATTATTCCCCTGACCCAGCTGCCAGTGGCGTCGGAGAGAGAGGCTTTAGGCCTTAATACCTTTGTGTGTGACAGGGGCCATTACTGAGGCCCCTTTATGGTGGAACAAAACACAGACATCAGAAGAGCCGGTCTCTGCAGACAGACAGAGACAGACAGACAGTGGAGACTAGAGAGTCGAGTGTCGAGTGGATTCTCAGGTCAGCATGTAACGCACATTGTAAGAATCAATTACACTACGACTTGTTTTATGCTTAAACTTAAAGAAGGAAGCCTGGACCATTTGCTGCTTCAGTCACAGCCAAGCCAGAGGATTAGTTGCACGTTAAGATCCAAATATGAAATGTTTTTTGTGACCCATTTGTATATTATAGTGAATTGCACCACGTAGTAAAAACTGGTCAAGAAATAAAGGCCCTTTAATTCTACAATATCATAAAGACTGAAGTGATGAGATTCATAAGGTGAAACGACGGCAGCTTTTAGCTGAGTTCACTTGCTCGATGTCCCTCATGAATGATTTAGTCTTCTGTATTTTACAGGAATAATTTAACACAAGGATCATTTTGTACATCTTTTATCTTCCGTCCTGTCTCAGGTCTCCACAAAAAAGAGAGACACATTTAAAAAACACTGTCAAAGAAGTTTACGCTGTAACTTTTTTTCAAACAATATTTTCTTGAATTTTGTTGTCACGTTTTTTGTTAATACTCATGTTAATAGTGTTATAAAAAACATGTTGCGGTGAAATTGCCACTTGAGTCCCAGGTGTTAAGATTACAGTGCATGGCCCTTCTTCAAGAGCTTCAAAAGCTAACCAATCATGTGACCCGGGTGTCTAACGCACACATACTTGTCCACCTCACATTTATTGTACCTCACTGCCAATCAGCACAGGGTCCGGATTTAAAGAACGGTCACACATGCACACACACACACACACACACACACACACACACACCTGCACGCACACACACACACACACACACATACACACACACACACACACCTGCACGCACACACACACTTTTTTGGCAGTGGTATTCAGGAGTTGCATAAAGGACAAATCCAAAAGTGATTGCCGTGTGAAAGGCCCTCCTCCTGCCTTGAGAGTGCGTCTCCAGTTACGAGGTCACAGACAATTAGAGAGAGAGGATCAGACGGCCCCACTGTTGTCATGGTGCTGCAGAGTGACTCTCTCTCTCTCTCTCTCTCTCTCTCCACACACACACATGCACACATACGTTCACTGATACATTGACAGACATATACAACCCCTCGCACATTTTTTAATGGCACACAAACACAAACACATGCATACACACACAGATACACACACACACGCACACAAACACACGCACACACAGTGCCGTCAGCAAACACCTTGCACTTCCTCTTTCCCTGTGTCAGACAGACACTGCCTCAGGCCTGGAGAGCAGACATTTGTTTGGGAGGTGAAAATGTAATTTAAGGTTTAGGAATGGCTTTATTTGCCAGAATAATATTATCTGTTGATCTGCAGGGTGTTCACTGCTTCCTGAACACCTCTTGTCACCGCGCTGTCTTCCCTTGTGGTTTAGCAAGGAGGAGAAGGGCCTGCAGGGACACGGGCCAACTCCAGATCTTATCGCCGCTACCATCCCGTATTAGGTTACATCCATTTTTTAATTTAGCATACTGGGAGACAAGTCAGCATTCACAATGAAGCCTTTATGATCTGTGTCAACTCAGTAACAGGCACAATTATTTCTCTCCATCACCCTGCATATTAACGAACACACAGCAGTCCAACTCCGTTAGCTTTGTCTAATCAGGACATTACAATAGCCCTGCAAAACATTCTATTTGTGAAGCTCGCTAACCTACACCTGCCACTCTAAAGATAGTGCACAGTATCTAAGTAGGAAACAGGGGTCTAATCTAGGTTCAATGAGGAAATGGGCTGTAATTTACTTGTCTGACTGATGAAATAGACGTGAAACATCCACCCCAAATAAATGCCCATGACAACAGTCCATGTATAGGGAAATGTATATTTTTGGTCTTTAAAATATTATATATTCACATTATTACAGTGATACAGTTATTACAGTTGTTATGAGTTAATGATGAGTTAATGAAAAAGAACAGGACTTTGTAGTGCAGATATTTTTAAAACTAGCTCTCAATGGACATGTATGGACTTATATTGAGTAATTGCCTTGTGCATGTGTTTTTCTTGTCCTCTCACCTTCATTCTAAGAAATGTCTCCACCTCCACTCGACCAGCATCTTCGTCATCACTTGGGAGTCCCATCCTGACAATCATCGCAAAAGAGAGCGGTAGGACTATTAAATGCACTTATTTTATTTTCCTTTAATTCTATCACATTTATATGCTTATTTTTGTCTCAATTTATTCAAAATTATTATGAGATTTCCCTTTTTTGGGTGGTTCACCTATTACCTGCTTTGGCTAGTTTTGGTTCAACAGGGTAAAAGAAAATTGGCATAATTGCAGAACAATTAAGACTATCGTTGACATACCCATTTCATGGCTAGTTGACTGCGAGACACGATAGCTTTTGCGTCCCTCATTGGTTAGAATATAACTTATCCTCGTCTATAGAGCCTATTTCTATTTTTGTATCTGCATGATTTCTCTGCTAATGTAGCATGCTAAGGTAACAGATATTGTGCTGAAACTACTAACTCACCGGTATATCGAATGTGTGCATTTCTAATCATTTCTAAATCAACACCTGCTAATCAGTATTAAACTTAAAATCTCAAACGTAAAGTTTACACAATATGCTTCTTGACGATGGATGTAACACTCTTAGCTTAGCTTCATAACGATAGATAGCTTGTTAGCCACTCATGCTAAAATTTAACAGTTCAGCCATTTCCTTCACTTTTAATGTTTGTAATGGAAAAAGGAAGAAATCAAGATATAAATGACCCTCCAAACCTTTTATATAGTTTTACAAAAGTATCTCCGACTACAGCTACATGCATACTGACAGCATGTGGAAGAAATCAAAAGCTGGCCAGACCGGCTGTGCTGAGTAACGGTTGCTCAGCTCTGATTGGACAATCGCTGTTTGCGATCCATACATGCATTAGTCTTCTGAACTCTCCCTTGCTCTCCTGTGCTAACCTTTATGGTGTAACAGTAATAAGACTAGCAGCTTTTTGTCAGGAATAATATCCTTCTAGTAGGCGAAGTGCTGATTTGAATTGGCGTGGGCTGTGTGGCTGAACAGTCCTGAGCCGCTCATGAACTAACTGAAACAATTAACATAGTGAACTTTGTCAATGCTTTGATTCTCTTGGCCGGTGGTTCAGAGGGAGAATCATGAATTATGTATTGAGGTTTAAATACCCACATCCCCGTTTTATTCGACCCGTAGCATGTAGACCTTTAGATCATGCATGACATTTCTTTTTGTACATTCATACCTGCGCTGAGTGATGACTGCTGTGAGCTGAGGGAGGAGCGCAGTGGGACAAGCCAGTGTCCTCTCGTCAACTTCACCTGCCAGTGAGTGTGTGTTTCGAATGACACTGTACAACATGTCTATGCAGGAGGTAGGTATGAGCGATCAGAGGGCAGAGAGGGCGTACAAGAGAGGGCATAGCAGGGGGTGAATGTGGTGTGTGTGTGTGTGTGTGTGTGTGTGTAGGGTGTGGGGGCAGCTGGGGGCACAGGGGAAGGGGAATGGGTGAGGTGTGGGGAAGAAGGGAAGGGGGGGGGGGCGGGGAAGCCTTGGTTTCCTGTTCCCCAAATTCCCAGCTCCTGTCTGAGGAGCAGGTATACAAAGCCTCCCTTGAAGGGTTTGGAGAGGGGCGGCAGGATGAAACGCAGCCACTGATGGTTAACAGATCTGTCCCCCTGGACACCCCCTCCCTCCTACCTCCTCCCTCCTCCTCCCTTCCCCTTCTTTCCCCTCCTGCACCGCTAGCCAGCACCCCCGTTTGTTTACACTCTCCCGAGCCTTTTTAGCATTTTCTGGCCAGGCCGGGAGACTTGGCGGGGCTCCGTGCTGCCGATTGCCATATTCCCTGACCAGAAATGTCACTTACCACTTTGCTCTCCTTCATCCACCAGTTAAACTCTTTGTAATCCCCCAGAAGAGCGGAGTCACCCAGGATATAGAATATTTTCTCTTCCCAGTGGCTCCTCGCCCCCGTGCTGTCCCTCCATCTCCTCTCTGTCCCCTGCTCAGAGCAAAGAAACCATTTCAGCCAACTGGAACGTATCATTCCTACTGGGGCAGAATGGGCCCAAGAAAAAGAGACTGAGGAAAAGATACCTAGAGAGAGAGAAACATGGAATAAAACAACTCCCCATGTCGCTCTTCTCAATTTCCAAGATAAGTGTCTCTCTGAGTCTTATTATTTATTTCAAAGGTTGATTACTACCCAAATGACTAACAAACAGATTTATTTACTTATCCTCAGTGTTATCTATGCAAATAGCTGTAGTTATGCGTGCACAGGTTTTTTTAATATTTGAAGACCACAATACAATAAATTCAACATATTCAATTCAATTTGTGCAGCTCACAGATTTAGAAATATGTTTTAAAATGTCAACAACAACAACAACAAGTCAGGGTTACTCTCTAATCCTCTCTAATCCACAGACCTTGTCTACCAAATAAATTGTTTGTTGACAGCATGTTCTGGGGATTTTCCAGAGATGTCACTAACCCGTTGTATTGAGGGTGGCAGTAATATTGGCAAAAAAGTAAAAAAGTTACAATACTTACTTGTACACTATTTTCAACACTCAGTCGGCAGCTCCATTGAAACAACTCCAAAGCCTCAACAGCAACTCTTCACATCTGAGGCATTTCATATGTGTAGAAATAGAAAACAGACATTGGGGTTTAGCAAGCAGTCGGCCTCTGGGCCTGCAGGCATTTACCGACCATCATCAGCTAGCCGAAGGTTAGTTCACTCCAGAAGTCCAGTGCTCACACCGGATTTTAGTAATCAGATGAATTGACCTTTTAGATATTTAGGAAACATGTCACTGGGCCACACCACGCCTCAGTCCTTTGCTTGAGAGCACCTAGACATAAAGCATTGACACAATATTAAAACCTCCTTCTATTCTCAAATTGCAATTTCTTCCCTGAGTAAGGTTACATAATATATCCACGTGGCCAAAGCTTGTGTAAAATAATTAAATGAATAATATCTGCTGTAGAATTTCAGGACATAAAGCAGCAGCAGGACCAAGAGGAAAAAGAACACCTATGAAACAGGGTTCACCTTTCCTTCATTTCTACTTATAGAAAAAATAACATCACCCGTGACTTATTGAGCGAAAACAAGCCAAGGTGGGACGCAAGCCTGTTTTATTAACCGGATGACATCGAGTTTATTAAACTGGCCGAGAGGCTCCTTCTGCTGCTAGACGTGAGGGAGCTTGGCCCGGGACCGAGACCCGACTTGGGAGAGCCAGCCCAATTAACACCCGAGAGGGAGGTCCTAGCAAACACACACATACACTTTCTGAGCGCGCGCAAACACATATAAACACGCTGCACATGCTCACACACAGAGCATACAGGGAGGTCTGGAGGGGCAGCAGCAGCCAAATAAACCCTCAGGGACCCGGTAGCTCATAGCTCAGAGTTAGCTAAGAAGTCCTCCACGTGCACATTTACACACCCGCCCTCACAGTTGTAGGGTGGCCTTAGCTTGCCATATAAATCTCTGCCACTCACCTTCAAATGGAGTGGCGCGGTGGGCCCAGTAAACATGAGGGAGTGTGTGTGTGTGTGTGTGTGTGTGTGTTTGACCGCAGACGCAGGTGGAGCAGTGGTGCGGTTGGGCAGACTGTGCCCTGGGCCCTGACAACGCAGCACTACGACCTCATGGTGGTTAAGAGCCTTGGTGAGAGGTTATGTGAAAGTGTGCCTTTGTTGCTGAATTTACTCAGTGAATGAACTTAAGTAGCTGCTAAGCTACAGCAGTTGTTGAACAAGTCATTATTTTTTTGAAGGAGGCGCGCAGCGGGAGTTACTGCCAAAGAAGTTACTTTGAATATAAAAATGAATACAGCATATTGATGGCTGGCAGACAGACAACCATGTCAACATGTTTCTGATTTACAATATTTGCAGCAACTACTGCTGTGTTAGTGTCATGCACACGCATGATGAGAGACAAAGGCTGCCACTGTATCTCAATGCTTTATTGAAACAGCATGGGATTTGTCAAAACAACTACTTTCAGTAGAATAACACATCATTTGCAATGCTGGATTCCGGAAACCCCAAATACATTGCAAATATAATTTCCTCATCAGTGTGTGTGTGTATGTGTGTGTGTGTGAGACTTTGAGTCGTAAACCACTCTGCACGCCCATTAAAACCGAATCTTTTTCTACACCAATCAGACTCAAACTCTCCACCAACGTATATGCATAACTTTGTCGCAGTCTAGACTCACTTGGGAATGCCTGGTCCGTGTGGGACAGGCATAGCTGTGGACGCCTGGCCCCTTCGGAGTTGACACTCCTGCCTGGGATTGCTGGCATCCACAGCTTCCTGATTACCAGCTGTCCTTGCCCCACTCTGCCTGTTAAAACCCAGTAACTGAGAAATAAACCAACAGTAAACAAAGGGCCAAGTTTAGCAGCACCGCCAACAGGTTTGTCCTTCTCGCTGCCTGCGAGGGCCTCATGAGCCTGCACTCTGGAGAGGAGCGAGGAGCCTTTCTTCGTCAGAAAACCACCGAAGGAGGAGGGCAGTCAGTAACAGCGGCTTTTGTCTAGGAATAAAGAAATGCAGATCGAAACAACCAAATAGTGTGTTCTTTTGGTTCTTAGATTGAACAGAAGCTCCTCGCAGCTCTGCTAAGGATGGATACTTGATGCCCTCCCTTCTTTCTCTTATTCTTTCAATCTGAGGACATCTGCTTGCTAGAGAGACAACTTCCCCTAACTTTTGACACACTAGCCAACAAGAGGAGAACATAGGCCTATTAATAGGCTTCCTGCTCATAAAAGAGATGTGGCAGATCAGGTTTTTTGGGGGAGAGTTTGATATGCATGTAATACAATATTAGTTCAATTGTGATGCACCGTCAGAGGCCCCTTCTATGAAAATCTGCATGAAATCACTGTCTGGGCAAGGTCGTAAATCATCAATGGCGTTGTTTATTATTGCAGTACAGTTTTATGGGGGGCGGGTGCTTTGCTGGGACGTCCCGGAGAGGAATGCCCAACAGAGGACCTGCTAGGTAATGGCCCCTTTATTTCCACAAGGGGGTTGATGGGAGTTCAGCGTATATCAGGCCTCTTGAGAATTACATGGTTACTCTGAGCCCGATTAAAGCATAGGAACACCAATATCTAACAAAAGCAAACGCATGACATGTTCACCGGATCCTCAACAACATCAAAGGATGATAAATCTCACAGAGGATCAAAGTTCTGGTAGAGGACTGTAAGTCAGGTACAAGCCATACAGAGACGATCTCGGTCTTATTCTCGTTCCCTTCGGTTTTGCAGCCAGAGCGGCTGGCCGACGGGCCGCGACACCCACTTTTTCTTTCACAAAATGTCTGGTCTGCTTGTGTCTGAGTTGTTCTGCCAGGTCTCTCTTGAGCATCGGGGAAACTTATCAAAGAGAACAGACCTCTATTCTGTGCTGCAGAGAGAGAGTAGCTCTCCTCTCTGAGAAAGACAGCCAGTCAGGACCACAGACACTACTTAGTCTTTCAGCTGTTCGGATATGGAAAAAGCACATTAGGGGGCATTGTGCCGGCACATTCCGGCGGTAGCGGCCCGACTTGCTTTGTCCAGCCTGGCAGACACACAAGCCTCAACTCGGCCATCACTCCCACTCCATCTGAAAACATAATTGATCTGGAAATTAAATGGGCCGTGCGGCTCTAAAAAATATTCCATGCATGCTTAATTCTCCAACGTGGTTTTGGGGGCCGGACACTTTCTTCCCTGTCCAGGCTAGTGTTACATGCTGGACTGTCTTAGCTGTGACCACCTCCTAAAATACGCCTCATAAATATTTGTTGTGTGTTATTAAAACTAACTCAGCTCTCTATGACTTTGAGTTGTTTGATTTACGTTAATTACACATGGAGGCTCTTCCAGACATACGCTATGCGGCTAGAACTATTACAAATACTGGGCTGAGGATTGGCTTGGCGAGCTTCAAAAATGTGTGACGCACGATCATCGTCTCACAGGAATTCTGAAAAATATGTATTGAATAGAAATGCAAACAGAAATATGTTAAGAGTCCTCTTAAAGTCACACTAGTTATTCCAAAACAGAAGCATGCCTGCCATTCAGTTGTAGCCTTGTTGTGCGAAGTATTTAATTTACTAGCTATATTGTGCAGATTTAAAGGAAGTCATTAGCATGAGGGGGTGCGATGTTGTTTGGTCTAGACTTGCACCAGCTCCAGTTTCTGTTTGCTTCCTGGTGGGATTAGTGGCTGAGGCCTGTGACATCAGTGCCAGTCTCTGGACACTGGGGGCAGATATAACATCATTCCAGTACTATTAACACACAATGGAGACTAATTAAAAAGAATCATTTTGTCCACAGACAAAAAAAGTATGTTAATGTCAGCGTTAAACTGTGTTTTGCACCTACAGTTTTTTGTTTTTTTTTACAAAATATTTTAAATTGTAGATTTAAATAAAAAAAGAAATCAGAGGGCAACATGTAACAGTTAACAAATCAGTTTTATTAATTTAAACACAATCAAATAATAATGTCAAAAACATCTGTACACATATTTTGCAGACACAACAATCGTTTGCGTTTCACAATGAGGCCCATGTAGTGTAAAGTATTTTCCAGTTTGCATTTATGTTTGCAACATAATAAAAAAAGCGTGCCGTATGAATCTATAAAACATTTCCTCTAGTTACCTACCATTACCTTGATCTAGCAGCAATATGTAGATAGAGATGGAGACAGAGCGGGGGAATACGTTGTTTTGAGAAGGTGGGGTGGAGGTCGTTAGGGGAGAGTGGGATCCAAATTGAAATGTAAAGGCCAACAGTGATCATGTGCAAATGAGGGAAAATTAGAAACACAACGATTGGGTTTCTGCTTAAGAAATTCACAGTCGATAGCACATGTCCTGTACGTTCACAAACCCCTCGAAGTTAGTGGCTTTTCTCTCAATGTTAATCGTGGTTTCATCTACAGACGAAGAAGCATTATGGAAAGGGCTTTATGTCTTTCAACTATTTCAAAGTGGGACACAGAATGTATTTTAAAAGTCGAAATAAAAACACTACATCATACAAAATTACGCTCGCTGTACAAGTTGTTATAGCGCTTGTATAAAAGATAATAAAACCTATTCAAGCCTGCTTGTCAAATCTCAGATTTTTTCAATTTTATTGTGTTAAAATGGCTCTCGGGAGGCAGGAAGTTGTGAGTTTTCTCACTTCCACACCGTATCCGAAAAACATCAGAATTAGGTTTGCTTCCAAATATTTATGGGGTTAGGGCTGCAGGCTGGTGAAATGCCATAAGGATACAAGTTGTGAGCTACCATTCTGAATAACAAACACCCCCCCCCCACCCAAAAAATGCCTCTTTCCCTTTAAAATATGAGTCTAAAAGGACTTGCAGTAGAGGAGACCTGTTATGCTGTATAAAGATGTGACTGACGTTTCCTGTCAGGACGAGAAACATCACAGAATCAAATGAAAGGTCATTGACACTTGACATCCATGCTTTTGGTCTTGACAAAACAATTTATCACAAAATCCCATTATCTACAGATTTGTTTACTGAACAAAACTTGAACACATCAACACTTTCAGGCGTCGCACAAGCTCATGTGCGATGGGATGCCTTTAATAATTATTTTTTTGACTTCAACGATAAAGCATTGCCACCTTTCAAGAGCACGTACCTAAATGAATATAGGAAGGAATAGTCCAGTGATTACAAACTTACACACACAAAAAAGATTTCCTCTATACACGATTGTCTCAGCATTGTAAATAAAGTTTTTTGTAATTTTCCTTAAATATTTAGAAAACTCCCCCTTTTTGTTTTTTTGTTTGTTTCTTCCATAATCGTCTTCCTCTCGCTGCGGTGTAGATAGGACTTTGTAAAAGGCACGAGTCTTTTGTCGTCGAGGTACCTTCTCGGTGGCACGCTGCCACTCACAAAGTCTCCGTTCATAAATAACAAGCACAGGACTCCCAGGCCGACGGCTAACAGAGGAGCAGTCGCTTCGTCTGTCTGTCCCGTGACGGAAGAGAGACTAAAAAGTAGGTCGACAGATAAGGAACAGAAAGAGACAGGAGGCGGACGGCTAGAGGGACGGGGGGAGAAATGTCACCACCAGTAGTCGTGGGCCTGTGGTTTACCGGAGCTGAGTCCTGTGGCGAGGTGAGGCGAGGTGGGCGGGGCCATCAGTAGCTCTGCTCTCCTCACAGGTGTGAACCCTGACAGAGTCCCGGCACAAACAGGGGGCCGTAAAACACTTTGACAGCTTCAGAAAACGGCCAATTCACAGTAACCAGGGCAAGCAGCTGCAGCGCCGTAAATTCAGCTCTCTCCTTCGCTTCCAGAGAGAGAAAAAAAAGTTTAGGGTTAAGACGAAGTGTGACCATATGTCAGCACATTAACCGTGTGCTCAGCCTTTCTTTCTTTCTTTTTTTCTTCTTCTCCATTCTCCTCTTTTTTTCTTCCTGTGTAGTGGAAGACAGACGCCAGGCCGCACAGGGGGGTCTTTTCTGAGCTGTAGGTTCAGTGGCAAGCGTGGGACGGGGACGGAGGGAGAAGGTGAAAGGTTGCAGGGTGTGCTGAGGTGGAGCAGGGTGGTGGTGTAGTGCTACAAGTACTCCAGGTCTAGAGCGTGGTGGAGAGCCATGAGGTCTGAATGGCTGGAGATCCTCCAGAAGGGCATGTTGTGCTGAGGGAGGAATAAACACGTTTGAGTTAAAACACATTTCAGGACTGAATCAATTAGACAATTCATTGATTTGAATCAATCCATTCAGTCATTTATCAAAGCAAAAAAAACACCAGAGATTATTTATTATTTATTATCAAAAGATAATGGACATATCAACTGATATAGATTTGTTGTATATTTAAGCAAGACGTGCACATAAGATTTTACTCTTTACACCCCAGCTAATGCATTCAATGTATGGAGAAAGCCGGGTCCTTTCCCCAGTTAGAGCAATCATATTAATAACACACGCCGACTGCACCTCTTGCTCTCTTGTGCATACGTCTTTGCGGCCAAAGAGTACATCTGTACCTCTAGCTAATTTCTCTCCTGCATTAACAAGTAGTTTTATACCGGCAAACTAATCCAGTGGCTGTCTCCAACCTCAACAGAAGTGAACTCCCCACAGGCTCTTTTGAATGAACCTCCTTCCTGCCAGTGTGTGTTTGGGACAGTGCAAATGAGCTGTTGTTCCCAAGCAGAGGACGGGGGCAGAAACCTGAGTCGCAGAGAATGAAAGGAGCTTGTCAGGTAGAGTCCTCAGCTCCTCAGTGTGCGGAGCCCATTACACTCCCCTTATCAAAGGTATGGCCTCTCCCAGGCATATGTTCCGCTTAGGAGAGCCTGCACTGACCCTTAAAAAGCTCTTTGCTTTTTGTTTTGTAAATTGTCTTTGCTTTTAAGTTTAAAAGCTGCAGATGCTATCTCTGCCTTCTCTCTGAGGCGATGGTAATAACTGAAGGCGGAATTGTGGATTCTTCTTCATAGGTGCAGGAACGGAGGCGCGAAAGAACTTTTAGACATGTGCTTTTTATAGTTTCACACAAT
The DNA here is from genome assembly GCF_009769545.1 of Cyclopterus lumpus. Taxonomy (NCBI): domain Eukaryota; kingdom Metazoa; phylum Chordata; class Actinopteri; order Perciformes; family Cyclopteridae; genus Cyclopterus; species Cyclopterus lumpus. Next base: position 9,713,555 of record NC_046985.1, read on the forward strand.
GTCACGTCTCATGTGTGCCTCCTGACGGGTGAAATTGTTGTGTTATTTCAAGTCCTCTCTGATGTTGACACAGAAACCTTTTACCGCATGCCGTGTGGAGGGGCTCGCACCACTCACGCCTTTTCCTTCCATCAATGTCACAATCCAACAACTCAAGACTGAGAAAAAAAGATATTTGCATCTTTTTCCACAATCATCCCTCAAGACCATATTCCCAGGGTGTGTTTGCTTTGCATAATACAGAGCTATTGCTTTACACACTTAAAGGTAGCTACTACTACCTAAACGCCGCCTAATTGCTCTTCATCTGTCCTCACGCTTCTCCCCGTTGTTTACGGAAAAACAGGTGAATAGGGAGCTGGAGGATTTTCAAAGGGAAACTCCATGTCTACACGCTGACACTGTGGCTCACCGTAACTGTCAGTGAAATATGCTCTCGGGCCGGTGATTAATTTGCTAATGAATATCTGCTGTGGGCGGCCTGCATGTTGCATTTGGTGTCCATCCAAAATTGGCAGAAACGCTGAATACACAAATTGTGCAGCAAGAGCCAACAGGTAAGCGCAACGTAAGATTCCTCTGTACAGATACTGCTGGCTACCCTCTCGCGCTAACAGGCTTTAGCATTGCAGTAAATATTCTACTTTCATCAACAATGACTTAAGTCTCCTTTATGCACACTCTTTTTATAATGTGCCTTCAACAAGCCTGAGAGGGCTAGCATTACACACACAGCATTCACGCTGCTCAGGGCACCGAGCAGGAATATATAATTATGCCATCTACCCTCCCCTGCTCTGTAAACCTGAGATGGCGGAGGAAGAGCACTGATTACACACTGCAGACTTTCTCTCTTGTACCTGGACGCCCTATAGGAGGATACACAGAAGTAAAGACTCCTTTCTTTGGAAAAGTATGGCAGGTATGTTTTGTGTTCTGTGAGCATTCATAATGAACTCCTGACCTAATGGAAAGTCCAAACATTTCCTTTTCTTCTATCTCTGTGTATTTCTGATGAATGTTTTCACCAGAGGACTCAATGTATATACAGTATGTGGTATCTATTATTTCAAGACGTCTTACCTTTTTTGAGCCTTGCTCCTCTTCCACACCATCTCCAACAACAATGTAAACAACTTTCCTCCCGAACCTTTGAATTACTCTCTCAAAGCAGCTCTCCTTCCCTGTGGGGGAGTCGACAGCAGGATGTTAGTGGAGCGTTGAGTGGATGCAAACAGATACAAAAGCACTTGCACAGACCCACACTAAACACCGTCAAGTTGATTCAAAGGCGCAGGGTGACAAGAGCCCCTTTAAAAACACCACACACACAAAATAGGGCAGAGTGTAAACACTTTGAGCTCAGCGAGGAGATGTGATAAGATCAGGCCTCAGATAAAGGCAATCTGAAAAGCATTAACTCTGCCCTTCTGCTCCTCAACCATGGGACAAATGGCCTTAAATCAGCTAAAATCACTCTTGCATGCCACAGGGTCGGGTTAGGGGGACCAGTGCGCTTAACGCTCCGAGGAGCCCTGAGCTACACTCCGCTCCAACTTTGCGCCGATGGGCCCGAAAACGTTGCGGGAGTGAAGCTTGATGTTTATTTTGCATTTGAAACAGTGAAGAAGGGGAAGGACTGGAGGGAGAGGGGGGAGATTGGAGAAGGAGGAGGAAGAGCGGGGGTCTTGTTGCTGTGGAATGACATAAATGTGCAGAAGTGGTTTCATATGCAGAGACTGAACAGGAGAGGCCTGGGGAGGCCCAACGCAGGCCCAGCTCCAGGAAAATAATCCCAGGCTGATTAGGCCTATTCCTTCATAGAAGAACATCAACCCTCTCCGGTGTCTGAATCTCCCACCCCATCCATGCCTCTGTCACATCACTTAGGCAGCATGTGAGTCTTAATTCTTTACACTCACTAAGCTAAAACAACATGCATTAATGTCCCAAAGTGATCGCAGCAGACAAAACAAAGGAGGTTCGAAATCACACATTATGGCTTACCTATTTTGGTTGCACTATAAATATTCTCGATAGGAAAGACTATCCCCAAGCCGTAGAGCAGGACCTTAGCCAGGGCAGGGATGAGCTGCGTGGTGGTAACCAGGATATTCACACAGTTTGACCTGCAGTGGAGAGACAAAGGGATGACATCATTCTACATCACTCAGAGGGGGGGGGGAGGAAAGAAAACACAGTGTGCAATGTATCAAGTGCTTCAAACATGTCGTGCAATGAAGAATTGAATCACAGCTTCCTTTTAAAGTCAGATCTCTCAGCACACTTTCAAATATCAGAAGGCAAAGTCTATCCAGAAGAGCGTTTTCTTTAATAGTTTAGGAATATGGAGTTGACTTATTTACACCACATGAGAGTTTATATATGTGCGGTACGGGACTGGGTACAATTTTCCTCACTGGAGTCCTACCTTGAGTGGATTAATGTTAGTGCTTTCAGTGCCAGTGTTAACCAGGAGTCCGTCAAGGCTTCAATTTCTGCTCGCAATTGCAACCAGGCTTCCCTTTTGGCTGGGCCCAGTAGACCTGAAACGCAGGGTAACATTGTTTGGGTTGGACCAGGCCTCAGAATACCACTGAAATTTTGAAAATGTACCCTGACCAAGTGGTGTGGCATGTGTGCTCTTAGAACACACGCGTAGACACTCACACAAACGCCCACACGAATGAGGGCACATTCATCTGCAAACTCATTTCTACTGGACAGATCTTTAGAGCGCAGCGCTGCTTGTTGGGGATTACCTCCGACGTTATTTTTGTAGGTGGTGTAGATTTCTTTTACTCGTCTGTAGCGGAAAGCCAGTTTTCTCATCCAGTCCACGCCTCCCCGCACGCCTGTGGCCAGACATAGATTGGCACTGGTCGCCGCTGCGTGGAAACCGTCAGCGCCGAAGTTATACGTGCTGAGACAAGAATACAAAAATAATCTGTCAGCACAGGCCGCGCCGACATTGATGCAAATGGCAGAGTTCATTCTGACTATACAATCAAGAATGTAAGTGCTCCAGTGTTGTACCTCAGATCCTGGCCGTTGTCATCGGAGGACACATCGTCGATGTGTACCTGGTCACATTCCTGGAAGACACAAAAAAAATACTTTAAGTAATGTAGGATGTACACACCAGTTCCACTCTCCCAACATGTTCCTCGTAATTTCTCACTAGAAACAACATATTCATTCAGGAATTTGTGCTTTGGCTGGACACCTCCCTCTTAATCCCATTCGCCTTGACTTTCTCTTTATATCCTTTTGAATAAGTTCTCAACATTTTTCTTCGATTGCTTCCATACCGGCTCTGTCCAAACAAAAACTAACCTCATCATTAGTCAGAATGGACTGCGACCACTAGAGGGGTCTAAAGATATGCACACGCACAGACATAACCAATAAATCTCAATCCAGCAACTCCAAACTCTCCCCAGGTTGGCATTTGAACAGCTATGTATGCGAGTACTGATATAAATACAGACAGTTGAAGGATGTATGTAGGCTAGCTAAATGTATAAAGAGCCCTAAAGCTCTAATGGCCTGTGCATGTGCATGCGTCTGTGTGTGCATCTCTAAACATGTGTGCACACTCTTCTTCCCCTTTGGGGGTGCCTGGCTCCTCTTGGAAAGGTAGAGGGATTCTGCAGCTCTGCACTGATTCCGCCGGTACACAGTAACACAATCCAGACTTTCTGGCAAATGTAACCTACTAGAAAAATTGAACCTGATGCTAACCGCCAATGAAATTATGACCTCTGATTGCTGCTGCGCCACACACCAACACAGCCCCGGGGCCAGTCAGCCGGCAAAGGAGCGCAGGAGAAAGCAGAGAAAAAAATCTGTTATTAGTTTTCCATTTATAGGAGAGCTGTAGAGCCTCCCCCTTCATCGCCTCTCTCCGTCCCCCTCAGTTGTCTAAAAATGTGAGGGAGCCCTGCTTTGGCATTGAGATCAACACATTTCACTCGGGGCACAGCAGAGACGGACTAGCAAGGCTTCTTTTTGCTAAAATGTGTGGTGGCTAGCAATTTAGCCAACAGTAGTTTAAGCAATAGACTTGTTACGAGCAAAAGGCTTTAAAATTGGATGTGACGTCAAACTCTGAATTTCTTTCAGTCGGCCCTAATCTAGAATGAATAACAGACAGCGTATTGATATCTCTACGAGGTCATTTAAAGAATGTATCCGGAAAGCTACACGTTTTAAATGTGTTGTGTAGCTGCCAATAATTGTAAGCCTCACCTGTTTAAAGTTACGTGAGAAATAATAATTTCTCATTGAAATGGAAACTTGAGGGAGAGAATTCCTCCGGTCTCAAGTATGAAAAATCCGTCCCAATTTTTTAAGCTTTTTAATTAAGTTTCATCCGGCTGTTAAGACACCAAAACACAGAAAGGACTTCCTTGTTTTAAGTCAATCTAACTGAGGCCAAATGCTGACGTTATTGCATTCCTCTCTAATGCTAGAGCAGGGTAAGGGTAAGGGCTTTGGACTGTAAACCTTTTTTATTTTACTGGTTCCCCTCTGAACAAATTTTTCATCTCCCTGGATTTGTGGGGAAAGGGAGGGAAGAGCGACGTGAGGAGAAACTCAAACCAGCTGTTCTTTAACAGAATTAAAATCTTGACCCCCAACCCCTGCTCTAATGCAGCCATTCTCTCGCCAAGCCTCTCCCAGCAAGCCCTGAGATCCAAAGAGGAAAAGACTTTGACCCCGTGACCCCTCTCCCCTCCTCTCCGGGACTCCGGCACCCCGATAAGGGGGTGGAAGGGTAGAGAGGTGGGGATGGTGGAGAGCGGCGGGTAAAGGCTGGGGGATAGAGTCCAAAGTGACCTCACATGGAGCGAGCTCTGAGCCCCACGTTCCAGAAGATGGACTGCCAATTGGAGACGTGGTGCTGGCGGGGGCTCTTAGCTCTGTTGGCCTAATCTGTTTCTAGACAATCACCGGCAGATCTTTAATAGTTGAAGAAAGCAGTAATTTGTCCCAGCTTGGAGATCTGCTGACAACAAAACTTGTGGATAATTTACGTAATTATCCCCCAAATCTGTTCTCAGAGCGAAACCCAAGCGAGAAGTATTGGTGTGCTTAATTTCTTAAGTTGTAGAGGCATGTCTGTTTGTTTAGGAAAACAAAAACTGCACCCTGGGTTAAGCGCCTCATAAAGCCTCCTTTCAAAGCATTCTGGTGCAAGTGAGTGGAATGCTTCTGTTATCCAGTAATTACTTGCCAATCAGCCAACAGCAAAGCCCTCGTTTGGTACATCATTGCCTAATTGCATGCTGTCTCCTGGTACCTTGTTTGATGACAATAGTTCCTCATGTTTCTTCTTCCCCTATAATGTGTTTCTTTCAGAGTCTGACAGCCAGCCTGGATCAAAACAGCTATGTGAGAACCATATTACTCAGCATGTTAATTAAGGGCCTACTTAAGGTGCCAGAGCCAGAACTCCAACATGACCCGAAACACATAAATATGTCTCAGTAATTAGGCCTAACTGTGGGCATTATAATTGCTGCCTGATTATGAATGATTTGTCATGAACTTTTCCCAAATCCTCAAAGCTAATAAACACATCAAACCTCAACAAATGTTAAGTGTTAAAACACAAATTCAAATGGCCAAGAGAAATACACTGCAACCCTTACATTTATTTGTTTCTATGTGTTTACAACGCTTTTTAATTCTGTAGATATTATAATGCCTAATTAACAGCTGAACTGAGCTTGAGACCTCCGGATTGAGGTTTTTCTGTGTGTGTGCGCTGTGAATAAATGGGGAGGGGGCTGTTGGAAGAATGCACGGACTCCAACAATTACTGTTTCCAGCTGGGGCTGGCATAAACCTCTGCACTGGCTTCCTGGGAGGACCGGCAAAGCTAATAGAGGAGGTGACTGTGGGTAATGCTGTACAGTAACCCTTACACATACTCGTTAGGAGGCACTTGAAGGCCTCGTAAACACCACAGAGCCATGGATGGTGAAGTTCAAGTCAGTTAAGTACAATCGTATAGTGGCTCGGATGGAAAGAAACACTACGGTGTGGTGGATTATGAAATAAAGAAATAAAACATCTGTGTAAAAGGCACACTGAGAATACAGATAGCAAATGAAAAAAATAATGCGTCACATAAAAAAAGGACACATATATGTGTTTTTCTGTTTTATTAGCATTAAAGTAGCTCATATATATGCATGCAGGACTTGGTAAAAAAATTAATCATCATCAAGTCAAAGACTCATTGGAAAGCTTAAAGGAAAAGTATCATGCTGCTATTATTTTGTTTGTATAAAATTAACAATGGAATGACAGGGCTTCAAGATGGTGGCACTTTGAGGGGCAGTCAGAGAATTTCTTAGAACCTTTTGAACATGTCTTTTCTGTCAAATCCCCCCATCCTCTCCTCACCAAGCAAACACCAAGTGGTCTCTCTAAAACCTACATCACCTCTAACTCACTCCAGATGTTCCTACTGTACTCAGAAGTGAAGACCCTGCACCAGAAGCCATCGCAATTACCCCCCAAGCAAACACTGTTAAATTTATCAGCGGCATTCTCCTCTTATATCTGAGTGACCAAACAGTCTGCATCTATAAAGGAAAAATGACAAAAAGATGCACAATTGAAGACAGGATGTTTCTGCCTTGGGATGCTTCCGCCTCTACATCTTTCACTCTCTCTTCCTTTCCCTATCTCCTTTTTCTCTTATGTCTTTCCACCAGTCTGCTGAAAACTCTTCACCGCGGAGGAAGCTATCAGAGCCCTCTTTGTTCCCCCTGGCATCTGTCATTAAGCGATCAGCGATGACGGCCTGAGTCTTCCTGCAGCCCGGGAGAGAGCTCAGAGTGGTGACTGCAACAGTCAGTCAGGGAGAAGAAAGACGGGCCAAGTCAGCAATGCACGTTCCCAAAACACAGAAAGGACCATGCTATCAAGACTAACTATTCGACCTGTTTTCTTCCCATGAAGGGTAGGTCAGTGTCCACTTAGTGGATACAAGCTGCCCCACTCGCCCCCCTCCTTTCTCATCCTCTCTCAGGTGAGCAGTTGGGGTGGGGGTGGGTGGTCAAAACCGCAGTGTGAGCGATAACAGCCGTCATCACAGCATTCCTTGTGACCCTACAGGCTAATGCCATGTGAAATAGGCTCATCCATGGTTCGCAGGTTCTCAATGCCACCACTCCACCGGCAGTGGCTGTCATCCCCCCTGCGGTCTGTGACCCCCAGCAACTTCCTTCTCCGTTCCCACCACAGGCACCCCTGTCTGGGGGAGGAGAGGAGGGCGGGAGGGGCTGTGATTACCTGGGGGTCAAATACAGGATGTGGGTAACAAAGGGAGAGTTCTTCGAACCCACTTCATTCCAATCCACAATCTGTGCTTGAACAGCCACGGAATTCAAACAGCGGCGCCAAACAAAGCACAGGTACAGAACAAGTATATGCTGGTTATACTAAAATTTACACGATCAGGGAAAGAGGGAGTGCGCTTTGCTCAGGAACAGAGTGAATTTTTGTTTAAGTGGTCTGCAAGTATAATGACTGGAACAGTTGAATAAAAACTGAATCACCCCACAGGTAGGGAGTGAAAAGTATAAATGAGTTATGTGTGATGGATAAGCTGCTTCTCATTATTTTTAATTTTTGGCGTTTAAAGTCCAAACCACACCTCAAGGAGAGCGGCATTATATATCATATTAATCTCGCCGTTTCAGCATTTTCCCTTTGTATGCATAGAAAAACAGTTTAATCTTGCCAAAAAGACTGTTGTTTGTACAGCTCTTTCTCCACAGACCATGCTGGACAGGTGCTCTCTAATTCAGGACAATAAATATATTCTTAAATATCATCATTTGTCAATAATGTTATATTTTCCATGCAGCTTCAACCCCTATTGCTGCGTGAATCGGCTGTGTTAGGATAGTGGGTAGAGGGTGGAGGTGAGGTGGAACTCTGTGGAGCGAAGATTGACATGGTGGCTTTGAAACTCCACTTTCTCTCTGTAGTCTTTCCAAAACACATCAGTGGCTCCGCCTCGAGACATGATGGAGTTATGTCGAGGAGCGTGACAGAACTGCTGCATCAGTGGCCAGGCGCATGAGGAAATACCCACATCAGTGTGAACAGAACCAAAGAAGCCCATCTGACAAAATATACTAACCATGAAAATGGCTTTTTTTAGTTCACAGTTGCAATTTGGTTTCAGCGGCAAACTCTACGCTGAAAACATTAAAAAAAGATAAATGCCCTATTTCCTGGTTTTCGCCGTTTTTTTCGAGGGTGCAGCTCTCTGTTATGATAGTGTTATTGAAATATGAATGAAAATCTGTGCCACAAAGCTACAGTGTACAGTTGGTGACTGATCGACTGAATGACTTGATGTCATGATTCAATGGAAAGCACAGCAAGCATAATGTTCCTCCTTACTGTGAGTACGATCCTAAGAAAATACTATCACGGTAAAGACCATAAAGCTACCAGTCATATGGATGGCGGCTACAGGATCTGATTCTCTACAGTGGGACATAAAACAAACAGAATGGCTCCACAGTAAGAGGCTCTGGAGGGCCATTTCAGCCACTAGGAAAAGGTAACCATGCGTTTCACAGCATCTCTCATTAACAGGCAGCCCCTGGGTGAGAGTGACACAGGAGGTTTCAACCCTGGGACTGAGGCTGGGAGCTATAAAAGGTAGTCAGCTCACAGTGTCACAGGGTTGCTCCACAGGAGTGTGTGTGTGTGTGTGTGTGTGAGTTTGAGAGTCAGCGGGTACTTCCATGAGTATTCGTACATTATGTATGTGTCTTAAGAATTTGCGGCACAGCATTTTTAGCTTGCGTGTGCATAAGTGTGTGAGAGAGGGTTGCACACAGCATGGAGGCATCAGTGGACTAATTTAAAATGTTCCCACCTTTAGAGACCTTTCCCCCCCTCTCTCGCTCTGTGAGTGGTTTGCCCCCATGCCCTTTATCCTCCAGACGGTGAGGGTTGTTTCCCCCCCCCCCCGTACCCCACTGAGAGGGGGAACACGGTGAGAGAGAGGCCCCTGGTTCCCACATACCGCTCGGCGTTAGTGCACCTACAGTAAACTCACACCCTGAGTCACAGCAGAGCTGCCAGTCTTCCTGGGGAGCTCGGCCTCAGTGGGCTTCATTATACACATCACTTTAGACCATCAATTAACTCCACGTTCCACCGCACAGCAGCGCTGGCGTGAAAATAGTAACGTATTATATTTCAACAAATCTAATTTACGAGTAAAAGTATATTATTTTTAAAATGATTTTCACTATGATTATTCAAATAAATAAATAAATATTGAAAATTACAAGATATTCTGAGTTTTTGTACAAATTATTTAGATTATAGATTATTTGTTTATCACTGTAGTTACAGTGGAGGTCACATCAATAGGGATCATATTGCCTTGAATTACTTAATTACCTAATACTTCCTTCAGTGAGAGCATTTTTGAGGATAGAAACGATGCTGTTCATACAACACTACACCCGTATTTTAAAGGGTGAGCAGCCAATGCTTTGTGTGGAACGATCGATAGAGAGATTTGAGTGTGTGGGTTGGCAGGGGAAGTCTTTGGGGGAGGTGCGGTATTTCTTGGAGGCGCGTTCAAGTCTATCTCATGGTGAATTAAAAAAGAGAGCGCTGATCTAGAAAAAGGTTAAAAGAAAAAAGGGAGAGAGAGACGTAAGGGTGAAACTGATCCCTGTTGACCCCTTCGGCATGCCCTCTTTCTTTTTATGACTTTCCTCAGAATTGTCACTCACCAGCTCTATCAACGCTCTGCAGCCTCCATTTGAACACACACACAAACACACACACACACACACACACACACACACACACACACACACACACACACACACACACACACACACACACACACACACACACACACACACACACACACTTTATACACAGAGAGCTGTCTGTGGCTTTAGAAGGCTCAACACAATATTATGATTAATTGTGATGTTTAGAGGCTTGTAAACAACCCCCTTGTGAACTTAAAACAGATTAATTTATCTTAAAAACTAACATTCTAAAAGAAGCAAAAATTATCTGGGACTGCGCATTTCGTGAAGTAGAGGGGACACTGAGTCCATATTTAATGTTCTTGTGCAGAGGCGGGCAGGACAACAGTGTTAAGTCTTAGATTGACCACACACACACACACACACACGCACACACACACACACACACACACACACACACACACACACACACACACACCGTTAGGCCACTAACTCTGCACCTGTGTTTCTGCACAGCCTCTGGGGTCTCCCTTTATGGCTTAGACAAAATTAGATGGACCATATGCATTTCTGCACATGCTTAAATACATAACTGCTGCTGGCTGTGGTATTTATAGTTGGACTCTATTTAGCTTTATCTGAGATGGAGGGCTGTAAATCAGCAGAGAGGAAACACAACTGGTTAGCCATTGCTGAGAACTGGCACTTAACACTCAGCCTGGCCAGGCTCAGTTTAAGAGGAGAGATCAATATGCCTTTAAGAGAATGTCACTCCTCCTCTGGTAAGATTGTTAATGACAATCATCGCAGCGTCTGCAGAGAGGTCTTTAAATTGGACGTTCTCAAAAGCATTCTTGCAGCGGCCCACGCGTTGCTCTTTTAGTCATAATACTACTCTAGTTTTAGCTGGAAAATGTCTCAAGCCTTAAAGTGTCAAAACAAAATCTAATAATTTCCTTACTGAGAGAGAGCAGAAGAAATATAATCGTTGCATTTTTCAATGATTTTATAAGCAGCCTGAGCTGCCAATTCGTCTGTGAACGGTTTCATCACAGATGAAAAGAAATCAAAACACAGGACAGATGTTGAGCAAAACCACATTTAAGCGTTGTCACAAACTGCCATTTTTTAAAATGATTGGGGCACATCTATTAAATAAAGTGCAGCTACAATGGATTCTACATGGCCAGGGCATAAGGAAATATTTAACCAGCCAATTGCAGCCAATTAACTTCAAGATGACTGTGTTTGGAATCTCAGTCACTCGTCTGTCTGGGAGAGTATGAACCTTTTCTTTCCCTGTCTTGCTCTCTCTCCCGTTGTTTCCCTCCTTCTTGGGTTTGCTTCATGTAACACTGCCGAAACATGGTGGTGAGTAATGAGACTTGGCAGATCTCTTCACACTTAAGTATCAAACAAAACATTTCCTCTCCTGTGAGGTTCAGCATGAAGCAGGACACTGAGGAAAAGTGCTGGGTCAGTGGGATCAGATTTACTGGGAGAAAGAGACTCAGAGAAGGAGGCCGGGACACAAATCGTAAATTTAAATCGCAGACAGATAATTGGATAGAGCTATAGTGTTGCGGGTATAACATTGAGATGAATTGCTTTGTTTATTGTTAAAATGTGATGAGCACTAACATAGCTGGGTATGACATCTGTGTGGCACACACTTTTCTGTACATACAGCCTGAGCCTATAAGCATCCCTGACCCTCTGGTCTTTTACCTCTCCCCAGAGTGAAGCAGACACTCTAACATCCCACCACACACACCTCCCTACCCTTGATCCCTCTATTCCTTGAGCCCCAGAGGCAGATTTGACACTCGCCGTACATGAATCAGGGAGGCAAAGAGGAGTGGGAGGGGAGATGGTGGGGGTTTCCTACTGTGACGCTGGGGTCCGGGGTCTAGGTGGACTGCGACACCAAGCACACAGCATGACACGGACAGACAGAGCGGCCGCAGAAACACTAGAGCTTGACAAATTGAGCTGGCCGCGATGGGAGTGGGAAGGAGGTGGGCGGTGGGGGCAGGCCTGGTGACCCAGGAATGACAGAGACTGACAGCACATGTAAAATTCACGGTCTCCCTTGGGCTCCGAGGTAATACTTCACTGCTATGGGACTGATAACTGAGAAACAGGCTCCACGCTATGAAACAGTTGTTGCTGCTTTCACTAAACTCTTGATGGACGGTTCATACACTCCTGGTATACATTCCTCTGACCACTCAGACCATCACAAGGTGAACAGAAGGCATTTGTGAAGATCAAGAACATAGCGTAGCGAAAGACATAAAAATAGACCTACCTCCAAGTCATTAAAGAATAGGTGCGTGTCGGCCAAGTTGAAGATCATTTCTTCCATCCTCAGGCCCAATGATACAGATGTCGGAGGATCCTGGAAAATAGACAAAGACCATTAAATCAAATTAAATTCTTTCCTTTGAATATTGAGTTAATTTTGTTCCATTTGAAGGAGTTGATGTGAAACAATAAATAAAGCTGTTCCCTGTAAATCACTCAATTAACACAGAATCCCTTTAAATTCCTCAGCAGGCTATTCCCATAAAAAGAAGACATTAGGTGGACTTGAAAGTTTCAGCCTCTGTTTACGACTCTCCGAAAGTGACCGGAATAGTCATCAGAAATGCCACAGACTTGAACCAATGCAGTAAAAGCGTGTCTCTTCTAAGGAAGGGTGGTCGATTTAGAAGAGTTGGGGGTCACAGTCTCATCGTAAATAGCCTATTCGCCACATACTTGTGCTGATGCATCATTACATGTCTTTTTGCTCTCATCTGATTGCTCTCTAGCTGATTAAAATAATTATTCCTGAATCAACTACTTTGATGTGTTTATTGATATATATATATATATAAATCCTTAAATCCTGGTCTCTGTGAGTAATGTGACACGTGCTGTGATGGTGATAAGGTTGCACTGTCAGTAAGATAATACCGAGACAAGAGGGAACTACATTATAAATAGTTAATGAGCCTGTGACAATGAGTGCAATTTTCCTTTTAAAAAGATAATGAATTGACAAAAAGTCTTTCGCGTTTTTTCAGCACAAACAAAAAGATATAAACCAAATGTGTGATCATTTGTCACATGTGAACACTAACACATTTATTAGGACCATCCTAAAAAAACATACAAAACATGTTATAATTAATTAACTGACTGGAAAGAAGCGCTACCGTTCTTTTTTTGTTGCACAAATTGAATACCTTTTTTTAAATCTTAAATCTTTAATCAACAGATTGTCTTCAGTAAGCAAAGGATGAAGGGAGACAATAGCAGGCTGTGGAGGAGGATTGTCTGCAGCTGGGTGAGACTGCATTAAAGACAGGACCAGAAGTAGGGATTACAGAGTTAAACCACCTGAAGACACACCTGAGCTTTCTGCTGATTAACTGTCACACCCCACAACGCTTATGTTTTCACTAACATGACAGAAGACAAACCACACAAGGAGACCTCAATCCCCACTTCTAGCGGCTTTCTCCTTCCTCTTAACCTCCCAGTTCGAATCAATCTTTCAGTCAGAATTCATCAAAAATAATTAGCCTCCCACATCAAGCGGCTCCCAGCTCCCTCTCCCCAGCCTCTGCCGCTGTTGGTTGATTTTGCATAAAAGGCTGGTTTGGTGGGAAAAGGCAGTCTTTGCGAGTGAATCCTTTCCAATTAAATCTAAACAATCAGTCAGTGGGCGAGTTAAGAATACAAGCAGGCCAGAAGGCCAAAGTGCTGCTGCTGTCATTGCTCCAGTGCCACCTGTCCTGAGATGTCAGTGCCATCCACAGGGGCGCCAAGTCCCCCCCTTTCTCTGAGCCCCTTACCAATAACAACCCCCCCCATCCATCCCCACCCACTTTAAGCTCTAGCTCTGGCGAGCCCAATAGCAGCACAGCTGGCCTCAGCCATCAGCTTTATGGGGGTGAGCTGCCTTGATGCCAATTAAAAGAGCTGATAAGAGCAGCAGTGTGTTTATGTGTGTATGAGAAGGAGAAAAAAAGAGTCAGAGAGAGTGGGTGGGAGGTCACAGTGAGTGAGAGAAAGTGTGGATGTGTGCACACATCTATTTATAGTAGGCTCAGAGCAGCTCGGGGGGAAAACGGTTTAGTAACTTTTTTGTTTATGCCACAAAGACGGGGATGACATGAATGGCAGGAGGGAAGAAGGGCTGGTTGTTGTGGTGGATGTTGGACTGCTTCACTTTCTTTCCTGAGGTAGTTTACAGATCTGCGTGTCTGATAGGCTTTGAGGTAGCGTGCTTTGTGGTTGCTGTGAATAAGCATGTCTCCGTCTCATAATGCTGCTTTAATGTGATGGTGTCAGCAGGTTGGAGCATGAGGGAAACTTTAGTAAAAAAATGTAAAAATAAAATAGGGTCTGAAATGTGCAGAGGAGGAGAAAAAGAGGGAACAAAAGAGAAAACAGAGAGGGACTCTAGCGGCTGTCACATCCTATATGAGTTCTGATGAAACGGGCCCTTATGGAGTCAGGAGTGTTTCCTGTTTCAGAGGAGCACACTGGAGACCCTGTGTATGCATCTGCGTGTGTGTGTGTATGTGTGTGTGTGTGTGCGTGTGTGAGTGTGGTTGGAGAGTCCCTCGTCACTGAGCCAGAGCTCCCTCAGCCTTAGCTCTCTCTTTACCCAGCATGCAGGGCTGAGAACAAAGTAAATAAACAGTGGAGGGTCGTGGGGCAGCACTCTTTCACCCCAAAAACAAAACACTGCCCCCATCAAACACCCCTCATACCAGAACAAAGGCGCAGAGCTCGGGCTGCAGACGCTAAGCTCTCTGACATATGAGGAGCAATATGTCATTTTTTACTTCAAAACCAGACAACTCGATAGCCAAAACAACCGGTGATAAGAAATGTTGCAGAATTAGAGATTCATTTTATATTTGAATAATTGTGAGATTGATGAATCGATTGATGAATCGATTCAATAGTTATCCATGTATTCATATTTAAATGGCATAAGACCTGATGATGTGAAGCACTATGAAGGCTATATAGAACCTATGACCTCAACAAAACCATGAGAATAGGATTTTGCGTTATTTCCCAAAATTGTTTGTTTGGAAAGTTTAAATTTAGAGAGGCAATTTACATGGGACAACAAATAGCAAAGCCTGGAAAAGTAAACCCTTCATCTGCTAAGTATTCACAGTGACATGGGATGGAAAAGAACCTTCCAGTAAAATAATAATAAATAATTGATGTATACATATGTCATGTATTTTTATCTGAATCCTAATTAAGGCAGGTTTGAGAAAATCTCTGTGTTCCAGTTTGAGTTTTGACTGAATTACATTCGGGGGACTCAGTTTCCTGCCAGGGTCTCCAGGGAGATCCCTCTCTGAAAAGGATGGATTGAGAAGCACTTAATTAAACTAACAATGTGGCATTTCTGAAGGAGAAAGGAACACTTAAGATGTGTCAATAGACATCCAGAGTGCAACTGTTGTGAGCCCCTACAGCTGAGGCCCCGACCAGCCATGCATAGCTCCAACAGCTGCACAGAGCAGTCAAATACTTGTCAAGCCTCATTGGACCTATTAAAAAAAAGAAACAATTATCTGTACATTGAGTTCTGCTCTATCTTCTCACTATGGACTCAGTGAAATCTATACCCTGCTCATTGGCCATTCCCAACTCCTCTAACCCCCCACCCCCCTTCTTTTAATATGTATGTGTTCTGCTGATAAAGTGCACCGCTACTGCCACAGTCTGATGTCACTCACCCGTCCATATCTGTTGGCATAAGAACCCGTAAGCAAGGAATGGAAAACGATGATTGTTTCATCCAGGTCCCAGATGAAAACTCGCTGGAGAGATGCGGGGGCGAAGGGGCCGAAAGAAACAAAGAAAAAAAAGAGAAAAGAGGCAAAATCAATGGTGCACTCTGTAGGGCTGCAAGGTGATCCTCCTGGTCAATAGGCCAGCAGCGTGTATTCGTGTGCCACAGGGACCAGGATCCATTTGCTTGGGTTGGTCACCGCAACACTCCCCCCATCAACCCACCGCACGCTTTCCATCCTCTTCCCTTTACATTAGTGTAATCAATAGTGACAAACTAATTAACTAGATATGTTAACACGCCATGATGTCAGTGCTATAATGGGTGCTATTAACTTCGCTTAAATTCACATCATATTAATGAAGAGGCCTCTGAGTTTATTTTGACATATGGTCTCTATCAAAGTGTTGTATGGCTCATGGTGCAATTCTACCATTGTTAGTCACAGCTCGTGTCCCGTCTTTGATGGCTAGAATATATACATTATTCACTTCAACGATGACTCACTTAATCACATGCCTTATTGTTTATTTACAAGGAATACATGAGAACTTTATATATGTGTTTAGTGATGTCATATATTCCACAATGCATCAATAATGCATTTGTAGTTAAGGAATCAAATATTTAAGAATGAATGCCCACCAAGTGTTAAAGCTGCTGTAGCAGCCATATAAGTGGATTAGTGTCCATGTGCCTCAGACAGGGCGAGGCTGTCTGTCGCCAAGGTAGCGGGCTCACCCTACCTCAAGGTCGGAGTCAGGCGGCGGTGATGGGTTGTTGTTCCTTCTTCCCCGGCCACGTGACTTTCCATCCGATGCCCGGCGCAATCGATCCGAATCTGAATCTTTAATGGGGGTTGATGGACTGTGGATGGTACTGTACTCTGCTGAAAGGAAGGGAAGAAGGAAGAAGGAGAGCATAAAAAGAGTGTATCGAAGATGAGCTATTATTTGCTTCTAGCACTGAAGTGTGAGTGACCATTTGTCTTGATGTGGGACAGACAGCTTCCTGGGACATGTTGAGTGTTTATGCAGGCCTACAGGTAACACACATATCATAAATCAGTTGCAGAACACCATTACTAAAAGCTATAGTGCTCCATACTGATTGAATAAACAAGAGGCAATGGATTACATGTCAACTAGATATATCAGAGATGTCATTTATATAAATTGGACGACTGTGGATGAAATTACATTTAGTTAAAGCCTGATGTCTTTGGTGTTGATTGATGACGATTTCAAATGCAATCATAAAGTTTTAACCGACTTATAAAGATACAATCAGTGCTTTATTGCCAGATGATGCATTAATGTCACATTAAGTTATAGAAAACTCAACATCAGATTTCAGTTTGAACAGTTTTATCTTGCTTGCCACACTATGTGATGGTTGAGACCATTTCCTACTCCTCCCTTTGTGTATTTGGGTTCGGACAAATAACATTTATTGGCCTTTAGCTCATGTTCTCTTATCAGGAGGAACTTCCAGTCAGTGAGAAGGAACGGGTTCAGGGGCTTGCTGGCTTGAAAAAGAAAACATGGCTCTTAGCAGGATCAGGACATGGTATTCAGGTTACGCAAGGCAACCCTGAGGTTTGATTCTTACCTGCAGGGTTCTCTGTGACGGGCTGGCTGGTGATGCCAGTGGGTGGCTCCTGGAGGGTGTAGGTCGTGGTGGTGGTGGAGGGCGTGCTGGGGCTGGTGTTGTTACTTGTCATGTAGGGTGAAGTGTAGGGTGAGCTGTTGTAATACTGAGCATACTGCCCCTGGCCAAAGGCTGGATAACTGGCGTAATCCTGTGAGACGGACATACAGATAAGACAAATAAAAATAAAGAGAAAGATAAAAAAGATGTTAGATGTTTAATGTGGTGTAAAGGGGAAGATTTAGATCAAAAAGGTGGAGAGAGACCCGAAGGTAGCATAGAGAAGTAGGAGTTTTGGCAGAGTAATGTGAGATTTTCCCCGCACCAGTGTTGCTACTTTACAGTGCAGATTCCAAAACATAAATGCAAACACATGTCTGTTCTGTCCGACATCTGGACAACGATCTGTCTTGTTTTTTTCTACCTCTCCCTCTCTTCTGTGGCATAGTACATGTGTGTTGGAGGAAGTGCAGTAGATAATTCTGCGTACAAATCTTTTGACATACTGAGTGATTTATGTTTGAATGTGTCATGGATGAATTGTAACATATTGAGGATGCATGTTTCATAAAGATTTCCAGGTTGGGAAGAAGTCTGCCATTCCAACTTATATAAACTCATAGCTGCCTACGGATATCAGATCACAGAAATGGAATGAGCGGAAGGAAGTGCACAGCTACCTGTTGTGTGCTGTTGAAGCCAGTGGAGTTTGTCAGGGAGTTGTTTCCTGGATACAATCCTGCCGTTGTTGTGAAAGTACCACCTTTAGGGAGAAATAAGAATTTTGAGTGATATATAAACCATATTTGATCGAACAACACTATGAAATCTGCAGTACTTCAAGCCGTGCAGTCAAGAAATGAAATGGCATATTGTTCGGGGGGAAAAAGATTTTCTTTTGTGAAACAACTATTTGAGGTGGTGAACAGAGGGAGGCCTGAGGGAGCGCTCCCAACAGTGGCCTTATCTTTCTCCTCTTCCTTCCTTATCAGTGATTGGATCAGGCCTGATGAATGACAGAGGGGGGCGGAGAGGGGTGAGGGGTGGACAGAACCTGCTCCCACAGCCGTCCGAGCCCGCACAATGCGAGGAAGACAAGAGACTTTTGTGTGTGAGCTACCGAAGGGTGGCGTGGGGTGAGAGGGGGGGGATGGAGCATGAGGGTGCCAGGGGGGTGTGCATGGGCAGTGTAGTGAGACAGAGATGTATGGGGAAGGAGGGTTGAGGTCGCAGTGAGGAGCACAGAGGGGGTTTGCTGCCGACATCCAGCCCCAATGAATATGTATGTTCCTCTTTTCAATTGCTCAAAGGACGGTCCTCCTGGGTAATTAAATCATTCAAAAGGTTGATAGCATCTAATGGCTTAATAATATACATGACATGAGTAACAGAGGAGAGGAGCAGCGGCGGCCCCCGGGGGCACGACTTCTGTCTTCAGCAGCCATCCACCTGTACTGTCATGTCAGGAGGAGCAGCTTAAAGGGCATCACAGGCTGGGAGGGAGATATCAGGGTGACTGGGAGAGCATGAGAGAGCTGTGTGTATTAAAGCTCACATGATCCCAACTGTTATATTTTAATTTCACAGAAAAAAATTAATTTGTATATAGTGCTTTATAAATGTATAAAAGTTATTTCTTATTTACAAAAGAGAAAAAAGAAATCTAGAATTTCACAAATATCAAATCTTAAAATGTTTACAATGCCAAATAACCAAATAAAGCAGTTTTATCCATTGAAAGTCCAGTTGGTTGTCTTTTGAGTAGATGTTCTTTTGCCTGTTGTTTAAGAGCATGAGTCACGGTGCTCAAAGCACAAGTTGGGATTGGTCAGAGAAGGTCAGAGAAGGTCAGAGTTTTATTTCGTTGGTTCAGGGTAGGCACTCTAAATTCAAAGCATAAATATTGCATCCATTCAAGTTTAATTCATTGTGACGGTCAAAATGGTTGCCATTGTTGTAAGATTGTTTATGCAGCTTGGTGTATGTGTGTTATTCTGCATTCTAACAATATATGTAAAAATACACCTGTATATAAAACAACAACAATAGTAACGCTTTTGGCAGTTGTTGACTTTCACTGCCTAGTAACAGAGGGTTAAGTGTTAAAGTCTTTCATACAAATAATCTATTGAAAAAGTTTTTAAAAATGACCATGTCATTGCAGTTATGCAAACCTTTAAAAATACAACCCGTGGTCATTATTACACGCTTCTGTTCATAAAAAGACAAATCTCTTTTCCATACATCCACAGGGGACATGAATTAACGTTACCATTGCAGTATTTTAAAAAGCGCCTTCACTCATCACCACAGTGATCCTCCGGAAGCCATAAAAATATCCAGTAGTTTGAGTGAAAACGAAAGGGGAGATACATTTACTGTTCCTAAATGGGGGCGTAATTACACCTTTGTTCACAGAGACAAACAGAGGGAGTTCCTTTCATCCTCTGGTCATTGGCCCCATCAGGAGGGCCCTCCCACACCGTGACAAACGTGAAGCAGCTTTCAGTTCAAGGGGGAAGGATCAGGGAAGTGCGGGGGGCATGAAGGGTACCGTATGGAAACCACGAAAAAAAGAAAAGACGTTGTGCAATGTTTAGCCTTGTCAGTTAGCTAAGTGCCCAACGCTGTGGCCCAAAAAGAGAAATAAACACCCCCCAAAGGTCCCAAGATTACCAGGATCCACTAGTTATTTATGCAGTTTCTCACTCTCTGCTTCCAGCAATTACACACATCAGAGTTTTACCTAGTTCTTCATCCTGGCCTCTACCGGTTATTTTCATCAACACGGATCTTTCTCGTTGTTGTTTGCTTTGATATTTCAATGCATGCATTTCAAAACGGTTGTGTTCTCCGCAGAAAATTCAACATCAAGTGAAAGAGAAGGCTGCGAAGGACAACAACTTAGCCTAATGCGGCCATAAAAGCTCTCGTGGGTCGGGTTTGAGCAGCCACATAAAAGCCGAGGGGACCCCCGCTAGCAGTGAGAATGAGCCCATGCTGTTGGTGGTGGTGTTGGTTATAGTTGGGGGAGAAAGAGGGGAGAAAGGGGGGGTCTTCTGGTTCCCCGGGGGGCATGTTTTCTCTCCCTCCCCCTGTCCTGCTCCAGTTAGTTCACTCACTCAAGACCAGACATCATCCCTCCCTCCTCTCCTCCTTCCCTCCTGCCTTCTGGCTTCACAATTGGAAGTCCATTTGCTTTGCTTGATCAGTCCCCTTGCCATGGGCTATGTCTATCATCAGTGCACAATATTTGTAGCAGAAGTTTGTATGCCCCACTTGGGAATAGGCTATCAAGTCCAGATGGGGCTCTCCTTTTAAAAAGGCAGACGGGGCTTCAGCTTCTTTAGCTCGCACTGCCACTGGGACAGAATGCTGGAATCCAATTATTCACCTAATTAGCATCTGCTCAGTCCCCCCCCCCCCCATCAGTACAATCTCCCTGTCTCATCACGCACCTTTTTCTGACAATCCATGAGATGCATTATGTACACTGCGACAAGGCGTTGCAAAACAGAGGTGCACAAAACGCGGGTATCTTTTAAGCTTTTGGTGCCACGACTTCAGCACCCACACAAAGCTCCATGGCATCGGACATGAAAGTATGGAGTAAAACCAATAATCTAATCGTCCTGCGCCTTGACAGCTGGCCACAGGCTGGTGGCGGGGACACTGACAGAGAAGGGGGGGTGGGGGTATCAGATGAAAAAGAGTCTTTGGTTGGGACACCCAGGCCCGAGGCACCTCGCCCAGGCAGATCAATAGGCCAGAAAGAGTAATGATGATGGCGTGGCAAAGGGCCAGAGCCACAGTTAGAGAACTCAAGGCCAGAATAGTGGTCAATCTGTCATCTAACGTGGCTGTCAAATACTAACGCACTTAACGCTACGTGGGGCATCCGATAGCCAGAGATAGCAGGAGACAGTGAGGGAGAGACGGAGGGACAGAGAAAAACAGCAGTAACAGCATAATACTTAGAAGATGAATGGGCACATAATACTGTCATCGTGAGTAAAACCACTAAGGGCAGGATAGCAGATTGAACATTCTGCTGTACATGGTCCATCCCTGTTTTCTCTCTCTTTCTCTCTCTCTCTCTCTCTCTCAGGAGTTTGGCTGCATGCTGTACAACTCTGGCTGTGGCCGACTGTATTTGGTTAAGAGGCGTGGAAAAGAGGCTTCCCCGTGCCACATCTGCTGCTGAGCTGGCGTTATTTATTGTGAGATTGTTGCTTTTCAACAACTTGTGGAGATGTTTTTACTGTCACACATTAGATATTACAGGAGAGGAGACAAAGGCTATGCTAGCGGTTGGCTAGCTGTCCTTGCCCAGTGCATGTGGAACAAGGGCTGTTTGAACAAAGACAAACAGAGAAGAATAGAAACACTATATGGCGGAAGGCTTGATCTACATTTAAACAGAACGTATAATTGGACAGAGAGAGCAAAAGAGGAGGAGTGCAGGGAGCAACGACTCCTCATTCTAAGGTTTCAAGACCATAAATCTCTAGGGTCTCAGCTCTAAAACAAATACAAATATGATCACAGGGAGAGAAAAAACAAATGCTGGGGAGTGGGGAGGACATGGCTGGTGCCTCCTAAGTGCCTGCCATTTTTCCATCTGTGTTGATTCTTTTAAGAGGAGGAGAGGAGAGGGAGGCAGCCGCCATGGCTGCAAATAATGACCGTCGGTAAGCAACCATCTTTTGGGGAGTGTGAGGGTCGTGTTGTGAATCCGTCTGGCTCCGCATGCTATTAAACCAGGGACAGAAACCTCTTTCTCTTTAAAACAAAAAAACAGGACTTGACCTTATTTGGATGGTCTAAGCCGAGGGAACACATGGCAGAGACACGTAAGAAAAAGGGGATATTGAGAAAATGACACACAGACAGGACAAAGCAGGAAAGACGCATACCAGCAACCAGGTAGTCGGTGAATCAAAGTCTGCTCTGTCGTTTTGTCAAGCACTCATAATCTTTGTCTTTTTTGCTGCAAACATGTTACAGGCATGAAATTGGACACGCTGCCAGCTTTAAGAGTGAGTGATGGCTTCTCACGCATTTTGACCCCATACAAACACCCGGACTGACATGTAAAGATGCACAGAGAAAAAGATGAAGCATTCACAAAGATGTCCTCACCCTGCATCTGGTAACTGTAGGGGGCCTGTCCTGTCTGCGGTGTTGTGAAGCCAGAGCTGTAGCTGAGGAAGCCGGTCTGGCCCGGGGATTGGGACTGGGTCAGACCCCCCTCCGTCTTTATGCCTGCCCACAATGGACCTAAATCAGTTAGTGACACCAGATCGGTTTGATGCACAAACAACAGTCAACACACAAGTTTAAATAACACAGGGCAAAGCAAAGGGACACAGCCTCTGCAAGTTAGCTCAACACACTTCATTTGGATTATTTGATTTTATGTTATCATTTGTGTTATTATTATTATCATCTAATATAGTAATAATACACGTAATAAAACATTCTGCTTGTGTTTGTGAATTAAACTGGCCACTGTTTCTATGCAGCGGTAGATTGCAGGACTCCATTCAAATAAACATTGTAGATTCCTCCACATATTGGAGAGTCTTTTGGGGTCAAAACAGTCTCAAGACTTTGGACAAATAAAGCCTACAGCTTTCCCTTGCAATGCCAGAGGAAACCAGTTTTTGTTTTCAGATTTGTATCATTAATCTTTGAGATCAATCGGAACAGCTTGACGAGCAAATTCTGTTTTATTGCAGTGAAGGAGAAGAGTATGCCGGCACTAAACAACAGCTCAGCATCTCTGCTGCTCTGGCTTTACTGGAGCAATTGTGGGGACAAGGTTTGTTTTGAGCAAGGTCTTGGACCTGACCTTCAGGAAGGACAAATATTTAGTTGTCGTCAACATGCATCTTTTGGCAAGACAAGTGTGTTTGATGTGTGTTGACAAATCTTACCATAGGCTGGGATGCCGTAGGGCTGGCCAGGCTGGGGGTAGCTAGCATAAGCTGCGGCCTGCTGCATTCCTGTGGTGTACTGCGTCTGCCCATACGCAGCCATATTTTGGGATGAAGGGGTGGGAAGAATATGCGGATATGTTCTGCTGTTTGAGAAAAGAAACAAAAGACAAACGTGAGAAAGGAAGGCAGGAAGAAACCCCTAAAACCATAACACAAACTTTGCTAACTGACAAATTCCTTGTGATTGTGCTACTTCATGTTAAACGCTGAGCCAGGCTGTAGGACCGATAGCATCGCACAGCTCAAAGACATAGTGGAAGAACAATAAATGGCAAAGGACATTTTTGCAAGATAATAATTACAACATATTTCAGAGGGCGCAAGCTGCAGACATCCAGGCAAACAAAGCCAGTCGAAAACCCCCGATCTTGCACAAGGATCTAATTAAAGAGCCAAATGAAGTTGGTTGCTGCTTATTTTTTAAAGAAAAATAAAAGAAGCCTTACTTGGAAGGGTATATCTGTGGAGAGAACTGGTGAGTTTGTCTTGGGCTGAAGCCACTGGTTCCAATAGCTGAGGAAAGTTAAAAAAGAAAAGAGGCAAGCACATATTTAAACATTAAGAAATAGGGTAAATATTATCTTTTGCCAACAGAACTTCTGGATTCCAAGGAAACAGTAATTACATTGCATTGCTGTATTTATTTCGGTAACCTCATTTAAGGTTGACAGCCGGAGACCAATAATGAAGCAAAAATAATCAGGTAAGATCATCAGGTTTTTCTGCTGACCCGCGTATCTCTGAGATGCTTCTGAGCTGCTATGGCGACCGCTGGTGTAAACACACACAGGATGGTCTGAATCAGTCTCGGCCTGTGGATCCAGTTGCCTTGGGCCTTTCAAGCCACAACCACATTGGAAGTGACATCACTGATTGCAGGTAATGAGTGCTACTGCATCATTCCTTCATTAAGTGTACGACTATGTGATTCCACGGTGCTGCTGACTTGAGAAAGTTCATTCACAAGTAACTCACAGAAGTACCCTCATGAATCTGCATTAAGAATTCTATACGTGGTCAGCACTGGTACTATATATATATATATATATATATATATATATATATATATATATATATATATATATATATATATATTATTTTAAGAACTCAGATACACTCTTGTAAATAGGAAAATGTGTATTAGTGTTCTTATTTTGCCTGCAAGTTTCAGTTAAAAAATAATGGAAAGAAAGGTAAAAGAAATGTAAAAGAAATTAGTTACAACATTGACATTTGTAGTCAAAAATATATTTTTTAATAGTATTTATATCTACATTGGTATTGGAACACAACAGGTGAACTTCAAATTATATTAACATACATTAATAAATTAAAGTTGTATAATACATATACATTTAATCATATTCATGCAACAATCACAGTCCTGCCGCATTACTCGCATTTAACTACAGCGGAGCGATGCAGTTCTTACAGACACATCTGTCTAATTGGTCGTGACATGTAAAATAAGGGATTTGGTTGCGGGGGAGTGCTAACTGTATGTAACTGAATGCTGTAACCCTTCACACACGTTATTAATATTGAACACTTTTCCCACATCAGCAGCACCTGCCACCGGACAAAACCTGCTCTTCTCAACAGAGCTTTGAATTTCCCCGTGGAGGATATCAGGGTATAAGATTACTAAATTTCATTAATATTGTCAGAGACAAAAGTCATGGCTGTGATTTATGCGCTTCTAGAGTTAAGTATCAAATACTTAGTTAAACAGTTAAGGAAACACAGGAAAATTAGCAGCAAGATAATACCACGCACAGTTGAATGCGGTACTAATAATACATGTTTAGAAAAAATAGAAGAGAGTGCCGTAGGTTGACATAGATACTGGTGAGGGTGGAAAAAGAATTAAGCTAAAAAGTGATTATTTATTTCAATTCCTAAAATGCTCATTATACTCTATCGTAATTATGAATAAATGTGTGTGTGTGTGTGTGTGTGTAGGTGTGTGTGTGTGTGTCTGTGTGTGTGTGTGTGTGTGTGGGTACATGTGTGTGTGTGTGTATGTGTGATGTTCCCGTGCTGAGAGGAGGGTGTGAAAACCCTGTCTCTGACAGGCCGATAGAATAACAGCCTTGGAGAGTAAAGGCCATTGGGACGCCGTGTCACTCCACTGGACAGACAGGTTCAGTGCATTACAGGTCATAATGCAGTCCTCACTGGCATGGGAACCACCAGCGTTTACACATACACACACACACACACACACACACACACACACACACACACACACACACACGCAAGCAAGCACGGCATATAATATGCTGACAAAAGTAAGGTAGTGCTTACACACACACACACACACACACACACACACACACACACACATATTGGTGTTTTAGCTGTGGGGACTCTTCCTGGGGCCCAGCTCATAGGTCACCCATCTCAAGGCTCATCTCGCACTAATCAGTTCTGCAGCTGTGTGTGTGTTTGTGTGCGTGCGTGTGTGTGTGTGTGTGAGAGAGGCAGCCAGAAAAATGAGGGCACACACACACGCACAGACACACACACAAACTCAACAGTCCTCCAGCCTCACCTGATCCTGAGAAGCTGTCTAGAGAGGTGTCTGCTACTGAGGTGACGATTTCGCTGCTGCTCATTGGCTCGGTTTTAACTGCGAACAAAGAAGCCACATTGTCACCGTATGCACCAAATCGAGTCCGGTAAAATAAATAAATAAAGATCAGATTAACGATCTTAGTATTTCAAGCGTTTTTTAGAAATATAATAAAAAGTAACTCAATGTAAAATTATAACAAAATGGCAAAGGGAGCAGGTTGTAGTCAAACAACATTCCAACAGTATCTAGAAATAATTGCAGACATTAACACTTTTTTGTATCTGTTCAAATGGTTTTCAGGTATATTTTTCTATTTTATCATTATCTTTAATTATTTGTTATGAGATTTATCTGATGGTGCAATATAATTAGGTTAATCTCTATTACTGATCTTTATTGTGAAAGAGGTGTATATAGAATTTATAATTGAGCCATTTTCTAAAGTAGAGCGTATGAATTTCTTTTAGATATGTATTTTAACTATTTTCAAAGCACTATATAAATCAAACTTTAATTTGATAAAACACAACTTTATCATTTACATTTAATTACAAATGACTGGCTTATCAGTATTTAAATGTGGTATCAAATAAAAATGACTCTACGTGTGTGTTAAAAAAAAAAGAGCTCCGCAGGGATGTACGACTCCAATTGAAATGTCAAAGAAATGTATGCCGTATAAAATCTTTTTAAGAGTGTAGCGAACGCTGTTTGACCTCGACTCCATTATACAGCTCAGCGATAGATCTGCAGAGACAATTTCACAGCTTTCTGACAGCTCAGGAATCTTTGAAATTCATCCATTTCACTTCAGGCGGGCTGGAGGACTTTTTTTCTCTTTTTTTCTCCTTTTTTTGGCAAAACAAATTGACAATGTGGGCAAGGGAGTCATGCTCAGTGGAATCCCTCATGGTTGAAGAAGCTATTTGCTGTCATGTTTTACATGTTTCCTCTATGCTCGCTCAGTGCAGAAACACATGTTGACGAGGGGGAAAATTATTTTGAACAATACACAGATGAAATAATTGTGGTAAGGTGCATGCATAAACTAGGACACACTCAGATCACAGAGCACACAATCACCACTGTATTCAGGGAACGCCATGGAACGACCAAATGAAAACACAATGCACAGTATGCAATCTGAGCATTCATTAACAACGGAATCCAATCCAGTCGGTGTAAAATCATGCTTCAACAGAATACCACAACAATTACAGCAAATACCAAAGAGTTTCTGAATGAAAGGCACAATAGTTGAGTCAACTTTAACATTTTGCCGCTGATGGTGTCCTTTTGGGACTTTCAGAAAACCCAAATTAAATGTCTTTATAAGTGAAAAGTAGGTGGTTCAAAAAGGTAGACGACAAAAAGTGCCCTCTTTCTTGCTCTCAGTTGAAAACACCAAGTATTGTCCTTTCATTGTGTCACCAAGAGTAGACGAACCTGCAGCGGACTGTGAGTTAGAACCTAACAACCAGTCTGCAGTGGTAAGCATTGTGATGTTATCACCTATGGGAAAGAAAGAATGGCAAAGGGACACATGACAGTCTGCACCAGGCCTCCGGGTCCCGTGTCATGAATACACAAAGAGGAAAACCCTGAGCTCAAAGCGCAGACTAACTTGAGGCTTAAGTGACGGGAAGGATGTGCTGGTTTGTGACATGGGCATGACTGCTTCGATAAACAAAGGCTCAGATTTAAGCACAGGTAAATCACCTGAGTAAATAACTATGTACAGTGGAGACCTCATGCAAAACTCTATCATTTCCATGCTGTGGGCTTTGAATAATTACATGGTTACTTGAAAAAGCAACTAATAGTCACTGGAAACAACTACTGGTCACATTGCAAATCAATTTTTTTTTACTGGCTGTTTTATACTATACTGCTGTACACAAATATTGGTAATTCACCACCCAAAAAATTACTTAACATTGTTGCAACAACGTTTTCTTTGCTACAAATGCATAAACGCTACACTGCACTACTTTTGCTACAAATAGCCACCATTTTCAGCCCTTTTTAAAATGTACAATAGCAGACAAGACAGAGAGAGAGCAACTAGAGAGCAACAGCACCGCACACATACCTTCAGTGCCATTGGGTGTCATGGAATTGTTATTGATGTGGGAGTTGTCGAGGTTTGGACCATTAGGAGATTCACTGCTTCCACTTACTCGGCTGTGAGGACTGGCTAGATCCTGCATTTCCATAGACCTGACGAGACACACACGCACACGTGCACACACCAAATCAAATTACACATATCACTCTGGTTTCAGGGAAGACACGCAGCAGCTCTGGTACACAAGGCAATGTGCACAATATGCGTAATTCAGTAGTCCAGATTTAGATGAATAAAATGGTAGTGATTATACAAAGTATTAAAAAAAATACTAATGAGCGAGTGAGAAATGAAAGCTACGTTTAAAAAAAAAAAAGGATTAACTGCATACCAATGACAACCTAGCATGTGATATATATAACTGAATTTCAAATACTAATGTTTTTGTGCGACCCCAAATTAACATATGAAAATGTAAGATAAATACAAGCCAAAATGTGTCACACACACTCACATTTGCACAAGGAAACAGATTGGAATTGTGAGCTATGAAATGGATAGTAAACATCTTGACATGGCAGTTTCTGTTTTCCCACATTACAACAATCTCACTGCAAGTCACCGTTTTACATGAAGTGAACGCAAAGTGTTTACTGTCAATTTACTCTGATGTATCTTTAAGCAAAAATTGCCTTAAGTGTTTATCGTTTTGTGTGGTATGGAAGACTGTTAACAGATGTTTGCTGGTTTGAGGCTATGGTTAATGTGCTTGTTAAAAGTGCAGCACTCTGCTTGATTGTAAGAGCCCATGCCTCAGTGATAAGCAGATGAGAAGCTCATGAAGCATGTGTTTGCTCTGGCAAGCTCCTTAATTGTTTCTGTGTTTATACAAAAGACCACGCCACTGAAAACATTATTCTATCTTCTCATTTGTGCACTCAAAGGATTTGATCAAGTGTAGACAATGGAGAAGACGGAAGGCACGAGTGATTTGAAAACTACGGCCACAAACTGGAGACCCCATTTGTCTCCGTCACTGTTTTCATTGCAACAGTAAGTTAATGAAATTAGGTCAAAAGGTTTTGTAAATTTCCAATTATATTCTGGAGTTCTGGGTATCTCTGCCATCGATAAACATTGGCCTTTCACAGGAGGCCGCGAAGATAAATGCTGAAGAAATTCTGAGTATTCTGCGTGCTATCAGATGATATTTGATTATGTGCATCCACTCTATTTAGGATGATATTATAATGTTATGATAGTATGATACATTGCAGTACAGCTTGGCAAATGTAGTAATTTAATGTGGTTAAAGTCAAATTTAATTCATGGAACAAATATATATATATATATATATATATATATATATATACTGTATATATATATATACTGTATATATATATATAAGCATTATATAACAAATCAAATATACTAAGATTCAAGTGGCAAAAACAACAGTAATAATAAAAATAAACAATGACACAAAAGATTAAATCTGTCTTTTTCACACGTACCACCATAATGGAAGCTGTATTCTCCTTTTCCCAGAAGTATATTAATTTACATCTACCCTAAAAATATCCCACTCTCCAAGCATACAACACCATAGAGGTACAATTATAGCACATTAAGGATCGACAATATTTCTCACTACTTAATCCTGTTTTCTCCTCCTTTGCCCAAACTTTTTTTCTCATTAGCTGATGGCTATAAAGTATTTACGATCTCCAATCAGACAACACAGTCGGCTGAGAGAAGTTGACAGTTGTTTAGCAGAGTGTCTCTGATGCTGCTGGCACTGGCTCAACCGGGCTCTTACCTGGACCTAGATGGCTTGGGTCCTGACAAACCACACTCCCTTTCTTTATTCTGCCTCCACCTGCCGCAGCAGAAACAATGTCACTCCTTGTTATTGCAGCTCAATGTCACAGTCCAGAGCCATCCATGACACAAAAAGGCTTGTCTGAGAAAACATTATTGTTATTCTGGAGCAGAATGGGAAGAGAGGGCTAGCGGGGGAACAGAGGCGCACATTGTGTCTCTCCGAGCCGCAGCCCTACTCCACTGTTGTTTCCTCCTCCAGGTCCTCCCTCCTCCCTGAGCAAGGGGAGCACAGCCAAATGACGGAAAGGTGATTCATCATTGGTCTACGACAGCTGCAAACTGGATTAGCCCTCCCCCAATCAACATGCAAAGCGGCTTAGCCAAGGTAAGCAGGAAGGGGTTTAGGGGGGGGGGGGATTGTGGGGGCGAAGGTAGGCAGAAGGGTGAGGGAGAGCAGGGGCTAAGGGGCACTAGAGGGTGGGAGAGCCTGCCCGCTTTCCTGCTTGAGGTAGCCTGCTGCTGGAAGGAAGATGGGACTTGTTGAGCAGAGGCCAGTCAAGCGTGACACCCCTAGCATCTTCAGCAGATCTTTCATCTGCAATTGACACTATCTGAAATTTATCAGCACTCCCCCTCCCGGCATACTGACAGGTCCTAATGACCATCAGGGCTGCTTCCCCCGGGCTTGCCCCAGCCTGGGGCCATGCAACAGCACAGCCATACACAACTTCCTAACTTCACAGCCTGTTCACAAAGGACAGAAAGGCAGAACGAGAACTATATATATCTATATACCCTCACACAGACATTGTATAACTCTTTTCTTTCTCCGTAGCAACACAAAAACTCATTCTTAAGTCTTTTTTTTATGTACTTTTCTTCAGAACATAGAGACACATAACTCATGTCTGTATGTCTGCATACACACACATTCATGCAAAGGCCACTTCAGAGGCCCCCAGATCAGTGGTGCAAATGCACACACACACAAACACAAATGCACACACTCACACACACAGGGCACTTTAGAGGCCCCCAGATCAGTGGTGCATCTCAGACAATGAAGGAGACTGGAAACAAGAACACGGAGAGCATATGGAGCCACATATGTTTCCTATGACGCTACGAATGCCTCTATTACTCTCCTTTAGCTGACAGTTACATTTTGCTCTGTCCACTCTCGCTCTGCTCGTCTCTCTCCAAACATCAAGCAGAGCCATATACTTGCATGACTATAACACTATATTAGACTTGACTCCAGCCCACCATGGGAATACAGGGTCCAACAAAAGGTCAACGGTATTCAACTGGTCAGGAAAAAAGGAAAAATGGTCGTTTTGCAAAAAATCCTCGCATGATTTTTTAATGGTTGCCTGTTTACATGAGCCAGGGTAACCTGAGCTGCATGAGTTTTTTCTTCTTCTTTTTTTCAACAGGCTTTGCTCTTCACACCAAAGCAAAGCCTTCATGAATACCATTCCAGCTTTACAATATGCCTACTCTCCCACTGCTAATGGTACAGCCTTCTTCTTTGCGAAAATAACCATTGCATTTCATTCTCACTTCAGACGCTACGGACAACAGCAGGGCCTCCTGACATTTCCCGATACTAACATATGCAGAGGGAACGTAAAAAAACACAGAAGTATAAATTAAAAAGAAAATCCACGGAGGTAAAAAGCCATAAAATACGAGAGAGAAACACACTTTGCCACAGCACATTACCAGCGATCACAGAGTTGTGGAGAGAGTGCGTTGTGGTGGAGCGATGTGGTGTGTGTGTGTGTGTGTGTGTGTGTGTGTGTAATTGGTGGCTGGTTTCTCTTCAGGCCAATGAAGCCATTACCATGCTGGCGTGTCAGCCATTGCCAGCAGGTGAAACCGGCCAGGTGAAGAGACAGAGGGGGAAGATGGGAAGAGGAGAAGGGAGGGGGGACAGGGATTTAAAAGCACTCGCCTTTCTTCTGTGCCGCTAAATATTTATTGTTTCCAAAAAAAAAAAAAAAAAAAAAAAGAAGGTCTGCATTCAGCATCTTTGATGTGCTTCTTAGTTCAACCTGAACTGCCAGGTCTTTGAAGCCAACAAGAACAAAGCCAGACTAGATGAAGCGCTGGAAGTGTCATCAAGAGGGGAAAAAAAGAAGAAGTGCCACAACACGCTTCACTCACGGTTGTTTGCGGGCTCTTTTGTTTCGCTTTACTTATTTCAAGACCTGTGTCTCCAAAGGTAAACACAGCCACAGCCAAGCTTTTAGCATAGATCATCTCAGCATGCAGGCTGTCTGACCCGGCACCAATCGTACACATTCACCTTTGCTACATATTTCGTTACTATTCAGCAAACTATTCTTGCAAACTTTTAACAGATTTTGTTTTAAAGTATTTTCACGTACTCTAAATAAAAATAACGAAACATGACTTTAAAAAAAGAAATATGAGTGAATCTGCTTAGTTTACTTCCGTTCTCCCCTCCCTGTGTCATCCTTACTTGATATTCATTTTATAGGGCATAGTCTATAGTCCATTTTAAAGTCTACGTAAGCCATGTGTTGTGAGTTACAACTTTTGAAAAACAATGCTTTAATCAAAATCTAACTTTAAAACAACTAATCCCCACTTAAGCTGGTCAGCTGAATCCACATGGTGGCCCAGGAAAAATAAATCCACTCTCAAAGAATGTAGATGCAGACAACAATTGAACACAGATGTGAGTGGAATTAGGCACAGTTTACAAAATGCTACACTTCACTTGTGTCTATACGTGGCCCAAAAAAATGACGGCTGCCAGCAAATGCAACATTAAATAGGTTGGCGTTTTTTCATCCTAAAAAGTAAAGTTTTTAAGATAAGACAGCCGTTGCATATTTACATAAAATAGATAGACATTTGAAATAACATGGTGGTCTGATTTTGAACAATATGGGCAATTTTTTAAACATGTTTTCTGAGCGGCAGAAGAAAACTAGTTAGTTTTAATGCATTATTGCAGCAATAAAAAACTTCACAAAAACATGTTTCAACCAATTTTTTTTTATAGATAAAATACAATAAAATATAAAAAAATGTCAATATTCAGTGAACATTTGTTTATGCGGATGACCTGTACTGGTCTGTACTTGGTACAATGAGTAGACTTTCGGCAAACAAATTATAAAAGCACATGGTATTTTCTCACATTATTTATAATGTTTTACTTGTCTGTAATTAAAATAATTATTATTAACACATGTGCTGTGTGTTGATATGCAATTTGTCTCTCTTATTTGGTCCAATCTGACATGGTGCTCCAGCAATTCACTCAATAGCTACGTTAAATCTGTTAATACTGTGCTCTTCAACCTTCGAAATTATTTCCAGAAGGCCAGTTTGCCTTTGAGGGGCCATCAAACAAGATTTAAGGTGCACATTTTATCACAACCTGCCTACCACCGTGACCACCGTTGAGGCTTTACAACACGAAGATGAAAGAAAGTCCAGTGACAAATCTTAATGATTATATCACTTTAATGCTTCTGGCTTGTTATTCTCTCAAAAATCTGAAGCTGTGGTCTATGATGGTAATGTTAATTATTATCTCCACAGGTAAGGAGGTAAAGGACATTTTTTAAATGCTTAGTTCATATCAACATTGCAGAAGGAAATACAGTATATTTTTTATTTTAAAGAGGAATTCAATGATTTATGATCAGAGGAACGTTCTTCTAGAGCCACATTTTCAGTACAATCCTTTTGAATACAAATTATGTGCAGCCTTCTTTGTTATCTCGCGCAACGTAAACAGTGCACAGTGCAATTTACAAACAAACACACAAGTGGGTATCAGTGAACGAGAACCTGCAATGGCAATCAACAGAAATCTCTAAAGCTAATTTCCTGTTCTTTCAGCCTCATATTCCAGATCAAAACAGTGGCGTGTTAACAAAATAACACCCCACAGTATTTAGTAAACAACCCCTGCCCACTAATCACCAAGAATGGGTTACTTAATAGGAGGTCACCTATTTCCTTCTTCTTTCTCTCGCGCTCTCTCCCTCTTTCTTACTAATAGCTCCATCAGTGAGGCACGAGCAATTAGCCCTCTGTGTCTTTCACCATTTTCAATCTCCTCCCTGAGAGAAGAGGACAAGGGCTTGGCTGGCTAGACACATCTATACGGCAGGCATCAGACCTTGGGCAAACAATGCCACCGTCACCGCCGACCACTCCTGCTTGTACACACTGCTGCTACACATGCACGGAGCTCCACAGCCAGGAAGAGAGACCCTGATCGCTCCCTGCGCATAGAGCAAATACACAGTGTAAACAGGCCCGAATCAGGCCGCTCATTATCTGTTAATTGGATAAATAAGGTTATTGTGTGAGTGAATGGTTGCAGCAGGCGATCACACACACTGTCATGTTTGTCTGCACGGAGCGGAGGCCACTCTGCAGGCAGCCTGGCTCACTCGCCTAACCTCTCTATTTCCTCTCTTTCATCTGCAGACACACACCTTTGCAAAGCTTGGCGTTTGAAAATGACAGGAATTAAGAGGATGAAAAAGGAAAGAGGGAGGGGAAAAAAAAGCACAATTTGAGAGGGATGAAATGCCCTACACACACACACACACACACAATAATTCCCCGACTTGTGATGTAAGCCTGTGATCATACGCAGAACATTAAACCAGAACATCCTTCAATTAGAGAGGCTAGTGATTACAGCGGGTGAGTCATCTTTACTACATGCGATATACTGGCGAGCAGCGCGGCCGGGAGTCCAGGCCTGTTGTCTCGGTCAGACGCAGAGAGCCTCTCAGGTCTCCTCGCAGCATTCCTGGCCTCAGCAGATGGCATTAAATGTCAACTGCTTTAACTGTGTTGGTTTTGTTTGTTCTGCCAGTCAAAAAGGGACTCCTGCAGGGAGCAGCATGTTTTCCTAGCCTGATCAAAAATGTGAACTGGGCCAAGCAGAAGAAGATCCCATATTTCAAAGGGGAGTTTGGATACTTTTGCAGATAGTATATTACTCTCTCGTGCTAAGAAAATAGTCTTTATTTGCTATTTAAAAAGGGACATTTTAAAATACACAGAGAAAAATGTGATGGTAGTTATGTTTAAGATTGAAATGTTAGAGGACATTTTTGTACAAATGTTATTTATAATTACAGACAAATTGGACTGTTACATTTCTAAAGCTATTGGACTAAAACTGTATGTATTATGAAAACAGAACGTATAGTGACATTTTCAACAATTATTATAACACACTGTAATATAGTATGAATTGTTATTTGAATTACATCTTATTACATTAATAAATTGACATCTTCAGTATGTGAGTTGCATTTAAAATTAAGAATTCATCAAGAGCAATTTTTCTTGTTAGCTATTTATCTACCATTGTCAGTAAATTACAGTTGACCTGTGAAGATTGAAGCCTTCCTCTCTGCTTAATATTATTACCAGCGTTGGGCATTTTTGAATAGCTCAACCATATTACAATTCTTAGAATAATAAAGGTGTAGTAGGTGCTGTTTTAAACTACAAAAAATAATGACAAGTGCAGAAATTAAATGGTTACTCCTGCTGCTCTGTTGATATGAATATTTAAATTTACATTTATATCTTAAATTAAATGGTGATGTAAATGTGCCAAATAAAGGGCATAATTCCATACACACACACACATACACACACGTACACACACTGAAATACCCCCAACATTTGGGAAGAACAGACAAGACAGTCAGTAAACTGACATATCAAACATCACATACAAATTAAAGCCATACTCACTACAATTATGGTTGAATCCCTGTGTGTTTATCCCTTCTTACAGCTTCTTAAAAAAAAAGAGTCTTCTACAGAGAGATCGTTCAGTCCAGAAGAACAGACAGCACACTTTCTGAAAGTGTTGGTAGAATCTGTAGCACAATAAATGTAAACTACAAGACTACTTTTTTCTTTTTCATTTTAGGTGTTGGAACCCATGGAGCCCCGTGCCGTATCTCAGGAGACCCGGTCCTAGTGAGAAAGAGAGTTGTCCGATTACTGCTTCAGGCAGTGACTAGTGAGTGTCTGAGGAAGAGGGAAAAAAAAGAGAGAGAGTGAGAGAGCGAGCGAGAGGGAGGGAGGGAGGGAGGGAGGGAGAAAGGCAGTGAATGAGGGAGGGAGAGGGAGGCTGCTGCCGTTTGAAAAAGCAGAAAAGTTGCTTGGTGCTCTCTCACAGGAAGACTTTGGGTCTGGAGGAGGCACGGGGGAGCCGTGCCTCACACCAGCTCCCCACATGTCATTCACTCACAGCTTTAAGCAATACAGCCCTCTCCAGATTGTATCAGTGGAGACTAAGACAATGAAATGGCAGCTCTCTCCACCGGCCCTGCCTGTCCACTGGAACACCAGGCTCCGCTCACACACCCCAAGGGCCCACACTTTTCTTCTCCCCCAACCCCTTTCTTCTCTTGTTTTTGTTATGCTCTTTTTTTTCCATCACAAACCACATTTTTTGCTCTCTCTTGTGAGTCTTAGGTCGCTGCAGGATTTCTCTTTGTCATAGAGAGACTTCTGAGGGTAAACAAGGGCTTAGGTCATTGGCTTAGGTGATGGGAAGCCGGTGGTTTAACAGCGGCCGAGCGGCTCGGCTCTGTCCGTCTCCACGGCAGTCTAGTGGAAGACCTCCGTCAACACATACACACCATGTCTGTGTGCAAGGTAATGACTGCCTTCTGTCTGCTCCAGGTTATTATTTCAACTGTGCGAAGCTGCTATAATACACAAGGCCATGCTCCTACTGATGAGCTCAAATGGGTGATTTATTCAAGCTGGTGATGAAGCTCGTACAGCTCGTACAACGGCTGAGAGGTCAATAGACCATTTAAATGTTGTTTAATTTCCACATAATAAAGCTGTGTGTGAAATACCGACTGTAATACTGAAACATGGAAATCATACATTTACTATGGTAAAGAGGTGGTGACAGAAGAAGAACACCCCGGGCTAGAAGAATAGTACACTGTGGTAGCGTTTAGCCTATGTATGCCCTGCTTGTCAGTGGGTGATAATAAGATATAAAAAAGAAGCTAAAAGACCACATTTTGATTTATTTTTGATCACATGGCATTTTGTTCCAACTAAAAATAACTGATAAATTAGTCCATTTCTACATCTCAGGAGTTCCCAACGCGGACTGAAAGCAGGTCAACAGCAACCTCTGTAGCAGTCGTCAACAAGGAGCTGACAGAAATAGACTCAAGCTGCACGGCTCCTGATTTAAATACACTGCAGTGATGATGTGGACGTGCTGGAAATGCAAGCGCCACTTCCTTTTCCAAATCGACTACCCACAGGTAAATACACAGGCTCACGTTTCAATATCAAAGCATGAAACATATTGCACATTGAACAGGTTCCTGATAACTCGATTGAGTAATAGATGCTTGGGGACTCTCAAGTAACTATTTCTAATAGCGGAGGGGTACACATGCCAATTGAGTTACTGCATTTACTCTGTCACTCTCTATTTCAATAAGCAGCTGTACAGAATTAGTTTGAGATGTAATTTTGCAAGTGAGTTATTTTCAAATTGCACAGTATAATTATCCAGAGTTGTTTATGTCTCAGATTTTCCTCGTACTCTCCTGCATGCAGTGCTGTTTGGTGCGTTTTGAATCAAGGCTCCAATCAACCTAGCAGCTTTACTGGTGATGTCGGGTGATTACTATTTCCATGTTCCACAGTATTCAATGAAAGGCTGTTAAATGCAAACAATCCCATGTAAAACGTAGGTTCAACTTTTAATTGTGTCAAGCTTTTGAGAATGATGCCTTTGCACATGTCATATATAATAACATATTACATTATAAGAGGCACTAAGATATGTTCAACATGTAAAAAATCACAATAACATCATAAGATGCATAGAACAATATAATAATATGTTTTGCCACAATAAAAATGCATATACAGCCTCATAGAGCCGTTCTACATCTGCTAAATGGAAGCTTAACAAAAGATGCACTGATACTGTTCGACTGACATCAGCTCTGAAACGTCACTTGCCAAAAACTATATCAAGTGAGAAATTTGAGAAGTGGGCTAAGATTAAATGTGAAGCCGTTCTTTATTGGGGATTATCTTGATGGGACTCAATGGTCCTCATGTGGGGCTGCAGGGATGCCTGCCTGCAATTTAGAGTGAAGAGAGATCTGCACTGTCCTCCACTGCCAACAGGTTATCCACTCAGCTTCTCACACACATGAAAATAGACTCACGTCCAAATGGCTGATTCTGTTTTTAAGATAAGGAATGGATGGTTGATGTACATCTAACTGGAATCCGAGTGCTTGGAAAGTTTTAGATCCTTAAACTGCTGTGAGTTTTTCCTCTGTTGGTCCACAAAGGGGAACATCTCGGTGAAGCCAGTTTGCTTATCTTGACAAAGAATACATAAACAGATTGAAAGGTACAGGAACGGTGTGACAAGGGATCAAATGGTACAGATGAAACAAAATGCTCACACCCTGGTGACACAGTTGCAATATTTTCATATGCATATGCTGCAAATTTGTTTGGTTAGAACTACTACAGTGTTTATACAATGTCACACATTGAGGGGGATCAAGTTCCTTTTTTGACAGTCTCAGCAGAGCGGTACACTCCAAACCTTCCCCCAAGAAGGGAAACCTGAACTTGGGATAACTTTGGATAAAATAACAGGTTTTATATATTTACACAGGCATTACTAGGTGAAGTGTTCACCTATTGACTAAGGAGAAAATACAAAAAACCCAAGCCTCCCGTCCTCCAGTCTTGCCCCTGACACAAGTGGGACATTAAGTTTGCTGGATGGCAATTTGTCAAAGAGCTCTGTAAGTGCTAGGTACTGGATATTCCTGGGTGATTCAATGAGCATAGTTTCCTGTTGAAAATAACCGAGCTGCACATAGTGACATATCCTTGGTAAAGCAGCACTGATGACCAAGGGAAATTCAAGATCATTTTCAATACTATTCCATTCCTCCTCTGTTCCCACTGCTTGTGTTTTCCTGTGAGCACGAACCTAAAAGTGACTCGCACTGCTACATAAAAACCATAGCAATCAAAGCAAAAACCAAAAAAAAGCAACCAACATCATCATTTTGAGGCCCAAAAAACATGTTACCTTGAGTTTAAGATGTCTTTCTACATGCAGTATTCAAGTACACACAATATAACATTAACCCATCTAGCTTCTAGGCTTTCATTAAACTCAAAAGAAAGACTTTGATGATGACAAGTTGCCACCACAAAAAAGGTTTTGACAGTGCAGACAGATCATTTTGAAGTCCCTCAAGGTAAATTAGTAGCAAGTCAAGTGCTTTCAAGTGGTGAATGAAAGTTTCGAGTGAAGCCAGAATTCCTTATAAACAAACATCAGGTTGGCCCGCCTCACCGAGGAGCAGCGATAAAAGTAAACACGGCATACCTCAACATGAAGATACAGTGAAGCTTTCCTCCACAAAAAGCAAGGAACAAATGAAATGGTTAACCTCAGTGGACGGCAGGAACTTAAATTAAACAGAGGGACCTTACTGTTGTAGCTATTGGCTCCATGGAAAAATAAAAAGAGAACGTTCTTTGAACTAAGCAAAATATCTGTTTGGTAAAATATAGGAAGCACACTTAATAAGCACAGAACTTCAAAACCGTACACAAGTAATTCCTTGTATTGTTAAGAAACCCAGTGCATGCTGAGTAGTATTTGATTAAGGAACACTCAGCGGACACATTTATCCAAGCGTATACCACGAGAGACACGTTTTACTTTATGACCGAGTCACACCTGGAGAAAGTCTATGAGGACCCCGAAAATCCTCAGACAGACACTTTATTGCTCTCCAATGGCCCCAAACAAGCCAAACAAGCAGACTTTAGAGACCTATTACTCAGAATGAGACATCACTATGGCTGGAAGTATCACCGCGGGCATTACACTTAAAATATATAGCCTGTTAAAAGATAAAGAGAATAATAAGAGTAAATTCAGCTCAATAAGTCACATAAACAAGAATTGGTCAATATATTTTGAGATGCATATCATCTGATTTTAATTTCAATACGATTTTAAGAAAGGCAAAATCCGCACTTCCGTGGTGGCAGAACCTTATTTTTTTAGAAAAGAAAGTTCTCTCCACATGCAGATGTCATCACAAACCGATACACGTATAAGTACACTTCCTGTTTAAGTGAAGAACCACATCACATGGTGAGCTGCTACTGGCATTGGAGTTGTATTGCCTCCAGTACATTTCTCCTAAACTGTCTCATCAAAATATTTGAGACAAAAGAAGAGCACACAGTTGCAGAATATCATATTTAAAATCTTGTCAGCAAGGTTTATAATTATTTTGGAGCCCCAGTTGATCATCATCTTAAGTAACAACAGTAACCGTAGTGTTCTGGTTATCAGCTATAGGCATAAGTGATACAAATTTAGCACAAATGTAGCTTTGTGAGGAAATAAATAAAACAAAATTCACCAAATATAGCAGATTTGAGCTTTATAATATTACATTTTGATGATTTACTAGATTTACAACATAGCTGAATATCATTATAAAAAAATATATACTGACACATATGGACTTTCTACAAATTAATTTGACTTGTCTTTATTTAAAACTATCCACAGGGCAATCATCTAAATTACAATTAACTAAATATACGTGATAAAAAAATCGAATACACATTTTGAGATTAGCTTCATTTAGAAATTAGGGTAGTTTTTGGTTTGGTTCATTCTTTTTTATGTTCAGCTGCTTTAGTCAGCCTCATACATGCTCTCCCATGTCTTTCCCCCGAAGTGCACTGAATTCAGTGTTGGATGAAGCTTCACTTCACTGGTGCATTTTGAAATGATACAAACAAAAAGTTGCATTCTGGAAAACAGACAGACTGGCTAGATAATAAAACAGTAAATATGTTATTGCTCTTTTTCCTCATGCTGTCCTGCAATTTCACAATTTGCAAACAAACAAAATCTGTTGCTGTTGATTCCTGTAAATTGAAACCAGCCATCTTCTGCCTCCTTCTCTAATTTCATAGCTGAAAACTTGATTGCAAATACAACTGCTGAGGAATGAAGTTGAGTAGATATGATGATTGTTATAGGTGGTATGAGGGATGAAGGGTCTGAATTCAGTATGAATTCTCAGTTTAAATGCAGCCTCGTCAGAAATGGCACTAAATCTAAGTCAGCTGCACCCTAAAATACCAATATGTTTGGTAATAAATTCAGCACCCCTCTAATGGCAGCATTTGTCAGGGCAGCCCCAACTGTCTGGGACTGCTTTTGACTTGCGCAACCCAGGCGGCCAGAAATGTGGCACTCCCCGTCTCCTCTACAGCTGCCTGCCCAGTTGGGCCCAGGTCAGCAGAGTGCCAGGAGGCCATGGCGCTCATCAGCAGCCTTGTAGTGGGTCTGGCCCATGAGGAAGGAGGGGCTGGTCGTCACTGGGAACTTGTGATTTCCACACCACCAACTCCCAATGGGTTAGAGTACAAATGCAGAGGTCTTAACTTCTGCCTTGCAACACAACCCCCTCAGGCTGACTCGCTGTTCCTGTACCCCCCTAACTCCCAACCCCCTGAGTCACTCACCAAACCCCCACTAGTCCAGCCACTGTGACATTTGTGAAGCCAGGAGTCCACATAACAAAAACACATTAGGCAAATGTCCGGGGTCAAACGTCTGTTTGAATTGGCCAGATGAAAGCCACTTAGATTGGGTCTGTGCCATTCTGCTTAGAGACTAAATACAGTTACAAAAAGAGGCAGTGCTATGTGAGCCAGTGGTTTGTCTCACTAAAAGAATATGCTTCCACATTCAAGCTCTGATACCCTCTGTGCCAAAGGACACAATAAAAGAGCTTGGACAACACTATTTAAGCCTGGGCTATTAGCAATCAGCTATCTATCCCTACACAAATAAAAAATAAATACTACAGACAGAAAATAACTTATATTTAACCTACATCCGCATTTGTTCACGAAGAGGCAAGTGCAAGCTACCACAGCAGGGTTATTTACAGCGATGAATGGGCATTCCCATTGGACACCAGTTTTCAGTAATTTTAAACTCCTGGACAGACTTAACAGCTGGGCTTATCTGTCTCCGTGGCCTCCTTCTGCATGTGCACCGAAGCTCAGATTAACTAGGCACCAAATGTCACTCATTTTATAGAACGGCAGGAAACATGCTGAGTTGCACAATTTTTCACAGCCTTGAGGACAGTGTGAACTATTTGCAGCTTGCCGAACCAGTGGGTGCCTCCAATCATATCAGAGGGACTTGGAGCATGACAAGAAGTTCCAAAATAACCAATGGGCTAATCACAGTTTAAGACTATGCGGGAGAGTGCTGACGTATATGCTAATACCTAACCCTAAAGTACCTCTTGGTGACTTCTGTGCATGTGTCTGGAACTTGTCGCTGCAGTTATCATGAGTAACGGAGACAGCCTTTCATTTATTGTTTTTACTAGAGGACTCCTGCTACACTATCAATATCCAATGAGGAGGAAGCGCTGTCCGAGTTACTTTACAAATTAGAAAACAAAGACTGCATCATCCAAGTGAGGAAGCCACTAACAGTGGGTTATAAACCAGTAGGAAATAACAAATACAGCAGTAATTCATTGAAAGTCAACATCCATTCTTTCTGTCTAATTGTAATGCCAGTCCACTTTCCTGAGACCAAAGACTCTTCAGCTTCCCAATGCAGTTCATTTGGACAAACATATCATTGTGAAAGACATCAATAGAACCGACTGGACTAAATGATATTCCAACTTTCCATGTTTGTTTCCTCTTGATGTGTTTGGAACAGCAGTGGCCCTGCTAAAAGGTGACTTCCTCTACGAGGAAATGGAATTTGTAATGCACTCCTGACAGCACACTCTCCCTTTGTACTTGTGTGAAATATGTTGTATCTCATCGAGCTAGAAGTGCTTAAGCTATATGAGGGAGTCTAATAGTTTACAGTTTTCTATCGCAGTAACCCACATAGTGGTAAAACATTGCTTTGTTTCAATGTAAGACCTAGAGTTATAGAAAACACTACAGTTGTTAATGACCGACTACTGATCAATTTAACAAAAAATGTTATTAGCAACAAAAACAAAATGTGAGGGATACAAAACATAACGTGACCTTCTCGAGGACACTGACGAGTCAGTTTGTAACTCTGTGGTGTCCTTTCCATAAAT
This sequence comes from Cyclopterus lumpus, assembly GCF_009769545.1. Taxonomy (NCBI): domain Eukaryota; kingdom Metazoa; phylum Chordata; class Actinopteri; order Perciformes; family Cyclopteridae; genus Cyclopterus; species Cyclopterus lumpus. The sequence continues at coordinate 9,756,497 of NC_046985.1, forward strand.
TAGTCCACTGCTAGAAGTGTTTTTCTGTAAATATTTCTTTTATCATAGTATTTGTTGCAGAGCAACATTACTGAAGGTGCAATTCAAGGAGGAAGTAACACAAGGACTTAGGTAGGTGAATAACCACAACAGTGGTGTTAAGAGTGAGCATGGTGCTGGAAATGTATTGACAGGTCAGCTGTACGTGCATTTAAAAGCTTTAAAGACAGGAGAGATTGATTGTTAGTTAAGTTAATGTATCTAGACCATAAACTAAATAGATTCATATTGATATCTGACCTCTTTTAAAAGTCCATCTCATTCCATCTATTGTCTCGCCTCATAAAAACTTCTGTGGACATGGAGGTTTCTTACTGCATCTACATTTTTTCATCAAGAAGCCATAATATTTTACATTTTTACATATACTTTTAAATTCGGCGACAACTGTAGGTCTTGAACTGAACCGTAATAATATTTTTAGGGTCAATATGAAACAATTGTAGCCACATTGTATGTAAAGGTAATAGTGGAACAGAGAAAATAGAAGTAATTATATTACAATTTACTGTGTGTCAACGAAACATTAGAGACAGATTTTAAAATTGGAGGCACGTTTGATGCAGCTGCCAAATGCCTGAAGGGAGATCTTTTCTTGAACTCTGTTCGAGACACCTTTGATAAGTAATACGGCTTTTCAAGCCTGCGAATCAGCGATACATTATCTCTTTAATATGGAGGGTTTCCTGATTAACCTTTTTGCTAAAGACGCACACAGTGAGGGAAGACGTGATGAACTGCCAAAGACCTCTGATGATGGACACATGACTCATCAATACCAGCAGCTCCGTACAGCTTTGCTAAAAACAACAAATGAAACCACAACAAAGAAATTCCGGTCATCCGGGGCATTGCCTCTGACTCTAAAATAAACATTACGTTTAGTTACGAGGATCCGCTTCTGCATTGGGGGGGGGGGGGGAGCAGACAGTGGGGAAACAGGAGAGAAGAATTTGAAGCCTTCTTCCACTTTACTTGTGCTGAAGCCCCAGGTGTTTTTTGCTCTCAAAACATCCAGATAACTCTCGAGTAGACTTTAAGTCTATCAAAAGCGCAAGAGGTTTTGCCTCTTCTGAATGAATCAAATTGTTGGTAATGCTTTCTGTGCCTACTCGTACCAGCTAGATAGACCTATAAATAGCTCAGCAGCCTGCCATGGAAACAAACAACCGCCGAGCCTCGGATCAGTTACAGGAGTAGCAACTTTTTATAGGTCACAAAAACTTCCAGTTGCCTTGGAAACAATGTAGAGAATAGCGCACTTTTGGACACAGAACAGGTAATACTGGTTAGGGCAATTAGAGAGCCCATTTTGTTGAATAGGAGTTATCTGGGAGCTGGCTTGGGGTAATTGAGGGGTTTGCTCATTCACTGGCCACAGACTGTTCTGCTAATGCTGCACCTGGGCCAAGGCACATTGAACAACTCACAATGGAAAGAAATGTCTGTTTGTTTTCTGGAAGCCAGTGGGAAGTATCTGGTGGGAATCTGCCAAAGGTCGGGACTGGTGGTTTAACAGAAAGTCACTATCTGAATATTTATTTCCATTTTGACATTGATAATATTGTTAACTTTGTAGCCGAGTTGAAAGCAAGCAATCCATTTGATGACAATTGTGTCCAGAACTCTCGGCTTGAAATGCATGTTATATAACAGAAATGTATGTTCATATCTTGCTATGTGGCTGCTTGGTATTATTTGTGCACATCAAAAGCATTAATATTTAGTTTTTTTTGTCAAGCAAGGTGCTTCTAACGGTCTTTATATTGTTTCTCTCCAACCTCTTTGGAGGTCCTTTGTTTCTGCATTTGTTGTCGGTACCAGTCTACAACTCCACCACATCTGGATCAAACTCTTCCTGTACCTGTAAGAAAACCCCGTAGGCCTACCTACATTCACAGCTGTGACTCTCGGAGCAGCTTGGCACATCCATTGCATGATGACAATGCAATTTACAAAATTACAAGCTAGCTGAAACCCTGCCCTAAAGAAGCCACAGACTCTGCCTGAATTATTAATCAACTATTGATGAAGGCCTGATAAATGCACTCGGCTCACCATCCCAATGACATTCTTGACTCCTGCCCTCGGCCACTTCTCTGCCAGCCTATATATTTCAGTCAGTTGATACAAACGTTTGGAAGATGTGAAATGTGCTCATTTAAATCACAAAAGGTAATTGTTTTCAACAATGTATCAGCTTACATACCTCAACTGTACTGTTATCTTTCTTGCCCGGGAACTCAAATAAGCACGTTTCCATGCCAGCTAATTACAGTTTCACACTGTGTGACAATCGACAATCTTCCCCTATTCTGTTGGCTCGCCACCAAAGTCTTCTAATGTGCTCACACAGGGGGAATCACGATGCCAACCTGGCGGAGGTATACAAATATCAGCAGAGAATTACAGGCATAATTTTGATTACTTCTCTGCCTTTAGGTATTAATATAAAATTCATGAAACTGGAGAGAACATTAGGAATGCCCAAACTGTGACATGCTCACTTTTAACAAAGTGGACAAGTCTTCTATGAAAACTGAAGCGTGACTGAATGTATGCAATAAGCACACATGGGAATGCATAATACCCAAATGGTTTGTGGTGACGCTAATTTAGTAAAAATAAGGCACATTATCAAATGACAGTCAAGCACTCCAGCAGCCCTTCAGACTGACCTCTGGGCCTGGCCGTCCATATCTCCACCACATCACCCCTATAGCAGCTGCAGAGCACTTAATAAATTGCACCTTTGACAAAAGGAAAAGGTGATGAATTGAAAAAATGTTTAGCCCTTTCGTGCATTATTAATGCAGCCTCTCCTTCAAATCGTCCACCGATAAATAATTAAAATTAATCTCATTATGGGAGTTTTCATTATAGGGTAATTTAATTAAATGAAAGCCCAAGGACCTCAGAGGGCCTGGAGCCACTAGGGCCCCATGCCCTACTCCTCTAATGGGTCGAGGACAGGAGAGTGCACTGGTAATGCACAGGAGCCCATACATTATTTAATGGATCCCACTAAGTAAGGACAGATCAATGATAACTTGTCATCTCATCAATATGTTGAAAGCATTCCAGAGCCCACTGCAGGACAAATCCCTCACTGGAATAGAAAAATGTCTGCACGCACAAACGGAAAGCCCGCACACATGAAAGAAAGCGCATGCACGTTTACTGTTCGCCGAGCAATGTCACTGACTGTCATTTGAGGCCGCAGCTATTCTTTGTTTGCGCATATTGAAATGCATACCAAAAAGAGGATGTCTGAGCATTTCACTGATGGGAAACAGCGGTGGTCTGGAGGTCAAAGGGTCAAGCGAAGATGTAGGACTTTTCGTCTGTCGCTTACATTCCAGTTCAGGTCCAACATGCTTCTGCAAACGGTGAAGAGTACAAGGTGCATCTGATACCAAACAATAAACGATATCGGACTCAAATGGGAGCCATTAAATACTTCTTGGTGAATTAGAGGAGGGGCCGAAGAGGAAGAGGGTATCTAGGTCCGTCTTGTCTCCAGGAGCACTTAAGCACTCTAATTATCTCACAGCGGTGAAGATGCACCCATCGAGCTCACATTGAGACGTCTTCAGCTGCTTTCCCACCACACAGGGATCCAGTTCTTGGCTATTCACACAAGCACCAAAATAAATAGAGGCTTACAATTTTCAATACAGTAATATATAAAATGTACATGTTCATAATAGGTAATTTACTATTAACTTAACACACTCTCAAGAGCTGCATTATGTTTAGCCCTCTCTACAATATGCCACATGATGTTATTACTCAGACTGCTGTTATTGCCAGACTTCTACAAATTAAATGAATGCCATTATTATGCTTTTGTGATAATGAACAACATATGTGGAATGACTTGCATTAGAATGTACAAAATCTGTCATTATGTATATGAGCATCAAGCCTTCATTTCAAAGAGGAAATCTTTAACATAAACATTAGCATTTTGCATTAAACAACTGAGTAATTAGTTTAGGCCATAATAAGCTGGGGGTAGGCACACAATGTAAGAAAGCATTCTGGCTTTAAAATGAATAAAAATTGATTGTGTCCCAATAAAAAACGAATTGGCGGAGTGTTAACTGGATTCCACATAAACGTCTGTAGCTGTCCCTGGCCGCTTTATTGTGTGCTAATGCAATAGAGAACACTTAGCAATAAATGCTCCTCTCTGATGAGCTCACAGAGGCTTTCCAAGATGGCCTGATGAAATTGTAAAAATTAGATTTGAGCTAGCTGCTAATGACTCCTAAAACAAAGGAAAATCTCTAAATAGAATTAGCCTGCCCTCTTCTTCTCTAAATACATCATATGTAAATTACTGTCATTCGGAGAAATATGCTTGCCTGGAAGGTAAAGCCTTCATTAGAGATCTCAGTGGGTTTGGGACTCGAACAAGAACTCCTCCAGGACATTTAAAAAGTTTGAGTACTGAGAGACGGCAAAGGTATTGTTCATTCATGGCAGCAGATCAGCGATATTACTTAGAAATCCCTTTTTTATTATTTATTTCAAACCAGATGGATTTTGTTCTCAAGCTGAGGGCAGAGATGCTAGAAGACACAAATAGAGTGTGCACAAATGTTGTCATTGTCATCCATATTTGTGTGTTTAATTTGAAATCCATTAGTGCTCAGCCAAGTCAATGTAATTTCTGACAAATAGCATTCTCACATATATTATCTTCAGTGGATCAGTTCATCGAATCAGTTCATCAAATACTGAATATAGTGTCGAAGTGACAGGTATCCAATAAAGTAAAAATAAATAAATTAATGAAAGTCTGATATAAAATGTCACATTAGCCATTAAGTGCATACATTTTAAATTTCTAAAAAGTCTTTTTTTCTGTGTTTGATTAGCTAACCTATTTGCATTACATTTGTACAATTATTTTCTTAATCATAATAAACTTAATGCCTAATTAATTAAATTGAATTGATGAATTGTCTGGCTTGTAGCAAATAAGTTGTGTAGGTGCACATTTACAACTCATACATTCTAAATATACAAATAAATACAGAATATTGGCACTAAACTACAATTTGGTAGATGGAGACAAGCATTTTCTTCATATGTCAAGTCTAACGCTGTCATTCAGCTAAACAATACAACTTTGTCAACTTAAGGTTCACAAGTGTTGACACAATTCTTACCACCAATGATTTGCCCCTCCAGAGAAGCCTCCACTTAACCACTCAATGACAATTCACACTACCCTCTACTGTTTGTATAGGTCAAGAAAAACAGACATGTATGACAACTTTGCAGGAATTAAACAGGATAAGTAGTGTTTGCAGAAGCTGCTCAACTGTTTCCTAATACAAACAAAGGGCCTGCCAGTTGCCTAGCTTCAGGACACAGCCCTTGTGTGTTTCTACCTGGTAGGTAATTCACTTATCTGGCCATTGTTCTCTGTTCATCCCTTTTGAACCACATGGCTTTGCCATGAGATTTGCCCAGCTTTAGGTAAAACCTCCACCAAATATAAACACAGACCTCACAGGCTTTCCCAAAGACAAAACCGTGCAGAATGTTTAGTGACCCTAAATGTCAACAATAATAGAAATAGCTTAAAGAAATTCATTGTCCACACCATACAGCAGGACATGACTGCATGATCAACTTATCTAATCTAATGCACTGTCAACAATAGTGTATATTTATACAATTGAGAGGAAATGCAGGATATTGGATTCATTATGCACTCAGAATGTTTGCTGGACACATGTCTTTATGGCTGCAATGGAGACTGTGTCTGCATGGTAGGGAAGTCTGAGTGTTTTCTGAGGGTCTGACAGGAGGATCACAGACGGCGCAACAGCCAGACTGCAGCTGTGGGGTATTTCCACTGTCCATAAGCACCTACCTATTAATGGGCTTAAAGTAACTCATAATAACTGAAATGTGACAAACTGGTACTGCACATTTAGTAACTCTTACATGCAATTATTACATATCAAACTGAATGCAAGCAGACATTCTACATTGTATTTCCTGTTTCCTTGCTAGATACAGTATAAGAGTTAACAACTCAGCTGTGGGCGAAGGCAGAGAACAGTAAATTCTTTATTTGTAATATCCCAAACTACCTCCAAGCTAAGCTATGTTCATTTATGATATGTACTATAGGTTTCACATTTGATGTATATACACAGTTAATCGGCCCTGATGTTCTTGAAGGAGTCAAGCAGCGGATTATTGTAATTGAAAGTCCATACTGCGACAGAAATAACTGTTCTCACACAGGGGCTAGACCCACTGGTGCCTTTTGCTGTCTGTTGGCGAGAACTAAATATATTTTCTGCATTCTGAACGGCATTCCACTCGAACGCATACGTGCCAGTAGTTGAGAGTGTATAAGAATAAATAGCTTTCTCAGCCAAGCCTTGAGACATGTCAAAGATGGGAGCATATGTATGTGATTTGTTTGTTTGTAGAACAGTTTATTTAATGTATCAATTACAGGAGCAGGTGTAAAGAAGTATTCATGTCAGTATCTTAATTTTGGCTCTCCATTTTTATCAGATTACATTAGTAAGAAGTCAGATGAACTCGTGCTTATACATATTGACAGAGTAATAACACTTCTGGCAGCGCAACAGGGCCTAATTTCTAAGGATCTTAACAGTGAGCCAGAATTATGTCACTCTGACCACCTGTTCCTCTGAAAAAATGTCACTAGCCTTAAGTAGTTCCGGCACGCATCCAAAATGTGAACTTCTGAACCGGAGTGCTTACTTTCTCATTTGTGTAGAAGCAGGAGGCGGCGGCGTGTAGCAACAGGCACTCTAATTTCGTGGTGGTAGAGGAAGGGTTGACATAAGGGATGTGCTGTTCTGTGCCTGTCACTCAACCTGCCTCTGATTGGCAAACACAAGATTAAGACTGATGCTGCTCCGTGTCACCTAAAGGCTAATGAGAGATTAAACATCAGTAGCAGAAATGCTAAATATTGTTCCAGTAGTCCAGCAAGGGGTTCACGCTTGCATCTGTAGAAATAACCTGGAGAACGTTTCCTTATTGGGAGAATGGAAATAGCACTCATAATTAAAAGCTCTTTCAAGGATTTTCATTTTCGTCTTTTACAAAGCAGCTGTAAAAATAAAAAATAAAAAACAGTAATGAAACGTTCAACGCAATGCTCACTTACACAATCTATCAAAATAGAAAATTTAATCATGTCGGGAAAGTCAGGTTTCATATATTAATAATTGCTGCTGTATTAATTTTGCCAGGGGGGGTCATGGATATAATAGCTAAACTAATCCTTTCACTGTCAAGGGAAAAAAACAAAATGCTCTGCTGCTCATGCTGTCTGTCTTCACGACTAAGTTGCATTGCAGGTGTAGCACAAGTATACAGTATACAGTATTTGTTTTGGACTGGAGCTCTGAAATAGCTGTGCAAGCATCGGTGGAGCTCACACAGCTGTGGTGTGGTGCTACTTACATCATTGGAGTTTATGTCAATTAGCCTTTCTCCCTATTTGCAGGGTGTTTGTCATGAATGAATGACGCACACAAAAATAGATGGAACTGCATCCACAGCCGCGTAGCAGTTTGCTTACTCTGACTGACAATAAAAGCGTTAAAATAGCAATAAATGTTTAAAGGGACAGTGTGTAGGATTTGGAGGCATCGAGCAGTATGGCTGCAGATAGGGACCAATTGAAAACCCCTTTGTTCAATTCTCCCTTTCCAAGACATTGGTAACCTGAGCCACCAAGTGCCAAATCGTGGAAATGTTATTCGCCTCGTTCAGAGGCCGTCCTTACCATAATAACACTACAGAAGGAGCATCGGAAGTCGGCTGGTGTTACCACGCTTTTGCACTCTATACGGTTCATGTTCCTGCAATTTCACTGGTGCATCTGAGAACTACGGTGGCCCTCGGGTCAAGTAAAAAATGTGAAAGGCATGGCTGTGCAGCACGGTGGACAACCCGGAGAACCCGGGTGGAGAACCCGCTCCTAAACAAACAAAAACACAATCATTCTTAGTTTCAGGCAATTATACGCTAATGAAAACATAGTTATCAATATTAGATTCCATTACTGCTATGAGATCCCCCGAAATGCTACACCCTGGCCGGAAATATGAATAATAATGGTCCATAAATTTTATTAATTGTCATGAAATGGATTTCCATTTTTTCAAGATAACACTACTTTATATATGGTGTGTGACCACAAACGCAATTAAGAGGCTGTGCAAACACCTACCAGGAGCTCCACAGGCATTGACTGCACAGGACAGGCACACGTTAAACTTAAGAGGCTTCCTGAGGAAACCAGCCCAGCAGTGGTGCATCATGGGGAGCAGGGCAACCAGTGTACTGGGGTGGCCTTGATGAAATCAGCTCCCATGTGCTGACAGTGGGGATAAAGGTGTTATTCCAGGGGTCCTGCCACTCAGTCCAGTAGATGGCCTGTACAAGAGGCTGATAAGCCACAGACACAGAGTGCCAGTGTCCACACTGTGTAAACTACAGCAAGACCTGAGGTAATGTTTCAATCTGTGACCAACACAGCAGAGACAGGCGGGCCGGCAGAAGAGGGCACTGTTTTTCTTCACTGTTACACACAATGGTAAAAGTATGTTCAATTAAATGACGTTGAAATACTCTTAGAAAGTATTATCAGGAATTTGCTTGCTGTGTGTAAAATATTATATAAAAAGAGGATAATCTAGCATGTCGGTCATCATACTCATACAATTTCATTTGAAGGATTATAGACACATCTCTCTAAACTGTTAAATACCACATTAGATCCATTCAAGGATCATAATACACCTACTGTATAAATGTATGAATGTGTGAGAGAAGAAGCCATATGCCTTGCTCCATTTGCTCCATGTGTTAAGGTGTCTATCATGTGTGAAACAAGCTATTTTTCTTCAGCCGTGCCTTTTTGACTCTGATGACATAATGCCGGAGAGAGTGGGTGCTGGGGGAACGTTCCCCACTCTTACTTTAATACACCTTTTTAAAAACAGCAGCCTTTCACACCGAGTTCAGCAGGAAGAGGTAGTAAAATGAAATGGGCAAGACCTACAGTATTTCATAATTAATAGGTGGCAGTGAGAGGAGAGCGGCGCACGCTGACGTAAAAAGATCAACAACGTATAAAAGTGATCATTCATTCTGCAGAAAATTATGGATGAGAAAGCCAGAGCCATGTGTTATTCCTTTCACAAGAACAAAATCATAACAAATTTGAAATACGCGTCAGGCTTTTTATAATCTTTGATTGCTTTGCTGTATTTGGAAGTCCTACAGAGCTGCTTCTCTGCTTGCCTATACCATCTAATTTGTTACTGAGGTGGTCCCAAGCTCATACCAGGTCTGCACCTGCAAGCAGTACTGTAAATTACTTGGTGGGCCTAATTGCCCATGTCCGCTGTATTACTATAAACCACTAGTGCTGTGCTAACTCTATTGTCAGGTACTTAATCAAGGCCACCAGATTTATTTCCCTGCACTAACTCTGGGGACAACCACCAGCAGAGGCCTGAGTAATTGGATCTTTTTTGCATCTAAAATTAACCACCTATTCTTAGTGAGCTGGGGTTTGGAAATGATAACAATAATGATATCAACCAATACCATATGAGGCCTTGCCTTTCATACTGGGAGTTGCATAATGCGTAATAGACCCAGATGTTGCTCGGACTGACCTTACCTGGGGGGGTATGGTGCCATTATGCCAATCAAACTCTGTAACACTTGATCAGTCGCAGGCCTTAAGCAGACTGGAGAAACTCAATTATTCAGTCTCTTACCTCACACATACGCTGCAGTAGCAGCAGGCGTTAAGGTTAGCACAATCCCTCCTGCGCAGGAAACGACAATAGAGAGAAATTAGTAACCGCAGTTAAACTATAACACATTTTGAGAGCAAACTTTTCCCATGCTTCCAAACAAACTCACTGCAGTTTTTAATTTTTTTTTACACTTGACAAACTACTTCTACAAACTCCCAAAAAAAAAAAAGACGTGGAGATATGTGTCTGTGAATAGATATTTGGTTAGGAAGTAAGAAAAGACAAAAAATAAAAACATATAACAGTTAGATATAGACTTAAGGAACACATGTTATACTTTTACGGCATGGATGAGCTGTAGAGCAAGAGTAGGCAACTAATCGATTAGTCAATCAATGGAAATATAGTCGATTAATTCAAATTAATTTTTCATACAAACATTTCAGAAAATGCCGTTTTCAGCCTCTCAAATGTGGAGATTACCTGCTTTTCTGTTTTGTATCTTGTAAAAGTGAATTTCTTTGAGTTTTGGACATAAAAAACAAGACATTTAAGGCATCACCTTGAACTTTGAGAAACAGGGGTAGACATTTTCAGTATTTTCTTATATTTTACGATTAATCATGAAAATGAATGGGAGATTAATTGATAATAAAAAGAATCATTAGTTGCAGCCCTAATGAGCTGTTTCAAAAGAACAAAAACACTAAACATGCAATAATTCAATATGAATATGTTTTCCATTCAATTTCCTTCATTAAGAGACTGTATATAGTGCTTTGTAATACAACTCCTTTTTGTCAATGCAGTAGGCGAAGCAGTGCAGAGCGAGAGAAGAGTGAGCACTGAGCATGCAGAGGGAATGTGGTCTGTGTCAGGATGTCAGAAGCATAATGGCCAGCTGAGTCATAGGTTATAAAAAGCTGTCATTAGGGATTTCTGTCCTCAGCAGCTCATCACACAGGACCTGTGAATTATTTATTACGCTGGAAACTCAAGTGCCCCGTTACTCAAGACCGCCTGGTTTTCTGCACTTCCCTTTCCTCAGGCATGTTTAATAAAGGCATTGCATTTTGTCTGATAGGAATTCATTTTATTAATGCTAACTACTGTGGTAATTCTTTTATATTGGATATAACAAATGATATACCAACAGTGCGTGCAACTAATGAGGGCTTTTATGCAATGAAAGTGTACAATCAGAGTGTTTGTATTATTAGGATGGGCCTTGTATTTACTTTGCCCGCAGTCCAAATGACCACCTAATTAGCACTCAGAGTGCTTTAATGAAGGACATTTTTGTTATATTGCTGATTTTTTAAAATATATAGGCCAAAGAGCAAAGCCTATAATAGGAACAATTTGGAAACTCTTACAAACACATTTTAGCGGGCATGATGGCGTGACAACATCATAGCTCACACTTTATGTCCTCAATTAAAGAACTCCTAAATCAGTCTCACTTCATTTTTCCCCTTCGGTTTTTGATAGCAAAGTCAACGCAAATCAGCTCGGGCATTTTTCCTCACTTTGTTTTGTTCTCAGTATATGAAAATGGTTAAAAATCCCAAGGGTCAGTGAAAATGATCCCTCCACTCCAGTCGCCTGCTCTAAGTCAGCCAAAACATTCCAGACATCAAAAGGCAGCTTTGCCTACCAGGGCCATTTCAGTGTCCCAACCTCCATGGCCCAGGAGGACTTGGTTATTTGGATAAATTAATTTCTGGAGTCTGCCTGAGTTGCAAAAACAACCTCTTGCCTGACAGCAAATTAGTCTAACTGAAAAACTAAGAAAATGCATAAGGTTAAAGAAAACACACACTTTCTTTTTTTGTTTTTCTACAAAAAAACATATATTTTCTTTGTACTGACTGCTCTGCTGTGTTTAAGTCTTTGTATTACTTTAAAACGTTTAATTAAAGCATAACAAATATTGTTGAAGAGTTTAAATTCAGCACACAGGCTGTAAAATACACATGCTGTGTACAGTACACAGCTGTCAGGGCGGTGTGCTATAAAACAGACTCATGTAAAAACTGTTAGTATTGAAATTGAAATCTCTTGAAGACTCAAACATTCATAAAAGAGAAAGAAAAAAACTGTGAGCACAGACTGTGAAAAAGGGGGAGGAAAATGGTTACGGAGGGAAAATTATGCAAACAGATGAAGACAATCCAGAATTAATGGTCCGCAACATTTTCAGGCACTCAAAGAGCTGTCCAAGGACACCATAGGGGAGACTGCATGGCCCCAGTAATTGGAGGAGCATGTAACTTCAAAAGTAAGGAGAACAGACTGAAGAACTCTCCTCTGAAGTCAAGTCTTAAAGAAAACGTGAAGCACATGTACAGTGTATAGGGAATCTGGTACACGTGTGAATAAAACTTGTTCTGCTCATTGCTGCAGACATGATACATTGCAGTACTCCTGCTGTGCTACCACACTTTTTAAAACAGAATAAATTTCTGAACTTGAATCCTTAGGTCACAGCTGCTCCATCTCAGGCCAGTGTCTGATAATACAACATGCAGCAAAAAGAAATCAAGATAGTCCACAGTGTTAATAAAGATGTTCATAAAAAAAATATCCTTTCAGAGGATGTGAGATCACCCTGAGAAAATAAAAAAAGGATTCAAATGTAATGACCATAAGTCCAGACTTCCAAATGTGAGGATCTGCTGCTTTTCTTGGTCTGATGTGATCATACACTGAAAAGTACAATAATACACCATTTGGCTCATGTCCGCAGCCTGACTACCAACATCACGAGTCAGACAGACAAAGCAAACGTGATGTGATTAAAGCACCACATGGTCTGTGCTCCCAAGGACCCATACATGACCTCTAGTCGGAAGGGAAGCCAATAATCAGCAGCAACCTCATCATAACATTTAACCAGGTGCATAAATACGGCAGCTTCTTAAATTGACATTTAGGCACTGAAGGACTACTGGTATTTGACAACTCGGTTCTGTGAGACAAAGGAAAACATCAAATCAGGGAACCACCATCTCTGCACAGTTGATGCTTACTCAGTACCTTTGCACTAGTAGAAGGCCTGCGCCCGCAACCTGGACTGTGATCATGGCGGCATGACTTTGATATAACCTACACTTCTGTCTTGATGATGTGCTTCGCCTATACATCATGAAAATGAGTCCAAGTCAGAGGAAAATGAAGACAAACTGTATCGTTTTGGAATGGGAAAAGCAGAGGGGAACACAATCTTTCCAAGGTTCTTTGGTCTGAGGGAAGAACACATGCATGCTTGAGTCAATCCAACATACACTAACTGAGGAGAAAGTGTCAATTTTTAACCTGCTATTCATCACTGTCAAGTGTGGTGCACAGTAAAAAGGAAATAATTAGACAGAAAAATGACGGCAGCCTGGGGCAGAATAAATGAGAGTAAAGCGTAGGTGCAATTGCTGTTAACTTAAGGCAAATGATATTTTGATGAATGTCCTGTATGCAACTGGAACTACCTGCATCGGCCTATTTCTTGTAGTGACAACCCATGTTACAAACTACTGCACAATGCGAGTGCACTCGTTGGTCTACTCTACTGTATGATAAACAAAAGGCTTGTTTTGATGCAACTGAATTATGCAGCATAACACTTTTAAACAGTATTGATTACTTAGCTAGGTAATTACTAGGTAATGTACAGAATACACCGAGGTAAATTACCCTGAGGAAAAGTAAACACTTTTTTGCAAGGTTTTACACACCTAACTACAGTAAACAAATATATATATATATATATATATATATATATATATATATATATATATATATATATATATATATATACATATACATATATGACTAACTTAAATAAGTTAAGTTGTTTGTCGTATGAAAGCATTCATTTACCAAGCTTTAACGTATCACGGCGGAGGGATCCCTCTGCCAGGGTCACAAGTAACACTATGAATCATTTATTTCTGACTTCTGCGGCTAGCCCCGCCCATATTGGAAATACCACGCTGTCAATTCACCGCACAAGGCAAAGCCATTGGCCACAATGGCTCCCAAACTGAGAGGGAACTAACAGCAAAGTAACAGGAAAGTAGACAGACGCACATAATTGCGAACGTTTCCTACCTTACTGTGTCACCGCCACTGTTAGCGCGTGCCCAACTCTCTGCGTCCATAACCACGAAGTTCACTCGTCAGCGACTGTTTCTTTCCCTGCTTGAAGAGTCCATGACATGCACAGCCGTGACAGGGGGGGTCTTATCAATGTCCGACATAAAGGCTAAAGCGTTTTTACAATTGAGGGGAGTCGGAAGGTTACAGTGAATTGATAAGATACATCCGCAAGGGTCTGCGCGCGCGCTGCCCACTGGTATCAAATGGAGCAGGCAAGAGGGAAACTTCACACACACCGCTGCACACGGGTCACTTTATCGCAGCTTGATTGTACCTGCCAACAACATGTATTTTGATTATATATTATAATAATATGTAACCCCACTAATATGGTTAGTTTAGACAAAGTTTGTTTAGGAACAATTGAAAGTAAAGCGTTAATTAGTCAGTCATTAACACTTTGAGGATTCCCAAATATCGTATATAACCATTAATATTGTTGAATGATTTTCAACGTGGAAGGGAGCTTCTTCATATTCTTTCAGGCCTCTAAAAATATTAAAATTAAACAAACTGCAAGTGAAAATGTCATATTTGAACTGCTCCCAGGTGATAGATATGCAAACAGGAAATAATGCTTCATATGGAGAGGTCCAGCAAAAAAGAAAAGAAAAGTGGTTGGGATTAGATCCGGGATTTCTGGTACAACTTCCTCTTCTTCCTGCATGTAGAAGAGAAAAAAGGGCAAAGCGCCTGTAACACTTGGTGGTATAAAAAAATAATAAAGCTTATTTTTTATTCCTTAATTGTGGACCTCTTTACATTGACTATTATACAATTACAGATCACTTTGGAGCACACAACCGGGTATAAATCAGGAAAGTGATCTTCCAGCGCTTTATAAACAGCTGTGTGAAAAATAGCACGTTATATATGAAACAGTTGAATGAATGTAACATTCATGCTTGCACAAATAGCCTCCATATATAAAGCAATTTTCCTTCTACTCCTTTGATAATATGAACTCATTGGACAACATGATTGGATGGACAGTCCTTAACAGCCTTCAGCAATACATCACAAGACAATTCTGATGATTTGTTGCATCAATTGACTGTTCACGTAATCTCATTTGGGTTGGAAAATGCACTCATCCAAAGGTTCCAGTCCAGGCCTTCATTTCGACACAGCAGCCCACACACCTTACGATAAAGGGGTTCGAGTGGATGGAAAGTGCCACATATCCTTGAGAGCATTTTTTAATTTCTTGGTGCTCCATCTGTTGAAATGATAAAGTGCAGCTATAATGGAGTGCAACAAGATTAAATTAATCAGGTTTGTCCATTACACAGCCACAGGCTCTTCACGGATGATTGCAATTTTCTCTGTCAGGCCCATTATTGTAAGATCTGCTTAGTGGCTTGATGCAATTAAAATGGACTTAATGTAAATTTAACAATACAAATAACACTTCTGTCTGTGTATGTTTGAGAGGGGTGCAGCTAGAAGGGTCCTGAAGTGCAAAGGTAAACACCCACTGTAACCATTTTTAACTTCAAACAAACCAGGGTGCTATTTGATTAGTGCGTAGTTGTGATCAATAACTATGTTTCATGTTTTCATGTTCTCCGTGATGTCAAAGGATCCGGTTGCACAGACCACCCTTGTCTGGACATCGGCAGCAAGGAACACAACACCTTCCACAAGCGTATCATGATGCCCATAGATCATTTGAACCTGGAGAGGGGGGAGTTTAATGGAGTCGCTCGGATGAACGCACATAAAGTGCACGCCTTTGCTCTTGTGTATAAACCTCAGGGTTCAGTAACGTATAGGTGAAGCAGACTTGAGAGAATTTTATTAATTTTTTCCAGAGAGCGTGATCTAATATTTTCCTGATTGGTTGCTTCCTCTGGCTGGATCAGGTCACTGCCAGGGGACAAAGCCTACAGGATGTGTGCTTAACAGGAGGAGATCTCTGCCTAGCGCCACAAAGCTCCCACCGCCACTTAAACACGGGAACGGCGGAACTGTCACGCTAAAAATGTCAGATGCTTTTTATTCTCAGCACCTCGAGAATTTTTTATTCATGCCATACGGTAGAACATAACAATGCACCGATGCTTTTAGTGCACGAAAATACTCCTTTTGTGGACCAGGTTTTTGGTGGTACCTCCAGAACTATCTGGACCCTCTGAGCCACATCTGTTTTAAGTGCTTCTACTGGATTTGAGGCAGCTGAGCTTAAGGTTATTGTGGCTAAATGAAGAATTACCATAACCAATCAGACAATGCACTTTATTACATTATATGCCTCAATTTCATTTTGGGGTTCAGGTGTTTTGCATTAGTCTCATATCACATTACACACATCGAGAAATAACCCACACCTGGTGAAAAGGACATGTTTTCTTTGATATATGAAAGAAAGGAGGCAATATTTCTCAAATATATATATTTTTTCTTCATATCTTGTTTTTCTTTTCTTTCTATCACACAATGAGATTTATAATACCTGGTGTGCCGCCCAGGTAACCTGAGGAGGTATGCACCAGTGTGTTTGTTGGAGGCACCTTTCACACGAGGTGCATTCCAGTGGTCATGGCAGGCCAACAACAAGTCAATCAATCAGTGTACGGCAGTAATTTAGGAGGTGTCACACTATCTCTTTTGTTAGCCGCAGAAGAGCAGTGGGAGTCAGAGAGGGAAGCATGACCAAAAAAAGCTTTTTCAAACAGCTGAGGACACATAAAATGCGATATGAGTTCCCTCCCATTTCCCATTATGCAGCCTTTTATGTGGTTTACATGAATCACTGAATGACAATGATACACAATTTAAGACAGCAACGCATTTTATATGGAGTAAAACTAAAAACAGCAATTTGATACATATTTTATATGGGTTTATTGGCCTGTGTAGAGAAGCATCAATGAAGTTCAAGACTCGAGAAGCAAAGTTGGTAAGTATTACGTAACTTGCACGGGGACACATCAGCAGGGTGCAAACATGTTTTACTCATCGTTTTTTTGGTGTTATTTTTAAGGGAGGTTTAGCATTTTTGTTTAACATTTTGGTGGGGGGGGGATTACCCTTTTGTTTACATTCAGATCACAGATTGTTCCTTTTTAAACCATTAGACGGCCCCGCAAAGCCATTCCTCATAAGCCCTGATATCATGGAGAAGAGATAATATAAGATCCAGATATAAGTGCTTATTATTACATAAAATATGAATTGATATAACCCAGTGCGGTCTTTGGTAATTAATATGTGAGCATTTATATGTTTGACTGGCTAGACATCTGCCCAAGTATGCAAATACAATAACAACTAAAATACTTTGATTCATTGCTCTTGTGGTACATGGCCTTGAGGTGAAGGCTGACCAGTTGCCAAATCAAATACCCCTGCAGGTATGTGAAACCATGAAAAATGCGGCTCAATCTGTCCTTTATCAGCGGTTATGTAGGAGAGGAAGTACGGCCAGTGTTTGAGAGCGGAGAGCAAAATAATGAGCCGCCTATTCCAAAAAATGTTTAATACAAACATACAACCACCGGCATCAAATGCCAAAATCCTCCACAAAAAAGAGCATATGAAGCCCCGGTCCTGTGGGATTGGATGAAGTATGGGAAATTTGTAGTCCTCCAAAACTGCTCGGAACAATTACTCAGTACGTGTGGATTCTTTTGAATATGTCATGAAGAAAACTGGCACTGAATGCGAGACCTCTTCTTCACCTTTTACTCAGTCAGGATGGTTTATATCCATACATTATACATATGTCTTTAAATACATCAGGCATCTTCTAAACTTTGGCGAAGTTGGCAGTGGACTTTATTTTATCAAATAGATAACCATTGTAGGGAGATACCTTTTTTTAAATTATCATCATACCAGCATGCTTTTGGCCCGTAATAGAAGGTTAAAAATGTGAAGGTTAAAAATGTCATGAAGAGTACTGGAGACGAGTTACCTTATTGGCTCCTCTTGGATATAATATGATTCCACTGAAGTGCCATACGTAACCAACGTCTTTAATATCACTCACTGACACCATTTTCTGCCAGGGTTGCCTTACATATCTGTGGTTTAATGTAATAATACAATTACTGGTAGACATTCGGGCCAAGAGTACTTGCTCATAAAAACGTTATACATATAAAAAATAGTGCTAGCAGCAGACGAGGTACTTTTTAAAAAAGCACTTATGATTGCATTGTCACTTACAGGTGCTAGCACGGCATTCTCTACTCAAAGGTTGTATTTCAGGATGATGAAATAATTTTCTTTTGAAAGGGGAAAATTACTTATTGCATTTGTAAAGCATCCACCCTGCATTTGCTAATGAAGATAAAGTGACCACTGCCATAAGAAACAGGCCGCAGCCCATCTGGTGGAACTGCTTTAATCATAACACATATACCTTCACCGGGACTTGAATGTATAGAAAACATCTATATCCTAAAGTGGGAAAGACACACTGAGTTAAAATGTGTTTGCCTCATAGCAACAGGTCAGCAATAGGTGTGGTTGAGTCCGCAGACGGATTGTGATCATGTGGATTAAACTGCATTTAGCCACACTTGTCTCATGGGATGTTCCTTGGATACATGCAAGCAGACACTGAGCCAAAGACCAGCTCAGTATTTTGACAGCAGAGCCAGAAGAAACAAAAGCGAGGGAGAAAGAAATGAAGATGTAGTGGAGAGAAACGGTAGTCCCTCAGCCACTGCCTTACTCAATCCATATGCTAGGCTTAGAGGCAGGAAATACCCACAATTCAAGCGTAATCAGGGTAGAGGCCGCCTACCCCATTGGAACGGACCTGGTGGAACTGATTGGGCACCATTAGGGCAAGCAAGAGCTAAATATGCAGCACACTCAAAATGTTAAATTTTCATACAGCCAGAGATGCAATCACAGTAATGGAAGGGAACACGTTGTATCTCCCATGAAAAATTAACTAGAAATAGATTTGTGAAGGTTTTGCTGTATGAATTTTAGGTTCACCTCTAATCTAACGGCTTCGGCCTGCTGCCAAATACATGTGAGCGCCATCGACACACACCCGCCTTAGTCGAGGATGACACATTTCAAAGTTACGCATGTTCGATCACTGCAAGGGCACCTTAGGTATAAAGTCTCCCATACCCTCACCGCTGCGTATTTTAAGTCCACTTTGAACCACAAAGGAAACATTTTTTATTTTGTTCGGTTGCATTGCTAATTCCCAAACTGACTCCTTTCTTGTATCAACATCCAACCACAAGTAAGATTTTCCACAGAGCAAATGACAATGTGCTTCCCCAAGAAGGCAACAGTTGTTTGACAGGATGGTGGGTTTGTTTGATGATGAGGGAGAACTGCTGGCAAGATAAACCATAATAACACTTCCCCCAAACTAGTGTGCTAGCAGTGGCTCTGTGTCAGAACCAGAAAGGGGTTTCCCAGTTGAGGAGTCTGCATGTTTACTGATAGTTGGTTTAGTTTTGAGAAATAATTGGAGGCCGGAGGAAACAAGGGAAGCGACAGCTGATGTGGTTTGGTCAAAAGGAATGAACATCTGCCTTGGATTTAATGTGTGGTCCAATAAAGACCAATATCTGTCTCTAACTATTGTTATTTGTCTGTCTCTCATACCGATTCTCACTCTTTTTTCTCACTCACGATTCAGACGACATCTTCTCCACCACACGGCCCAGCGCTTTCTGATTATGTTCTTCTTCTCTGCGCTGTAGATGTTATTTGTGAGCTGCCAAAAGCGCACACAATAACAAACACAGTTGAACACTGGCCTATACATTTGAGTAGTAGAGGAGGGCTGCAGTAGTTAAATCCTTGATTTGTACCTCTTGAAACTCTCACAAGTCCCCGGTGCCCCGTCCACCCCCGCTCTCCACCTCCCACACAATTCCCAGGTCAACAGAGCTCTCAATATGAGGCGCGTCTGGTCTACTGTGACAGCATATGGTTATCCACTCTAGGTGTCCGGAGACACTCTTTCTTATACATTTCCAGTAAACAAAAGAGGAACGGGCTTATTCAATCAAAGTTGGTACAACATTGAAGAAGTCTGTTTCATTCAAATACAAATATACCTCTTACAGTATTCTTTGGCTGATAATCTGGCATTTGAAAGTATTTATGTGTTCTCTCTCTCTCTCTCTCTCTCCCTGCAATCAAAATATCCCATTTTTTTTTTGCAGTTAAACGTCTGGCAAAAAGGAGCTGCACTGTATGCGAGCGAAGAGTAAACACACCAAATTAGACACTGATTACATCATATTTTGTATGGTGGGGCTAGAATGGCATCACATGACGTTTTATGGGCACTGTCAGTTACCTTTTAAAAAATACACTCAACATGGAGATGATGTTGACTTTAGGAAAACAAGTGTACGTTATGCCTGTTAGAGGCACAATTCCTTAAGTGCTCGGCAGCTCCGTGCAGATGTTTGTAGTGTAAACAGTGAATATTAGAATGATGTAAACCCAGAAAGTCTGCAGTCTATTACCACCTGTACTACTGTGCCTCATTATTTATAATGTTCAAGATTAACAATAAAGCTAATTCTATTCCCTTATACTCTGTCCTCTCCATGCAGCAGATTTGTACGTCCATGTTGTCCGATTGAACGATAGATAGCTTCTGCCTCTCCTGGAGTTTGTGTATTACTGTTGCATGGCGACAGTGTGGTAGGCATGATGGAGACGTGTGCTCGGACTGATAGCATCTCCGAGAGGCAGCTCCCCTGGGTTAATGGGGGAGTTATCCTATTAGAGCCCCTCCTCTGCTCCACTCCCCCTCTTTCGGCTAGAGAGCAACCATCATTGCCGGGTCTGTTTACAAAAGGAAAAGACTAAATGGCCTCCACCGCACACAGCACAACGTTGGCCCGGACTGTCCATTGGGAGCAGTGGGAGAATCCCAGGCCAGCTGATTGGCCCGGGCGTTAAAAGGAGGGAAATCGTATCACAACTTCCCTTCCTGAGTTTCAGAGGTGGAATGTTAATACATTTATTCTAGGCTACTGTACTTAACTACAAACTTGAGGTAATTTACATTGAAGGCATTTCATTCTACACTCTATTATACTTCTATACTCCATTACAATCCAGATGGAAATGTTGAACTTTTTACTGCACTACGTTTAAAATCAAAATCAATCAAAGATCAAAATACATAACAATACATAGAATAAACTAAACCACATTATATATACTATTTTAAGCATTTTAGTATTTTACTTTACTTTTGACACAGTATTTTTCTTATAATACTTCCTTTACTTGTAATGGGGTATTTTTCACATTACAAGATCTGAATACTTCCACCACAGCAGAGTTGATTATATGTTTTAAAACTCTGATAAAGGGCATCAACACTTAATCATGCTCTGTGTGAAGGCAGGAGATGCGTACGCATGGAAATGATATTGAAAATAAAGAACCGTGTACAGTTTTTCGTCAGGTGGAAAAGGCTGACGTCAGATTCCCGGTCCTGAGTACAGTCATCGCTTCCCTTTCTGTATCAGTCTTCTGTCCGACTGTCTGTCTCTGTCTCTCTCTCTCTCTCTTACCTTCTCTCTCCACTCCTCCAGTGCCTCTCTACCACTCCTCCCTCACTGCTGATTCCCAGGATCAATAATTTCCCTCTTGACATGTTGGGCCATTAATCACCACTCTGCTTCCCCGGCAGGAAGGATGCCTCAGCTAGAAAACATCTCAAGCAAGCGCAGGTCAGGTGGAAAGGTGAGGACAGCTTAACGGACTGTCCCCAATAACATGCCCTACTCTATTGCTTCTAAAGAGATTTTTGTTTCCCCTTGGCCCTGAGTCAATGGATGAGTGGGGAAATAAATTAGGAAGCCACATTAAGCTGTCACCCGGGACTTTGAACAATACAGACCCTGCTTTCCACATGTGATTGGGCTTTTCAGAGACCACACTGAGTAACTGGTCCAACTTGACGGCGTATTCATAAATAAAAAGCGCTGAGACCCCCAAAAAAAATGGAAGCACTGGATCTTTACAACTGTTTTTTAGGAGGTGGCGTTTTTTTTTCTCTCACTTTCAGACAAAATGTCACCAACATCATTAGAAAAAGTCTTACTTTAATGTGAGTTCTGCTTAAATCAAGAGCCTGCACCACAGGAAACAACCACCGGTAGGCCAACAGCTTTATCCAGGAGATGCACATTCAAGAAATGGCATCCTGTAGTTTAAAACCTATCCCTGCTGATGTGTAAATCACTCGGCCTCCAGGTTTTCCTCCTTCACTTTTCTGACCATCATATAAAGCATTCTTATTGCCCATATGTTTGATAGTGAAAGTGGAAAGGAGGAAACTTTGAAGATTGCATCTGGGCTCCCTCCCTCCACCAGAGCTGCTGGTTTTTCCCCCCTGAAGGCATCAGAAAGACGTTGACCTGGGCCTCAGTAAACGGCCCCTCGGTGGCCATCCTGTCTCAGAATGTCCATCTTCTGCATAGTTGAGGACTGAGGCACTTGACATCTTTACGCCATAACTTATGCAGCTCCAACATAACAGCAAGGGTGCACTTTGTGAGATGTTACAATAACGGACGTGAGGAGAGAACCATAAAAAGTTGGGAGAATTAAAACAATCTTATAAATCAGAGTCAACTACAGGCCTCAATGAGGCTGCACCACAGTGTTCACAAATTGTGCTTCAGGTTTTTCAGGACATCAAAGGTGGTATGGGGAAGGTGACTCACCCTCAGCAGGGAAGGCTGATGTATGGTGTGAAGAGGGAGATATGAGGCTCATTGAGGGCCTCATTCGGAAACCTCTTGGACAAACTCTGTGTTTGCCCTTGTGACCCACAATCCTCACAGCATTTGGTTGTTTTGCTTTTTCTTCAGACAAGATGCTCAGAAGCCATTCTCAGTAAAAGGTGGTGAGACTGGCCTTTTGGTTAAACTTGCATGAGGGGTAGAAAACATGGGCCAATGATCACATTCGTCTTTCAGTCTGCCAATGTTAAACCGCATATTTTAAAACTGATCATGTTCAATGGGGCGCGAAACCCTTCTTGGGTCTCAAATCAACTTCTCTGCTCTTTTGTTTCTTTAGGAGACGAATAGTGGCAGAGCGGAGCCCAAAACACGCAAATAGTTCAGAGAGTGTTACATTTGACAGGGTTTTTGCACCAATAATTTATGATTTTGAGTCAACGGTATTTCCGGAAGAAGCCAAAAGTGTTCGTACTAGACTATAATTGTGCTGATTTACACCAATGGCTGCAAAAACATTTAATTTCACCTTTTCCCTTTTGCACTAAACCTTGTCCTTTAGTGCAGCACAGGCAGACCATTGTATCTCTGCATTACGATAAAGAATACACAGATAAGTGGAGACTCATACCAGACAATGGCTTTTCTATTGCAAGTGTGGGTAATCGTCTTGGGGAGGGAGGCACTGTGTTTTGGCAAATTGCACCAGATTCATCAGGCTATTGGCATCCCCTTTCCTGCTCTCTCCTCAGGTTTCCTACGCTCCATCACGGCGCGGGGCCCTTACAGCGCTGCCCGCTCTCAATGGGCAGGGCCGACGCTAAGATTTCAGATGCTGGCCAATCTCTCAGAGGGAACAGGTGTCCCCTCTGTCTGCCTGTGGTCGAGGTCTCGTAGTGGAAGCATGGGAAAGGGCAGCCACCGCAGAGGTTCTACCCCAGCGGACAGGTAACAGTGTGCCTTTCAACTCAGCCTGAATTCAGCTAAATTGGTATCCTTTTAGGAGCCACGGGAAGCAGTTGGAGCTAGGAAATAAAGAGCGGAAATTCGCCCGGTGATTCCCAGTTGGCTTGGGGAGTATGCTGCTCTCACAATGGGAAAGCAGAGAAACTATTTTGATGTGTAAATGAGATAAGAAAAAAGGCGCTTTTGGCCATGACTGCTTTACTTTGTTGCACGCTTTAATAGAGGAGACCTATCGGGCCTTCTGTAAATTTCAATTATTTGTGAATTTGCACCGGATGAACTGCAATATGGACACAAATTCAGTGGCCGCATACACAATCATCTCAACATTTGAGTGTCATGTCCCTGAGGACAACCTTTGTTTTTTAGTCTGACATGAGACAAGAGGGATCTCGGAGCCTGGTGGTGAGCGGGTCACTTATGAAGAGAGATCAAAAGAGCAGCCGTGTCAGCCCTGAAGCGACCAGCTCATCAGGGTGACCGGTGATCAATGGTGCAGGTGTGGAGAAGGTAAATATCTCAGAGGCTAACACATTCAACTCACTGGGAACAAATTGGTATGAACTTGTGTGGAGGTTTTGAGTATAAGTCTAAACTTTCAACTACGAATTTATGTTTGGAGTAATTATTCATGTTTCAGTAATTAAAGGTCATTAATATCAGTTATTAATGTCAACTCTCACTGACAACACACTCACCCTGTGATCCCCCTCATTCATAAGTGTAGCCCAACATAAACAAATCATCAACGTCAACCCCAGCCTCAAGGAAGCTCTGGGGTTATAGAACAAAGACATTTGCAAATGTCATTTGTGACCTCCGCGCTCGAGCTCTGCAGAGTGATAATATATCGATGGGAATGCCATTAAAAACAGTTTCCAGCTCCTCCTGGATTCATTTGCGCTGACCCAGAATGCAGTATTTTCTTAACACAAGCAGCAGGCTGCTTTGATGTTATCTGCCTATCCAAACAGTGGAGGGCCGGCTGCCCCCGTCCTGCCTGTGGCCGTGGAGGACGGCGTCGATTAATCACAGTGAGGCCTGCGAGAGCGCGCTCATAAATCGCCTCTGCGCTCCTTAAACAGGAGAGTCCCAGGGCGCAGCGCCGTCATTTATCAACACTCTCCCCTCCGGATGAGGGGTAAATACAACTCTGAATATGAAACGGTGTCCTGGGATGTTGAGCATATCCACTGGTGCAATGGTAAATAAAGAAGTGCTGAAACTGTGATTGCCAAGCAGTCATCAATTTGATTTAGCTTATTTATTGAATGTTTTCTTTGAAATCCTTCCTTTAGAATATCTCACCGTGGTTTGATGCGATGCAACTTTGTATTCGCTACTTTTACTTGGACGTTATAGTAGATTTACATATATGCCACATTGAAACTATTAATTATTTTACTCAAGAGAGTTTAATCACAACCTTTCTTCTCAATATCAATAGGAACTCATCAAATAACTTCTGTAAAAACATTTGCATAGCTAAAATAATCATTAATTAATAGGCGGTTGGTAGAAGATGAATCTGTAACTATTAAGATAATGAACTCAACATGTGTTGTATTTCAGTGATTTTGTCCAGCAAGAATACCAAACATGTAGTTCAATCTTCTCAATAGAAGCTGTGCGCTTGAGGATAAATTGGGGTTGGAATCAGCAGATGAATCAATAATGCAACAAAAAAATATTTTTTAAACCTGCAATAGCTCGTTCTCAACAGATGTGTCTTTGCTCCAAACTGTGAGGCTGCATAATGTTTCCCTCAAGTGGAGATTAAGAAAAATGCATTAGTTTGGCGCTGACTACGTATGTGACACATTGGGTCTCTAACTATATATGCAGTGGATTGTATATCATGCTTCTGGATGAGATTTGATTGCTGTAAGGTTGTTGTTGTTGTTATTTTGTGTGGTGGGTATAGAAAACGTATTTAGAGTGTACATGAATAGGAATTAATGGGAACGTATTTGTGATCCTCAAATTGTCTGTATCTTAACATGCTTTGAGCGGGAGCACATTCATTCATTGGTCATGGTTGCTCTATTCTCTGCTAGCTGGTCTACCTCTGTTAACATGTTCCACCTTACAGTGCAGACAAGATTCAACAAACATTTGGGCATGGAGAGCGGTAAAACCTTTTCCCAGGATTTATCTCTGTGACTGCATGAGGGTGTAAACATTGCTCCTTGTGTTCCGGCAACACCGGAGTCCTGTGAGAGTTTGGGAGAAGCAGCAGCAGAAAGCACTATCTCCATCATCGGTGCTCACCCGGCCTGTCCTCACACCGGCAACCCCACAAAGCCTGCCCGGAGACAGATGACAGCGCCACAAAGACAACACAGGTGGCTGGCTGCAGACCACCTGGAGCAGAAAATCGGGGCCACACTAAGATCTCTGGGAGACACCACGGAGAGGAGAGTTTGGAAATGGGGGGAAGAGAGGGAGGAAATTATGAAGACAGAGTGAAGAGTCGGATGAAGAAAAATACAAACAAAGGGTAGCAATTAAGCTACTGGAGGACAGGAAATGAAAAGAAAGAGTTGCAGGAAGTTAGATCATCTTAGAGGAACTTCAAGAAAGTGATCTACTATTCTTAGTTAACAACAAAAAAATAGTTCAAACTTTAAAGAAATAGCTACACATATTGGTCAATGCATTCACTTGCTCAATGAGAGTTACTAAGAGAAGTACAATACCACTCGTATGGTAAATATAAAGCTACAGCCAGCAGCCAGTTAGCTTAACTTAGCACAAAAAGCTAGGTTAGCGTTGCTCTGTCCAAAGGTAATAAAATACGCCCACTAGTCCCTCTGAAGCTCTTTGATACCAAAAATGTCTTTTGAGTGTAAAAACAAGGATTTGTGGTTCTTTGCCGGACTATTTCTTGGCCGGGAGAAAGTGACCTCTTGGAGTCAAAGTTGTCGTTTTTACACTTTGGTTGTGACATGGATTGAAACACAAAAATGTGTCCAGCTTTGCCATTTCATAAAATATTGCTTTAATCTAAACATGTTTGATACCAATTGCCTTGCATTTTGCTTCAAAAATATTGTATGCAACTCCAAATGTTCTACAGATGGACAATACCCAAAGCAAAACATTGTTAATAGCAGTGATATAAAGTTAAGATATGTTATTATAATACAATAGCAAAGTTATAGTTTGAACATTTGACAGAGGACATTTGAAAAAGTCACATCAGCATGAAAAATATAAAATAGCCTTTTATCTCCAAATGACATTTTATTTATTGTGATGGATCAGTCATCAAAGCTGACCCTACATCTATCACCACCATCAGTGAAGGGCTTGTCTCAAATGTCACAATAAGGCGGCTTGCATCAAATTTGACCTCTCTCCTATTTCCTTAACAATACCATTTAATAACGATAGGGTCTGTCACGCTCCACATTGCGATTACATGCCCTCCTTTCAAGAGGTTTTCCACTGACCAAGATGAATCTGTCTTTGGGACTGGCGTTCATGCCCACCTTTGAACTGAGGGAGATGCTTTAGTGCCGTGACCTCGATCCATTCCCCTTATAGAGCTCACTGAACATTTATCCAGACAGCTCAATCCCCTGGATCAAATTCTTCAGCATGGAGAAGAATTTCTGGAGCCAGCAAGTTTTTAAAAGCAAAGATGGACTTCCAGTGAGGAAGAGTCGATTTGATAGTCTTTTAGACCTTAGATCACGTTTTCCTGTGAAGGACATGACCAGTGGTTAGTCTTTACAGGGATGGAATAAAAATAAGTCAGACAGCATTGGTGGGGGACTGATTAGATACGCAGAAGAAGCCCGTACTCCCAGCAGCAGGCCTGGTAAAGGTTTTTGACCTCTGTGCTTTTACATGGCTGTAACAGCAGATATGGCCTTACCTGCTGCTTGAGGAGCGGTGTTGGAACATCATCAAGGCAGATTGATAAGCCTCCATTCTGTCGTTGGGTTGAAAGCCACCCACAGGAGGTTTCCTTGAAATAAACACAGGCAAGGGTCTGTCATTCTTCTACAACCTATGTTAGCTTTGGTACATAGGAATCTATTTCAGTCTTTGTTGTCATCAGTGTGTTTTATTAAATTGTCAGCATCACCTCTCCATCTCACAGACTTCATTTTTCAACCTCTTCCTGCCAACATTTCCCCTCTTTTTATGCACAAATCTCAGCTCATTGGTGCCGCCTGCTTGGTGGGAGCTGTTCACCTCAAGCGCAAGACCTGACTGTCTGCAAGCCTCCTCAACAGCTGTCGTGAAAACCAAACAGACACTCTTAATTGGTGTTCCAGACTCAAGGAAACTGGACTAAAATATTTGCATAATTTCACAGAGGACGGAGGAAATTGTTTAAACATGTGAGCCGAGGCCTCGGCTGATGTAACCCTACCCGCCGGCCGAGTGGCTCTTGGGTGCCACCCAGCGCCAACGGTGCCAGGAGGGAATGGAGGGGGAGGGCGACAGGGGTGAGGGGAGGGCAGTGGAGGAGAGAGAGGCGAGGAGTGAAAAGGTCATACTGGCTGATCCTATTAGGGGGTCTCACCTTCTCATACTGCTGAGAGCCAGAGAAGCCCTGACACAGGCCAAGCCTGCAGTATCGTATGAACACAACACTGGGAGGTTCCTGTTCGGCAAATAGCGATCTATTTTTCTGAAATGTATTCTATCGCTTTTGTACATAAAGTGTACGCATGGGTGTTTGCGTGTTTCAGGCAAGAATCCTGACCTAGTAAATAAAAGAGTTCTCTAAACTCGATAAAGATAGATAAATGTGAGAGTCGTGAGATGATTAGCAAGTTAGGGAGAGAGAACCAAACTTTATTTTGCTCATAAAGTTATGTTATTGTGAAGGATGTTTGTCTTTGCTTTTTTTTGTCTTGTAAAATACTGGATAGTTTGACCTCTGGCCTCTAAAAGCTCTTAAAAATAATCTCACGCTTACTTGAAATATTCAACTCTTGAAAAAAGAGTTATGACTTTACTTTCTGTTGAATTAAAGAGTCACAAGCCAAAATGGTTGTGAGCCAGTGCTTATATCCTTGCAGAATAATTAAAGTAGATGTTTAAGGTTAAAAAAAACAAACAAGTTTGGCTCATTTGAAATATATCTAATTCAGAATGGGAGATATGGCTGATCATTATGTGACCAAATGGGGTGGTGTCTTGTGTTTTACTACAAAGAACTAAGGACCAAATGAAATTAGAATGCGTGCATAATATTGAAAGAATAACACAGTAATGTATATGAGTATGCATACATCTGCAAGCAAATGCATGTAAGGAGATGTATGCATAACTTTTCTTTCGTGTTTTTTTTGTCCAAATCTATTTTTTGTGATTTGCTAGAGGATTATACACTGTATGTTTAAAGCAAAATCAATTTTTTTAAAAATCAAACATAACAAAAAATGAAAGATCATACAAAGAGATAAAAGTGTCCTCGAAACAAATGGAGATATGTACATGCAGGCTATTTTCAATGAATACAATATACTAGAATACAGTTTGATATTCTCTTCAAATGTTGTTGTTCTTTCAAAATATGGTATTAATGTGTATTAAGTTCATATAAGTGCACATGCAGCAGGGCCCCTGTCCTCCTCCATCCCGGTTCCCACATAGGAAACCAGAGTGGTGGGCGTTCACAGCCACAGCTGAGGCGGGGGTAATTAAACTAGTCTGGGCCATGTGGAAAAGTCATAGAGCTTTAAATGCCCTCACTGGAGATAACATGAGCGCCATGCAGATAGATCACATGGGAGCCCTCCGTTTACTGGGGATGCCAGCTGCACTGAGACACCACGGCGAGCTTTGTCACCTTGTAAACGAAAGAGGAGAGACAGGGAAGAGTGGGGAAGTCAATGAGTGGTACTTCAGTGTGTGTTTTAGTTGCACACCAGAGGCAGAGGGAGCAGCGAGGGGAACATGGGGTCTGAAATTGCACGGTGCTTAATAAAAACCTGGAGGAGGCTAGTATGAGACGCATGGAGTAGCTCAAACAAGCATCAGGTGTCTCTGGGATTTCAAAGGAAATTTCATGCCGCAAAACTGCATTTTATGGTTCTCAGCTCAGCGAGATGGTGAAATACAAGTCAATGATTGTTGACATTAGATATTCTTTAGTTTTCTTTTTTCACAATAAAAGGCGCAAATGAGCCATCGTCATATGGACACGTCATGAAGGAAAGGGCAAATAAAAAATTTGCAAGATCTACAAGTAATTATTATTACAAAAAACAAAAAACTTTGTATTACCGAGAAGTGATTAGATCTAATCAAGTGGAGGTAAAGCGAGTAAACCGATCATGAAACAGCCTCTCCTTATGAATACAACATAATTATTAAATGATTATGGTGATTACACACCCACCAGGGTTTGTGGCGTGTCTTCATTATCACGCAGATTAATCAACGCCACAGGCTCAGGAAGCCGGCCGGGGGAATATTCACAGTGGAAGAAAGATGCAAAAACATGCAAGATTGTCCACACAAAAAAAAACAGAAGGGAAAAAATATCCAATAAACAAAGTGTAATCTTATAAATGTTTACATTTTTTAATATTCTATTTATATCGTTTTCCACAAAATCAGCTTGGATCGTCTGACTGGAAGCAGGTGAAGCAATTACTGGTGTTTGACTGATGAGCTTTTATTCAGTGTGATGAAATGAAATACTGCAGGTCACTCAATCTGGCAGAGGCACACACAGCTCCCATCTATAATGCTCCAAGGATGCAATGGACTGTATGTTATTACATCTGGTATGGTTCCCAATGGCTGATTATTGTAGCAATTATATTTATTAAAAAAAGTCAATATAGGAAGATTAGACAGGTCAATGTTTAATAAATGTATGTATTTGAACTGCATCCATTTCTTTTAAAGTTTGATGAATTTCACATACATGTATTATATTGTTCTCCAGCTGCATCACAATGTATAAAGGACTGCAGCACAGTCAACCTGATGTTAGTTGTGTCTCCATTGTGAGGCACAAATGCCAGAATCAGTGTCACAGCCCCAGACAGTGGGCAAAAGATGATGGATGCATTGTAACCATGTGGCGCATATAAAGGAAGAGAGAAAGGGACTGAAACAGACTGAGCGTGTCTGCGATGGAATGACGGAGGAGGAGAGAGAGTGTGTGTGTGTGTCCCACTGATACAGAGGGGAAGGAAGAGACAGTGGGAGAAACACAGTGCGTATGTCTTTTCAAGTGTGTGTGAGTATGTCTTTCTATGATGACAGAACAAACAACCTCCTCTGTCATGCATGGCCTTGAGAAACCTCCGTGGATTTGGGACTCCATCAGCCCGGGGGAGGGCTCTCTGGCTGTCCTTGGAGCTGCCTGTTTGTCTCTTTCCACACCGCCGACTAGCCAAACAGCAGGGTCCTCCGCCTCTCCCACGGGTCAGGTCCCTCTCAACCCCCAGTGAGCTTTGATCTGACGGACAGAAGAAGGGGGTCTGAGAGGGCTTTGGGAACTCTCAGCACTGTGTGTGTGTGTGTGTGTGTGTAAAAGCAGGGGGATGGTTAGGGTCAGGTGGGGTCAAAGGCCGGTGTCCATTTAGACTGTTACAGAAGAACGGCTACCACACATTTAAACAAGCAAACACACAAACAGATATATGAAGACATTTAAAGCGGATTTCATCAATATTTTGACGATAAGGATCAAAGGACTCTGTGCAATTATAAAGGAGCCACTCCTAGTGAATATTTAATGAGCTTAATTATTAGCATCTTTCAGCTAATTCTTTTGGTTTTCTTGCCCTCAACAAAATAGGCTCAACTTGCCCTATTTTGATCCATTCATCGCCCTCAAAGTGTCATCGCCCTCACAGCAACAGTTTTCAGTTTTAAAAGCTATAAGCTCCCACTTTGCTCTACCTGCCAAGCACCAAACAACAGACAGACAAAGTTAGCGACTCGCCAATGACCATCGTGGAGCCTTTAGTATTTAAAGAGTTACACATTCCCATCTGTAGTGGGTGGATACCAGAAACCTGGCTGAAAGAAGAGTGAATGAAGGCCAACATTGCTCAGTATCGGCTTGGTTTAAACTTTTGCTGACAGTGCCAATGACACGTCACAGATATGAAGACAGGAAAAGATACAGCCATGTATTTCTTCATGAGTCTAATCTGATTGCTCACCTGTGTGAGTGCTTGAATGTCAGTGTGATCACTGAATGTGTGGAGAGCTCCACATGTGCCACTCATCTCCACGCCTTTTCCCCACGGGCAGCCTCCCTGACCACCACACAGCCATCAGCCCACCACTCACTTCTGCCCAGGACAGCCCCCTTTTGAAGGCTGAGTAATTAACGTGCCATCTGATACACCATCCGGCCATAGAGGCTCTCCAGGGGGACACACACATCTCACACACATCTCACACACACACACACACACACACACACACACAAACCTGCATGCACACTTGCACGCTTACACGCACAGGTGATCCATCAAACGGCGTTAACTGGCCTGAGTGTCGCTGTCAGCTGTGTCTCGTTGTATGATGGTGACCCTGAGGTTAGCCCAAAGAGACCATCATGTGCCGTAATGACAATCCCCTCTTCAGCAATTTGCAATTGGATGCACCATAAAACTAATCCTGAAGATATGATTCCTGATTGAAGGTCTCTAACTGTTGCCCTGAAGGGATAGTTTGGTGTGGGGGAAATCTACTGATATCTTTTTTTATGTCGTTTTGACGATGTGTGTTATGCTTGGCCTAACTTTGTGAGATGTGTTTGGGTTTAAGTAGCCACTGGGATTAAAGTTAGACACAACCATTGTATTGCTAAGTGTATCGTTGTTGTTGTTGTTCTTCTGATTAATAGTAGTAGTAGTAGTAGTAGTAGCAGTAGTAGAAGTAGTAGGAGTAGTAGTAGCACAGTATCATTATTTTATTATTGAGAATAGACGACACGATAATAAAATGTCCTTGTAATGGATACCATTTAATTTTAATTGTGTTTAAAATATGTGGATGTGTGGATGTGTGGATGTGTGTGTGTCTGTGTTTTCCCCAGTTTGCAATATTTGAATGGAGGAGTTAAGTTAGCATGATGCAGTTAAAATTAAATTAAAATCATTAAAACAATAAAATTGAGTAATGGGTAATATCTTTCCAAAGAGTTTGATGTGTGAAAATGGTGAATGTTGTAATGACGGGGAAGTCTTTGTAAAGCAACAGACACATGTCACTGCAAACACAAAATGATTCAAACACTCCAAATGTAAAAGAATCACAGTGTTTTGTTGCACCTGTGCAGACTGCACATTCTTCAGAGAAACACGAAAAGAGACCATAACTCAATAAATTTCTCTCTTTCACCGAGATTCTTTAGGACATCACGTTCTACGCGATGACCGTGAAATCGCTTTGATTTCCGATGTGGTCACGAAAAGTTCAAGCCTTTTAGAAAAATGGTTGGATTTGGGATTTGGTTGCAGATTGTGGCCATCAGAGAACCTCAACAGAACATTTTCTCCAAAAGGTTAAAGGTGATGCAGGGATGTCTAATTAAGACTGATGTCTGGATAGATGTATCCTTCCTGACATTTATTTGGACTTGTGTAAACATTTGGTACAGCTTGTGATCCACTCCTGTAAAACAATTATGTCAGCATACAAATACAGAAACTAAAAACACTTTTCTTTTTAATCACTGGGAGAGTGTCTAAACACAACAACAATTATATATACTGTTTTGTTTTTTCTTCTTCTTCTTTTTAAAGTAAATTAATGCTCTGCATTTCTTGTCCACCTCTGCTCCGGGTGTTGACCAGGAAAGCCAGTTTTTTTTTTGTCTGAAAGATCACGTTTGATGTGGACAACACTGCCATAGGCAATGTGTCAGAAAAGAAAGAGAAAAGGACAAGAGGGAGGAAAAAAAAGAGGGTTGAAAGAAGTTCTAATCCATAGTTGCAGGTGTGTTACACTTTTGTTGCCCCACCAGAAATTCACAACAGAGTTGATGACAAAGGGCCAGGCCCCATGCAGCCCATTGTGGCCTGGAGAACAATATGGAGGCTGTGAATGGCTAATCCCTCTGGACCGCTGACAGGTTGGGCCTTTAAGCAACCTGGGGACTCATTTCTCCACTGGGCTGGGCCGCTCTCTGACAGGGATGGGAAAGCCCAGACTACTTACAGCCACTGAGCCTTTGCCCAGAGCAGAGACTGGGAGCCATTGTGAAGGGAAAATATTATCTCCATTGTCAGGTTGTGGCCATCTTTGTAATGTCAGAAGATGAACTCGGGGAGAATATGCCACCGGAGGGGGTCTATAGAGCCACGATAGATCCAACTCAGACTGTGACACCATTCAGCCAGCTTAAGAGTAAAACCTTGTCTCAAAACTAATTATGTTGACCTCATTATTGTCGCATTGAAAAATATAAGAGTCCCAAAGGACTGTTATATAACAAAAGTGTTTTTTTTGTTGTCAATAATTTCATGTCTTTATTGATATTCATCTTTTACACTTTTTGATATTTAAAATTTCCAGCCAATGTTAACGATGCAATTTGCACTTTATTAGTTCTCATCGTCTAAATAAAAATGCCGAAAGCAAAAGAGGATATTTTAAATGTACGTGGATTTTAATTCCCCCCTCCGTAAAATCACATTTGAACATCAATATGAAGATCTTTCACAAATCTTTTTATTTGTACAGCGCCACGATGCAGGTTGTAAAACAAGCCCGTTGGAAGAACCCGGTGGTGTTAATCTCTTTGTGAGAGAGAAAGAAAAGGCGAGGACAAGATAATAGGTCGGGGAGGGGGGGGGGGGGGGGGGGGGGGGACAACGCCCAGCCCTTGTAAACAGGACTGCAATAGGTCCACAAGCCCTGAGAACAAACACAAATATCTGTTTCTTCTCAGCCACCATTGGCAGCAGCTCTGGAACCAGAACACCGCCTCAGCAGCTCAGTGACGGTCTCACAGTCGGCACGGAGACAGTGGAGGACAAGGCCGAGAGAGGCCGCAGGGCTCCAGTGTGGATGTTGTTTTGCCAACCTTCCCCTCCTAGCGCCCGCCTTACCATTCCTCACCAATTTATGCATCTTCCTTCACGTCTATTGCGTCTCTTCTTTTTTCCCCCACGTTTGGCTCGACCTTTCCTTTCAGTGTCCAGCTCATCCAGCCACAAAGAGCCTCCATTCTCTCCTGAGAGGAGGCTGCCAGTCCCGCACTGTAACCCAATCACCTATCTAACAGAAGAGTGTGTCATCTCCACAGAGTAACAGGAAGTCAGATCTCCGTCTCCCTGCCTCTCTTTCTCTCTCTCTCTCAGTCACACTTACTCACCAGAGGGCATACACAATACAGCAAATTACCAATATCCTGGACAAAACAGCATGACATTTGATTTTGGGGTATCTTTATACTTGACTTGGGGGTTAACATTGACATAATTGTGTTCTCTAAAGATAAGGGTGATATTCTATATTTTTCTTATTGTCATGAAATCCAATAAAAAGACCAAAACTAACAAGAATGATCTGTGTAGCCAAAGTCTGATCTGGCTTATTCCTCTGTGCCAATGTCCTCCATTGATGTTACCTGCGCTGTTGCACACGGTGACATATTCCTACATTAGATGAACATGGGCACTATAATTTATGTAGTGCTGCACCCAAAAATGCACTAGTACAACAAATCTGTGGCTGAAGATAGTCTCCTACAAAGTAACTATGTGTGACATTTGCCAAACAATCACAATGCACAGCTGTTTTAGGAAATAATAGTCAAAATAAAAATAAGATTAAAATCTTTAGTACTTGAGGGAAAGGCTTATGAGTTAAGTGTGACTTGGGAAGTCGAAAAACTGCAGACGGACTATGACTCTTTTGGTTTTGGTCTTTCCGTGGGATTTGTTGTTGCCAGGCTTATTTCAAAATCACACAATTAAGTATGTTTTATCAGTGAGAATATTAATTTCATTAATTGGAAAAAAAGTTTCTCACCCAATAACTGCAAAAATGTCAAATGTTCGTGTTTGCGTATAGTCATAACATTCATTTGAACAAATGAAACGATGAAGTAATGCTAGCACAGATGCAACTGTACAGACATAATACATAAGTGGCCTTCAGACTAAGTCTTCTCAAATGTGTGGTTCCTCAATTCATGGGCAGACTCCTGGAGATGTTCTGCAACACTAAGTGAGTGTGGATAGAGCTATTTATCAGAACAAAACAACCATAATAATATAATCCTCCAGTAATAATTCATGGAAATTTGTAGGAAATCAACAGCCCAGCTGTTCCCTTAATAAATGTCTGTTTTAGGATGATAGTTCAGGTTCAGGGGTCAAAATGTTCATAACTGGAAATAATGTATTTTCTAAACAAAGCCTGGATGTAGCAGAGGAACTAAATGTACCATAAGGAAGTGTATACATTAGGCAAATGTGATTGAAATAGTTTAGGATTTACATATCCCTTTTCTCGTTAGTGGTATTGAGTGACTGGATATTGAATAACAAACACGCTGAAAGTGGAATTGGAAAGCTCAAAGCACCCAGGTGGGATTCCTGCAGCCTGGAAGGCCTAAAGTTAGTGCTTGCAGACAGCCTCACTGGACTCCCCCGATGTTGGCTTTGGACCTACAGTTCCTTCCTGTTCATGGAAATTCTTCTACAAACGAAACATGTTTCAGTCGTACAAAAAAAAAAGTTGGATTATGCTGAGCCTTAATAGCTGACGATGCAATTTTGTTTTCAAAGCAATGTGTTCCACCTGAATTAATTTAATATACGTTTAAACGTAAAAAAAAAAAGAAAAAGAAAGGAGATGAGAAAAGATTAATGATGATTAAACAAAACAACTTTTCTGTGAGCAAAGTACAAAAATAGCAAAAAGACACATGTACTGTTGTTATCTTTCTCATTAATGTAACAATTGATTAAATTAATTTTCTGCTGAGGCCTCCCAAATCCAAACGGCCAATGGCAGAAAATGTTGACCATTGTGAAGATATGCTGACCTCTACTGGACAGAAATAGATATTGTAGTGTATGTGTGAGGCCACAGAGTAATCCTGTCATCCACAAGACCTTTTAAACCACAGAGGTGAGCTTTAGTGAATTACTTCAACACTTCAAAATCAGGCAAGTTTTCATGCACTTCATTCTATTCAATTCAGTTTATTTTGTATAGCTCAGAATCACAAATTAGCCTCAGTGGGCTTTACAATCTCTACACACACGACATCTCTGTCCCAGGACCTACATGTCTGTAATTTACTATATCTAAACAAAATCTTACTATTGTCCTTGTCCTATAAACATCAACCGTTTTTTACTCAACGTCATTTTGAAACCAAATCTGTCAAAATCCAAAAAAAAAGACTTTTTACTGCAAAAAAGCATAATAAAAGTACTAATTACAATACCTTTTATAGGACAGTTGCTTTGTGTTTTATAGGCTTAACACACTCCATTTGCATTTAGACAAGTACTGCACAGAGAGGGCTTTAGTTGTAACTCAATGAAAAAGCATATGACTTTCAACACAAGATTTCAAGTGTAGTCTTAAATTCTCCATTAAAGGGCTGTACTTGATACCCTCTCTGGAAAGGGATTTCAACTTTAGGAGAGGTTAGCTGACCACAGTGTGTGTTTTGACATGTTTTCTGTGTGTGTGCTCAGCTAAATGTGAGGAGTACCATGGTACTTGCTGTTCACATTCCTCCCCACTAGATGTCACTCATGTAACATTACAAACTGGCTGAGCTTCAACGAGACCTGCTGAAGCAACCCAATTTCATTTTAGCAGCACTTTGCTCCTCCAGTCGGCGTTGCCGTATTCTGGCACACACACTTTCTGTTGTTTGATTTGTAAAATACAAGAGCTTCACTCATAGAGCAGTGATCTCAGTGGACGAGACCCAAGCCAGCACAAAAACATCACCATTTTGACATGCCATGTTTTGATGAATGGCACCTCATTTTCAGTGCAGTCAAGCTGCACACGTTGCTTTCCCTCTGTGCCACGTTTGGAGTGGACGGAGCAGGAACGCAGGCCGGCTGAGTGTGAGAAGGCAGCTCATTAGCAGTGCGGGTCCAGCTGAGTGGCTGCTCTCTCCCAGGAGAGCAGTTCAGAGTTCTGGGAAACTCACCAACACGCCAACAGCTGCGACTCTACCCGGACTCGATGAAAACTCTTCCTCTATCTACTCTCTGCGTCAAGCACTTTGTCAGTCTGTGCCATCACCGCCCCCGGGGGCCTGGATCTCAATCCATCTGTACTCACCTCATTTTGTGGTGATTTTAACTGAATAATAGGACTTGTAGATCAAGAGATCACTGTTCACCATTACTGTGTGTGTGTGTGTGTGTGTGTGTGTGTGTGTGTGTGTGTGTATGTGTGTGTGTGAACTTCTGCTTCCCCCTGAACTTTTGACCAATGTTTTGTGAAGTTTTTTTGTTTTGACTGAAATATGAACAATGGCATTTCGTCTGATGACAATATCTCTCAGATAAAAGATGTGATCCAAATTTAGAGTAGTTAAATCTGAATAAACAGAAACACTACAGAAACGTCACACGATTGTGTTGGTGTTTTTATATCAGAGATTTGCATTATTCAACACTCATAATGGTATTTTCAGCTAGAAAATATATATAAGATTTCTACAAATCTTTAAAATGAGATTCATTTATATTCACTGTGTTGTGATTATTTGAGTTTATGTAAGTGTCTTATTGGTTGAAACCAAACCACACAATTTTTTTAATGATCAAATATCAAAACGGTCTTCTTTCCAAAATGCACATTTGGTTGCATGCATAAATGACAAAAATCAGGCTTTGTTTTGTATCTACTCACATCTTATGAGTGTGCTGCAGCCACCACTAGATCCATCTCACAGGCTTTATATTTAAACCATCCAGATTCTTAGATTTGCTTACTGTGCATTTTTAGTAACATGACAACCATGTGCTTGGTTTCATTAAAGGAAATACAAAACGAAATTTCTGAGGGACTAAGAATGATGTTTGATGTAATGTAACACAAGGACAGAAGACAGCCATTATAAGTATTATTGGTACCTTTATTATTTAACCCTTTATCTGAAATGCAAATATATAAAAAGGTCAATCATATCACAAACGCAATAAATACTGAAGACATAGAAGAATCCTGCTGTACAAGTTAGTTCCCTTATTGCAAGGTCGTCAGGTCAAAGTAACAGACAGCATTTTGAGTTGAGAGGGGATGTTGCACTCTAAGTCAATAACACCAACAAGCATGCACACAAGAAACTACATAGCTGAAAACAACTTGTAGTCTTTATTGTTCTGACATGCTGACTGACACGATCCTCAGTGTATTACAGATTGAGTTGGATTTGAGTTCAAAGTCATTGCTCAGGACATTCAGGGGGAGACTGAGCCACTGCCAGCCTCCCAACGATGGACAGGGTGGTTTCACATTGTCAGAACCAGAGCTGCTGTTTGAAGGAGGGAGTCCTATGCTGTTGCTCCACATAGTCTTACAGTGGGTGAGATGTCTTGGCTGTCCTCAGATCGGCCTGTCACCATAAATGGCCAGGTCTGTTAAAAGCAAAAAGACAGCAGGTTAAGCACCAAAAGACACACCTCCAACATAATGGTGTTCTCTATATAAATGTACACGCTAATACTCAGGTTGTACACGTGTTCGTGTAATCGTACACACTGAGACAGTTCACTTTAAAAGCACCCCGACAGCTTCATACCAGGTTGACTGGGTGCACAAAGCTGTTCTCGAATCGGTCGTCATGCAGAATCTGTCTCAGGTGAGAGATGTAGCTGGAGGCGAGTCGAAGCGTGTCCAATTTGGACAGCTTGGTGTCCGCTGGTACCCAGGGCAGGCTGGTCTTCAGCCTGGTAAACGCTTTGCTCAGCACTCTCATCCGCGCCCTCTCCCTGGAGTTGGCCGCGTTTCTCTGCGACTGGCGCTCTTCCTTCTGCTTCGCCCTGGAGAGTTTGCGCTCGTGCTTGGTCCTCTCCTCCACGGCGTCCTCCTCCAACTCCTCATCTGAGTACCGGTCGGGGTTATAGCAGGAAAGCTTCCGCTCGCTCCTCTCCAACGAGCTGGCGGTCCCTCTGTGGCATGTCTCATAGTCCTCAGCATCACTTGCAGCAGAGCCAGTGGACATGGCCGCTCCACCTGTGACGCGAGTGGCACTTTAGGGACAGCGGTTACTGGAAATGTGGATTCTCAGCTTGGTGAGATTTTTGTAAAACGAAATGAGGTTGGAAGTTAAAAGAAAGAATCACCACTTAAACTCCCATTCGGTCACAATGAAACTTGTTCTCACTTGACAATGCAACTGCTGGAGGTCAAGTCTGAAACTTTCTAAAACTGAAACATGCCTCCTTGCTTTGCTACCCCTCTACTTTAAGTGTCCTGGACTTGGCATCGCTACAGTTTTCTCTGAATATTTCTCCTCCCCTTTTCCTCCAAGCCAATATGACCCTCAGTGAGACCACAACTCTGTCTCCTCACGTTGACTGTCAAAGACACAAATATAGCTCATCTGCAGCCTGATAATAACATCAAATCCTCTAAATGATTTGCTAATTATTAGTAAATGTACTGGGAGATGGAATGCCATGGCAAAGCCACTCTGAGGATGTCTGAGGGTTGATTTTCACCACACAGACATACTCCATCTAATATGTCTTAATATAGGAAAAACACAACTTCTCTGATAATACAACCCTTTTGCAACATTTGGAAATGCAGATATATAGTAAACGTTCCCCAACTCTGTCGGTTCCACAGATGTGCTTCAGTAATAGAAATGTCTTGAGGACCTTATCAAAAGTCTCTAATCCTTTGCTGGTTTCACAGAGGGATTAGGTTTCTGCAGCTGGGGCAACCTTTCACACGCAGCCTACGTGCACCAGCTGTTATTGGTTCCCATGACATCTGGAGCGTTGGCATGACGAGGGTGTGGCAGAGGCGAGGCGCCACCATCTTCATTCCCATAGTATCCCAAGCTCTTTTTTACTTGCCTATTTCTGCCTTTGTTTTATGTCCTCCAAACCTCTCTGAGAGCAAGAGCATCCATGTGTTAAGACCGGCGCTAACAGTGGGGCAAAGAGAAGACTGAGATTGCTTTGGGCCAACATTGCAAAATGTTTTCGCAAAGATATACTACATGAAAGGATTCTGAGAAATAACTATTCCTTTTACTCAACTCCACCCTTCAGGCACATTATCGGTTATAGTCTTTGGGATTTGCAAACTTCTAAAAAATACAGTAAGGACGTTATACACTATGTTCAAAAAATGCAAGTCAAGCTTTGTAGCAAAGTGGACGGTATTTGGAGCAGGATTTCTCTGATTAAATGGAAAGTACTGGGTCCATACTGTACTTACAGGAAGCTCCCTTTGCTCTCACAAATATTCCCAGAAAATCCCAGGTCCCCGTAAACTATTACTCAACATAAGATGTGTGAAATTTAGATTTTTTTTTATGACAATAGCAAGACTGCCAAGAATTACCTAACTGTAGCTGAGATGCATGCTTAATTTTGGGAGTTGGCCATGCCAGGATCACAAGAGAGAGAAGAACTACTGCACTGTGCTTCGAGCTGAACGCTGTTCTGTTCCCAAACAGGCTCTAATCTCACTTCATTAAACCGCCAATACATTTTCAAAATGTGTTCTACTTGTTCGTAATGATGTTCCAATTACATTTTTAAGTGTCAAAATGCAAAGTCAATGTGATTCTGCTGTGTTCCACTACTCCAATTTCCAATTACTGGGAATTCTCCCTAATCAAAGGACGGATTCCCACGCGTCCCACAATCCCGATTTTCCAAAAAAACCTCACAAGGAGACCTGACATCAGCTTGGCCTTGGAGGGAAACGTCGCTTATCTTTCTTCATGTCAAGAGGCTCATGTATTAACTTCCTCTTGTGCTGCTGAGACAGTCAGAGCTTCAGGCAAGCTGCCATCTCTTCTTCTGTCACTCTCTCCGTCAGCGAGGTGAACAACGACGAATGACGAACTTGAAAGTGCAAGCTCAGGGAATCTGCTGTTGGATTTACTGCTCACTCATAAGCTGTCATCTTTATATTTTTTATTTAATACACAAAAAGGTATTGGCTAATGTGACACACACAAACGGCTGCTTCATTCACTATCAGCTTAGAGCAGGTTGAGATAAAACTATTGGGCTCATTAGTCATTTCTGCTTTTTCAAGCAAAAGCAGAAAACATTGTCCCAAACATCAGTGTAATTGATGGTTACATGGTTATTGTATTTTCCCTGGGAATAATCAAATTCAGGGCTACCAGTAATAAATATTACTTAAAACTTGACTTAAAGGGGGGAACTAACATTTGTCTATCAGCAAAGACTCTCAGGGGTCGTGACCTCTATCAGGGCCCTGAGCTGAAGAAGCAGAGGGACAGGTGCAAGCTCATGATGTCAGAGGCCTCTCTCTGTTTCTCTCCCAACCTGCTATGATCCCCGTAATCGCCACTGAGGCCTAAAGCTTGCTTGTGTGTGTGTGTGTGTGTGTGTGTGTGTGTGTGTTCTGGGGGGGGCACTAGTGAAGAAGGCAGTGCACAAATCAGAGGCACTGATCCATAAACCATTGTGATGTTTTTTCTATAAATGTGTTGTGCATTAATAAAACATGCCCAGCCAGGAAACTTTGTTGAAATTTAACATGCCACAGAAATTCATCCACACGTGGGAAGTGCCCTCTGCTCTTATTGCAGCTTTATATTCGGTGTCTTACAATTGAACACAATTTAAGTTTTAAAGTAAGACCTTATACTGAGCTACGTTTAGCATTCCTTGCACATAAAGACACGTCACAACATTTCAAAAACAGCTACACTTTGTGCATAATAGAAACATGGCAACACTGCATACACACCACAGAATGACTTATTACATTTGTTCATCAGTGGGTCACGAGTGAAACTTACTGTTTCAGACTACAATAAAAACACCTACAACAATACCATACCAAAACTATTCAGTATCAAATCCCACGATAGTTAAGGCAACTCAACTTTAAAGC
Organism: Cyclopterus lumpus; assembly: GCF_009769545.1. NCBI lineage: Eukaryota > Metazoa > Chordata > Actinopteri > Perciformes > Cyclopteridae > Cyclopterus > Cyclopterus lumpus. The sequence goes on from NC_046985.1 coordinate 9,799,200, forward strand.
ACTTAATTCAATTAACTGTTACAATAGTTAAGTAGTCACATAATTATACCATTTACACCTATACTTTTATAATGTTGTGATAAGTAATTCAGTAAAATGTTATAGTTGTTGCTATGATAAGACCTTTTAATGGTCCCGTCCTCTTTAGTTTCTTTTGCACTCGATGGCCTTCATCAGTGGGACCCACCGAGACGTGCCATGTCCTCTTGGCTTCTCCTGACTCGAGCTTGGCCACACGTTGCTGACGTTAACGGGGCCATCGCACTCGTCGGCCTCTGAGGTGATCTCCATCTTCTGGATGATGAGCTTCAGGAGGTTGTGCTGCTTCTCCATACTGCTTGACATCTCCTTCATCCTGAGGACAAAAGCATCAGAGATGTGGCTCAGAGATAGTCTTCATTTAAACTTGAATGGATTAATAATCAGGCAATACTGCTGAGTGGCTCCTTGTACTTATTATAGAAAGATAGACAGCCTGTATTTCTCTGTAACCACTAGGGGCCGCTCATGCATCAAAAACTGTTTGACATACCCTATAAATATATCCTAATTGTTGCGTTCCTTTTGGTAGAATAATGTATTTTGAGTAACACTTAGAAACATTTCCATCATCTCAGTTTTAAATACAGTTTATGATTCCAGGGAATATACATTTTACTCTCAACTCGCAACCTTGAGCGCTTTACCTGGCCTTCTGCTTTGTGAGCTCATTCTCTATCACAGTGCAGTTCTTTGGTTTGACCTGCAGTCGATTCCAGATATCATTTGTGTCCTCCTCACCGAAGAGTAACTGCCTAATATAGTTCTGTTAACAGGTGGAAAGGTTTACGAAAGGGATCTGACGTTAGTTACAAAGACCAATCACTGTGTTGTACAGTATCAGACTTAGACGAGTATTGAGCATACCCTTGAGCAGCGGCGATTAGGGTAGACGACAAGGGAGAACTTGTCCACTCGTTTCATGAACCAATAAGGCAGCTTGTCTTCCAGAGAGGTGTGCAGCTCAATCTGGGGTCAGAAATTCAGATTCTCAGCCAGATGTGTGCAATAACCTCTTATTGACTAGCTCTGTTGGACCTAAAGGTTACACATTCTTAGGCTAAACAAATATCATTACTTATAATATTAAGTACATATACCACATTAGTAACTTTTCAAAAATAATTTTTCACTCTACAGCCTGTGATGGTGTTGAAATATAAGTAATTATATATATATATATATATATATATATATATATATATATATATATATATATATATATATATATATATATATAAATAATCGGGTTTTGTTACTCACAAACCAGCGGACGTCACAGTGATTACGTCCACTTCTTATAAACACTCTCATGAACAGAATCTTATTTTACATGTCTATGTTACAAAGTCTACTTGTCCAACGGCCTCAAGGACAAAATACCACAGCATCATACGCTGTGCTTGTGTGTAGTTATTTATCAGGTCATGGCAGACTGAGCAAGCACAAACAAACAGGATAAAAGATAACTCTGACGTTTTAGAAATGCAACATACATTCAAAAAAAACCTTGAGGAACAGGTTCGCTCAACACTTACCTGCATGCCAATTCTTTTTAGGGCTGCATTTCTTTGTACTTCAGCAATGTCTCCAACAGCTAGACCAATCTACAACACATACAGAAAACTAATGAGAACCTGGTCATTTGTGCCGCTATTTAATAGCAACTGGTAGTTTTTTTTGTGAGAGATAGATGTCTGGGAGGAGTCAATGAAAATGGACAAAAGAGGCAATCAGAGCATACTTACCATCAGGTTCACCAGCAGTATGGGCATGAGCATAACAAATGTCACAAAAATGAAGTAAGTCAGGAGGCCAAAAGGAAGGTCATGGGTCAGATAAGCGTCCAGGAAGTTGGTTTGGTAGTTCAGCTCCCCGACCATCATCACAAACGTTTGCATCACAGAGAGCGGCAGGCTGTCAAACTCTTTCTAAAGGGAAACAAATAATACCAGCTTTATATATCACAGTTAAATACTGTAGCATACTGTTCAGTTTCAAAAGAAGTGTACAAATAATCTATTATAAAACTTGCATTAGCTGGATATGAATGTCCAAATGCCCCAAAGCCTCATTTATTTTTCTATAAAATATCTCCCCTCTGTTCAATGTCAGTGTGAAGGATGGCAAGCAATCACATAGCAGAGTAAAATGCAACACATGACATCAAAAGCACGTCACAAACACGCAGTAAATTACAAAGAGATGTGCTGGGGACAAAACATGTCTAACAAATGTGTTTAATCCATGACAGTGAGGCCTGCAGAGGGTGTTATCAGTTATATATTTAGTCCTTTGGTCAGTCTCTCAAAAGCTTTGGTCCAGGCCAAGATTCTTGTCATCCGAATTACCCTTTGTATTTACTTTTTATGTTCATGACCAACAAAGGAGGATTTTGTGGCCATGTTCTCTAAATCCAACATAGGTTGAAAGAAATAGTATAACATTTTGGAAAATGTGTTCATTTACAAAATTGATACCATTCTCATGTCTGTACTGTGAATATGAAGCAGCCAGTTAGCTTAGTTTTGCATACTACACTTCAAAAGGATAACGCCTTTGTTATTAATTGTTATGAGAGTTAACCAAAAGCTTGTACTCAGGCTTAAAGCACAAAGCAGAGCTTGGGTAAAAAGAAGTAACAGAAAAATTAACTTTTAGTCTTAAGAAATGTTGATTATAGCTTTCTTTTCCTACCTGGTTTAGCATCAGAGCATGAAACGCCAAACCGAATGCTAACACCAGGTACAAGAACAGCATCACAATGCGGACCAGGGTCCTCATGATCTCCCAAAACATCACAACGTAGATGCCAATGCCCTCAAACCTGGAGAAACAGGAGATCAGAACAGTTAGTGGCCTCCATGTATCATTAAAAAAGACATTACGTTGAAGTGGCGCTATTACATCAGAGTGAAGAGTACCTCTGGAGATAGAGAAGAAATCCAATCCAGGAGCCTAAAACTGCCATGGCCCCTGCTTGCCAGTGTAATGAACCGTCTAAATTGAGGATGGTGGGAATTATGTATAGAAGACAGAAGATTGCGCAGAACCAGTCAGCCTGGTTGGAATAATCCTTGAAGTATTTCCAGCGCTTTTAGGGACAAGAAAAGAAGAAAACAATTAATCTTCTGCTACCCAGCTTTCAGATGGTGTATGCCACTATGTGACATGTATTGTTGACCGGCTATCTCCCCCTAAAGTCCATCTGTCCTCCCCTTTAAAAAGGACAAAATGCGTCTTTGTTGGTCTCTTCAAACAACCATGCAAACAATGTTATATTCCTAAACATCTGATGTGACAGTGTTTCTGGTAGTTATGATGAAAACGAGGGTAGTAAAGTGTGGAGGTGACCCCCTGACAGTGACCCTGCTCATCCATCACACCTGATTGCTAATGCGTCCACACAAACCTGGTGCTAAGCAGATTTATGAGCACACACTTCATGTGAGGTAATGACACTTGCTTAACATTACCTGTTGTGATATCTGCACCAATTCCTTCATTACATAGTAGACGTTCATGACCAAGACCATTACCATGCAGAAGGACAAGAACACACTTTGCTGTAAAAATGAAGGATATTGAGATTTACTTTATCATAAAGATTGAATCATCATGACAAAGGTTGATTGTGTTTGGAACATTATTACGGATGATTACACATATGGTAAAACAGAGATTAAACTTAATTAATATTGATTATCCATGTCAATAGTACCTCAAAGAAAGATACTTGCACCATGGTGATTATGTGCTCGCCCGTGTCGGTTTTGTTCAGAGCGGGCCTCAGAGTCACTATCAGGTGAGTGAGGGGCAGCAGGCCTAACAGGTACATGAACATGTTCAGCACATGAGCCGTGCTCCCATATGCAGACCTGTGGAATAAAAAAGGTTTTAACTCTAGAAGAAAAACGATCAAAGTAAACCATGCCTGTGTATTTGTTGCATTCAGATGATTTTTTTTATTTTTATGTGGTCTGTAAAGTGGCAACATATCAGAAGGAGAAATGTCCCTCATACGCACGCACCACTTCATTGCGAGGTACTTTTTGCAGACAGGGTGGTCGAGGAGTTCAATGCGGTTGTACTGCACCATCGCCTGCAGAACGAGTAACAGCTTGCTGTTAATGGCACATTTTCTACAAGCGGGAAAGGACAGCCTGACGGCTACAGCATAAACAATTTAAAAGTATGAGCCCTTTAATGAATCACCGGCATGATGTACTGTAGGATGACATAAGCTGATAGAAAGTGTTTCCAACATTTGGTGACGTATGCGATTGTTAGTGGTTTGGTAATAAATCCTACAATACAATGCCACTGTCATGGTGTCCCCTGTTTGTCCTGTGTGTGTGTGTGTGTGTGTGTGTGTGTGTGTGTGTGTGTGTGTGTGTGTGTGTGTGTGTGTGTGTGTGTGTGTGTGTATGTGTGTGTTTGCCCGGGCGTGGCCTTCCTTTCCCCCTCCTGCTGCCAATCAACCCACACACTCCCTCAACTCCTCGCCAGATTGTCAGTTCACATTCCCGGAACGACTACTATGGCCTCTTGGATTTTCAATATGTTCTTGTCTGTAAACTTGTGCTTTCCCAGCCACAGCCTCTCTGCTCCCCCGGAACTCTCTAGCCACCCCAAACAGCCACCAGCCCACAGAGGACGCCATCACGGATCCCACACCTATTCCATCTCTGGCCTTGTGATAAATATAATTGTGTATTACTCCTGCTGCGTGACCTTGCTTTTGGGTCCAGCCCCGCACCACCATGACAGCCACTTTGTGTTAAAAGAACAAGTGATGGTTGTTGTTGTGTGAATCACAATCTAACAAAAATGGCATAATGTTAGATAAGTGGTTGTATTTTGCAGTCGGCAAGCCCCCCATGCTTTCTGACCCACAATCCTGTTCACAGCGGTACATGAACACGTTGTCCAAATTGAATGCATACTGCATGCAACAGTAGGTAGTTTGTAAGGGCAGCTGCTGCCCCTCACCTCTTCCCTCATGGTCACCTGCTGGTTACAAACATCTGCCTTCAACCAAGTTAATCACACCGCAGTTTAACTAACCTGGTTCTTCATCCACTCGGCTCATGATCATTCAGTCAGCTACAGTGGTGACAACTCTTGATAATCTCGTGTTCCTCAGGGGAAATCTAACCTTGTTCTCCTGCGCTCAGGACCATCTTCTTCAGCCTACCCACCAACCTGCCTGCTTCCAAACCAGCTTTCCAACAGCCACGTCCAGCAAGCCACACCATTCCCTCTCCCCAACCAATGTACAATAAAGCTCTTCAATAATCTCTAATCCTGAGTCTGCGTTTAGGTCCATCTGCTATAAACCATAACAATATCATGAATTGACATCCTGATGAGCACTATGGAGCTTGAAGTAGGTTCCTTGCTCACAGCTTTGCCTCATCAGAAAGCCTAATTTCACCTTATTAGTAAATGAGTTGACGTGGCCTCGTCCATGAGCTGGCCCACTGATACCTCCACTGCTCACAGTCAATAGCAATGCATGATAAGATGTCTCGACTACTACGAACCACATTGAGAAGCGTGTCCATACATGTATACCCATGCATACAGCAACCTGACCTCACAGTCTATTCCCACCCGGACCCTCGTTGGGGTCGAGCAGAATGACTGACCCGCGAGCAGTGGGCCTCGCCTTTCTTTAAGTTGACTCATAGCCTCCTAGCCAGATGTGTTTATCTCTTTCCTGCTAGCCTGCCACCCATATGCTTCTCCCCCTGGAGACTAAGATAGAGGACCACGGCGGCAGCAGTATATGCTCTTTAGCCAGAGAAATGAAAACCTCACAAAGGTTTGACAAAGAGAAAAGAGTCACTACTGTCCCTTATGGATGAGTTATCCGACCCTAGTAGAAGCCTATACTCATTAAAGGGCGTTGCATGAATACAAGGAAACTTTATTTCTTATCAATCATGGGGGAGTAGAGGATTTACATTCTGCTGCACCAAAATTAAAATAAAAGTTGCTTACGTTGAGTGCAGCTAGTGGCTGAATGTTTTTGGCCTTCTCAGATAACTTCCTTGCTGCAAGCGGAGCTTGGAGCCATAAGAAATTGTATTCAATCTAAAACATATAAATAATTGATTAATTTGTTTTGCATAGCAAATGCTTCATACAATATATACTGCAGTGGTGTTTTTTATTGTGTGTTTTGTAGGTGTGTTACATAATAGTCAGGACTGTTCAGATCATCACCAGATTCCTTTATATTGCGGTCCAATAGGTGCTATTGAAGAAAGTAGAAAAACATAGTGAGTATCTCAAGGTTTTACACGTTCTTACAAAAATGCTCAACTAGAACCGATAGAAACTGCAGAACGAGTTCTGAGGATTTTCTTTTCTTTTTTTCAATGGCAAACCTTGTAGGTCTCAGGCAGAAACTCAATCATGTCTAGTATGGGACATCTCTGGGAAGAGCCAAGTGTGAACAGTGTCAAAGCCGATCTAGATCTAGAAGAAGAAAAACACAAAGTAATCAGAAAGCTTTCTTTTGTACACTGCTTAGCTGGAAAATTAGAATATTTGTGACTCGGCCTCTTTGTCTTTGTTGAAAACCATGCACTGCCCACCGGCCGGAGCAAACGTTCTCATTTTACAGCTAAACAGTTGCCTCCATCAAAATATGTTTTTGAAAACATTTGAGGCGACCAAAAAGCAATCGAGTAACATAATCTGGATTCAGCACATTTCACAGTTTTGACACGTCGTTAGAGAAACGGCAGAAGAACCTGAATTTCACACATTCACAGACAAAATATTATAACAAAACTAGCTGCAGCTTCAAGGTGACTACAACCTGTTTCGAATAATTTGACGTGTTACCAAGTGGTAGTAAATCCACACTCTACACCCAGAATTGAATGACAAAGGACTCACATTAAACACCTGCAGTATAAAAGTGGTTTTAAGCTGAGCCTTTAATATAATTTAACAGCTATTTGTACCTGTCACTGTCAATTATAGCATTGACCACATCTTTTCTCCCATTTTGTATAGCTTCATGGAGGAAGGAAGTATCGTTCTTGTTTAAGGTGAGCTCTGCTCCGCGACACAGCATGAGCGACACTGCAGCCACATGTCCCTCTCTTGCTGCGACGTGGAGGGCAGTGTTCTGGTACATGAGTACACAACAGGAGACAGTACTCGGCATTTATCATTGAACATTTAGTACTATCAAATATCAAACTATTTTACGATTTGCAAAAATAGGCCTTCTGGCCTCAAAAATGTCATCATAAATAAGAGGAAAATTAATTACGGAATTGGATAATGATAAACCTTTTGGATTTATAGTAATTCATACCCCATCCTCATCTATTTTATCCAGTAACTTGGGATTGGTCGACAGCAGAATGTCCATAGTTTGTGTGTATCCTTCAGATGCAGCGTGGTGCAGACAACTCCAGCCCTTGTAATCACTGTAAACAAGAGGCAGAGTAGGGATTTCTTCACCTACTTCTGAGCACTACAGAGGAGATAAAAAAGTCTAAAGAGGTCAAAGCACCAGCAACACAATTACTGTCAACAGTCCTACTCTTGGTACTACAAATGTTGCTCTACATTTGCATTTGCAGTATATATACTTTTTTGTTTTTTGTATGTTTAGCTCTCTAAGCACAAACGTTTACCTGTGAAAGAGCGCTCCTTTGCGCAGCAGCAGCTGTACCACCTTGGTGTGCCCCTCTTTGGAAGCCAAATGGAGCGGAGTCAGGCCTCGCTCGTCTCCTTCGTTTAGCAGACGAGAGTCTGTGATGGTCTCCAGCAATCGCTGACATGTATTGACGCGCCCGTACCTGAGAAGAAGAGAGGGATGAGCAGAAGCAGTGGGTTGTGGTTGATCTCTTTTTTCACCGTTAAGATGACATTAAAATGCTTTCTGTGCAAGGCACAAAGCACAGCACAGTTCATCTTGGCGTGTGACTATCTTGCTCAAAGCCACTTAAGATGGCTGTTACAGGACATGAATCTGTAGGTAAAATAAGTGAGTCGGGGAGTGTTTATGACTAAGGATGCTGCAAATAGCCAGGGGGACATACACAGAAGTGATATATTGCAATGATCTTTCTTTGTTTCCGAACCTTTTAAGAAGGTCAGCAGTGTCGGTGCAGTGGGACCGCTGGGGAAAGCGAATGAGGTGTCTAAGAGGTAAAGTATGATATCATATAGCACAGCCTTTATTTGTCCTCCAGCTCTAATGAAATAGGTGTACATGATAGAAAAATCGATAACAATAATGTAGAATGTCCACTCATTTCACACTATTAGTGAAAGTTCTTCAGGCGTGCCTCTCTAATGGAAATCTATTCTTGTGACAGTTACTTTATGATCACTGTGTATTAAGTATGCAATTAATAAGTGGAAGGCTTTTGAGCACCTAAACAGAAAACAGGATTAAAACAACATGAGCAGTGAGGAGGCACCTTGTTCATTTTTCATCTGACCACTGTTGTTCAAATACAGAGACCTTGGCCTGAGGAAGACCGTAAGTCACAGTCCTCTTAGGATCCATTTTTTTTGTTTTATACTGTTGTGGTATCATTGATCAATACATAACACTTGTTACAGAGGAACTTCTGGAATGACTTTCAGACAACGAAGATGTGTCACTACCTTTCGTTCCTAATAATAACGCTCTCTGTTGTGTAGAAAATAAATGCTCCAGAGTGCGCAGCTTTTCTGCAAATTGAATTTTCTTAAATGTAGCTTTAAATGAACATATATACATACAGTATAAAAGCCTAGTATGTGCACCACATCTCACACTGGCCAAGGACAGCTGCATTGACATTTCTGGTACTTCTTTGATCAAATTTGCAAACTCGGAGCGACTTTGACTTTGAGTGAAATCAGTTTTGTTTAGTTCAATGGTATGGGAAGTCATGCCCACGGGGAACAATCGAACTCACTGAGCAGCAAAGTGCAGGACAGACTTCTTGTCCTTCGACTTGCAAGTGAGGCCGACCTGCCCCGAGAGGCCCACCATGTTCTTCACTGAGCCGTGGCTTCCCAGTCTGCAAGCGTAGTGGAGAGGGGTGCAGCCCTCATGATCCTCACCGCTAAGCAGCGCCTTCACGCTGCTGAGCTACAGTTAAACACGTTATAAACACATTTACATTTGCACACATTATAATGTTGAACAATGTGTGTATTAAGCAAAGCATTAACACAGAATACTTTAGTAAGCTGCGGCAGTCATGCTTCATATTGCGGATCACACATACACACACGTATCTTGTTGTTCTGAGTTTGTACTCACGGTAGAATGCACTTATTGTAAGCGTCAGCTAAATGAAATGTAATGTATGCTGAAATCATATGAATATTAATTAAGTGTGATCATATTTGAACACAGATGCATAGAGAGTCTATCAAGGGTAAATAAATCAGCCTTCCTCTGTGGCTCATTTTGAAAGCATCATTATAGCTTTAGGTAATGCTTACAATGTTTTAAAGGATCATCTGGCTTAGTGAGAGTATAATGCACTCCATTAGCCGGCCTTGAATGCATGCTCAAGGCAAATTGATTAAGGGCATTATAATAATCAAATTCCAGCCTTAATGACATCTTTGTCCAAGCAGCTTGCCGTGCATTTGATGAGTCACAAACAAGCTTCATTAATGGACCTGCAGCACTTCTTCTGCAAGGTTTTTCAGACCCTTGGGCTGGAGAATGACCAGGTGAAGGAAGTTACAACCACATCTGTCTATCACGTTTACATTTGCCCCTAAAAGACATAAACATGTGCATGTGAGTGCACCTGCATCATCAGGCATTTCACAAATGATATGATTACCGCTGGTGATGAAGTACAGTGCAGTAGCTCACCCTTTGACAGCAGCAAAGCCACAGATCTCCATGACCCACAGCTTGTAGCCAGCAGCAAGGGAGATTTTCCTTTACAATCAATCCTGTTAAGGTCTGCACCCTAAGAAGAGAATGTACTAAAACCTTATAGTCACCTCATTAATTACCACATTCAATGTAACACACATTGTCACAATTACAAATGAGATCTAACTCTCGTAACAAACGAGAACACAGGAAAACAAGCAGCTTCTATGTTAAATTATACATTGCATTTCATGTGTTTGTTCAACCAGAGGGGAGTTTGCATGCGTATGCATTGTTTTATTGTGCAAAGCAGGAGGAAATAAAGCTCCCTAGTTTTCTCATAAGGTCGGATCAGATGTGTAACATGAAATGTGTAGTATTATGGGTAATTAAATGGAATGGACATTAGAATTTAGATATTGATTTTGAAGAGTTTTAAACTCAGCAACCATAGCATGGGGAAAAATTCAAAGATTAAGAATTGATTAAACAGTGTGTTTGTCTGCCCCAAAGTAAGTTAGACTTACCATGTTACCCCCCATAGTGCTACCACCAAAGCGAAGGAGCGCACCATACGCTATTGTTATCACTTAAATTACAGATTTCATTAAGAAACCCCAAGATCCTCATTTCAAAATGAGTAAAAGTTTGTTGGAAACACTAAAAAGTCATAAAGACAGTGTATTCAGACGACTCAAGCAGCTAAAATTAGCTTTATTAGTCTGCTAGCTAGAGCTGATCAAAGCTTGGTCGGCATAGCAACAGCCACTAGGGCGTAACAAGCTCTACATTATGGATATAAATACATCCTGTTGAGGGAAATACATTTTACAATTTTAATGTCAGACCAGACAGGGGAAGAGGCGAGAAGCAACATTGTATTTTCAAAAGAAATTAAAATATGAGATGACTTTTAAATACACAACAATTATAAAAAATCTGAACAAAACACCACATTTAAGAGGCTAAGAGTCATCGCTGTCACTGCCTGATTTGACTTTCCATCATATTAAAACCAAACAACAAGCCAAGCCACCATCTCGAAGCAATTAGCTGCTGCTCGGTGCTCGATGATGTCAATCTCTGCAGACCATTTCGAGATTTAAAAGGAAAACACGCTCAGTGTAGATAATGTTATTACCTGTTGCAGCCATTATTGTTTACAGAACAAGTTGACAGGTGATACACTTTTCCCCCTTTTTCCTAGCAACACAGATGTATTAAAACGGTCTCTGAAGTGCAGCAGATGGTGACAGATGGTCTAAAAGCAATGCGTAGCACCTTTAACATTTACTAAGTCAAGAGGTGTGTTTGAAATTGCAAATTAGTACAATGTATAATGGTGGAATGACCCAATCCCTAAGTGGAGTCGAAGAAGCAGCGAAGACACACTTACGCATATAGGAGATGGAAACAAAATGTAGTTTTGCTGTCTTAGATTATGAATAAAACAGTCCCTGTTATTGATGTTGGGAGTGTCCTGTATGTAACAGCTGTTGGGTGTGTTCTCGTGTGTGTTTGTGTGTGCCTTATTTACCAAAGAAATGAGGTACTCTGCCAGCTCTGTGTGGTCAAATATTGTAGCCCTGGAAAAGTAAACACAGTTTTTGTAAATCAGCCACACATCACCTGGTTTTGGGAGTCAAGGTTTTAACAATACTGTCAGATGTGAGTTAAGGACAATCTAAATCTAATTCTGCTTCGTCAGAGCATGATATAACAACCAGGTTTTCCTCGGTGGTTACATCTTTTAATCTCCTGGATTTTAATGGCTCACTTAGATGAATAACTTTAATAACTAATTCCTGGTATTCGAGTGATATTCTGTGCCAACACAAATAGCTTTGTAGATAAAATCAATGTGGGAAGCATATCTTTACTATGTATTCAAATCATTGTTATTGCTCCAAATTAAAGCTCATTAGTCTGTCAGTCATACCCAAGAGTTTCCTGTCTCTGTTTCTCTTTTTCTTCTCTGTTATCGTGTTGATAATATGCTGTTGAATTAATCTGTGCACCCCATGACCAAGCAGTTGAGATAGTAACCATAGATATTAAACATCTGCATAAACACAGTAGTGTAAATTTTAAAGAGGCTCATCTATGAATAGCATAATTGAAACAAAGTATATTCATAAATGAACAAAGCGTAACTATACAAAATGGTTATGAACACAGCACAGCTAGCATCAGATTAGTTTAGCTTAGTTAAAAGAGAAAAGGGGAGCCTGGCTCTGTCTAAAGGTCTTAAAACCCACCTACCATCACCTCTCAAGCTCACTCATTAACATGCCATATCTTGTATGTTTAATCTTTACAAAAACCAAAAGTACAAGTGTCAATTTGTGGTTTTACGGGGGATTAAGTGCCAAATTAACCCAATGGAATTTATATTTGGTTCCCGGCCACATTACAATAATGACAAGCCTCTAGACAGTCACTGCAACTGTACAAGAAATAGTCCCACACATACCAACCCCTCGAATCGACAACGAAGCAAATAAGCAGAGTTACATGTCAAACTATTCCTTTGAGTCCTAATGGAAAGTGTAATCTCAACAATAAAGACCAGCTAAAGAACTCCACGACGAAGATTAATACAAAGGAAATAGTCGAAAGGCCGACAAGTGTACGCCCACCTGTGTAGAGGGGTCTGACACGCCCCATCAGGTAGGTTGATGACATTTTCCACTTGGTCAAAGGAGGACAACATCAGTTTGACTACCTGAGTAGCTCCCTGCGTGCAGGCCAAATGAAGCGGCGTGGACTTGTCATTCTGCACAGTGTCAGACATGATTTCATTACGAGCGGTGAAATATGAATAAAATATCATGAATATTCATACGCTCAGCAAACAGAATGATGTCTGCTCCGTAGAGAGACACCATGACACACTGAGTTAGACAGAGCAGAACATGAAAACACACACAGGAATTAGCACGCACGCTTACACACACATACATATTCCTCAGTCTTGCATTTGGAAAGTATCTCCCAGACTTACTGGGCTGGACACAGGCGGCTGTAACACAAGCCTTTAATGAAATAACCAGGACTGGTAAGAAGAGGCCAGTCCTGGTTATCTCATCCCCAATGTGTGAGTGTAGGTAATTTGTATCAATTTAGCCAACCGGAGCTATTACTGTACTCCTTATTCCTGCTTTGGATCTGGCCACGACCACGGAGCTAGACAGAACGATCACTCCCAGATGGGCCTGTTACAACTGACATGATCTGACAGTGCCAGGGAAACACTTCACAGGTGTAGCCAAATGAGATCTGGATTACAACACAATGCAAATCTGACAACGCTTGCAGCTGACAGATGGAACGCAATATTTGTAATCTGCCGGGTTTTGACACGTTTGTGACCACGTGATGCAGAGTTGTATGAAAACAAACAAACAAGCAAATGAATGGAACCGAAAGGTTTCTGAAAACCACGGATTTATGCAACGCAGGGATTTACAAGTTTTTCTGTTTTACCTGTTGCTGGTCAACTTTGGCCCCAGTAGCAATGCAGTAACGGATGGCATCGATATTCCCACCGCACACAGCCAGATGGAGGGGACTGCTCTTGGACTTGTCTAAATAGTTGATGTGATCTTCAACCTGGTGGCCATACTTCTCTCCTGCCAGAATCAACGGTTTCATTGTGAATGATGCACTGAATATATAAAAGGTTCACAATGAAGGATTATTAGTTCATGCTTGTTGGTATACGTTTATTTGTTTAGCCTTCAAGGTCATTTCAATTGCATTGCCTCTATTTTGTGCCTTCTGTCTTTTACTTTAATATTTAGGTTCTTTGTCATTTTTAGTGGAAGGATGTTGTAAGTAGTTGATTCTATTCATGGTGTGAAAATTCCTAAACAGCACAATAATGTGAATACCCATTAATTCCCTTGCTGGGCAATCACAGAAATGTCATAAATCTTTCTCCAACATCACCAGAGTTGCCAAGCAGACCTCCCACTGTGAATAAACACACCGTGGCATCTGGCTTGTGTACAAAGTAGCTCATTCTGCTAAATGTCTCCTGGGCCTGAGGTAAACTCTCTTCTTATCTCTCAGTTTAATTGGCCGTTTGGCCTTGTAAAAAAAACTTTTCTTTATTGTCAGCACTTTCAATTTGTGATGATAGATCAAACTTTTTTTGTCATACCGGCCTTCAGAATCACTTCCATGGCTTTCTTTGCACCTGCGAAGGCAGCTGCGTGCACGGGGAAATGGCCGAGCTTGTTCTGTTGGCAGAGCCGCGCCTTGCCATGCGTTATCTTTGACAGATAGGAGAATGGGACGGAGAGAAAGACAAACAAGAGACAATTCTTTGTCAGAGACAAAGCTGCAGAGGGCTAGCAGTCAGCATAAAGAACAGCTACCTAATCTGTTCTGTGCAGATGGAAAGTTATTCTTCACTGGGTAGTGCAGGAAGACATGAGTCTGAATGCATCGCTCTTGTACATACCAATATGTTGAGAGCCTCAAAGTTATTGAGGGTGCAGGCCAGTATCAATGGGGTGTTCCCAAGGTCTCCCTGAAGATTGCAATCCGTATCACTGTTGGACACCAGCAGCTGCAGGGGGGCCGAGGTAAAAACATAACAGTAGGCTCCATCCTGTTTCTGTCCTCGAGTCTCTATAAGCCTGCGTCGTTTATCCTCCATCATACCGCAACGGTGTCAGGTTGTGTACAGCAGCCGGATGGGGATGGCCGAAGTTGACGGTTTTGTCAGGTTTTGTCAGATATATAAACAGTTGACTTTATAGCGCAGCGCTGCTCGAAGTAAAATGTTCTCGAGCTTTGAAAGACGTGATGGGATGCTATGATTGTCTACTATCCTTTTTTAAGCCTACCATATTTCTATGATCACAATGTTTTATTGCCACTGTACAACACAGGGTTGGACAACAAACAGTTGTAGTCCCATTACATAAGAACAAACTAAAAACAAGGACATTTTGTGTTGGAGTGTAGGGGATTTGGTGGAGTTGAAGGCTCTGAAGCTGCTCTGTACAGCAGAGGATACTCTTGTCCCGCTTGCCAGACAGCAGCAGGCTGAACATGCTGTTGCTGTTGTTAAGTCTCGATGAGGAAACAAATAGTATAATAATAATAGAGTAATTCAGTCGATAAGTCGATAAATTATT
This sequence comes from Cyclopterus lumpus, assembly GCF_009769545.1. Lineage (NCBI taxonomy): Eukaryota > Metazoa > Chordata > Actinopteri > Perciformes > Cyclopteridae > Cyclopterus > Cyclopterus lumpus. The sequence goes on from NC_046985.1 coordinate 9,814,257, forward strand.
TGGGCGTGAAGGGGTGGTGAATCATATTTGATTTAATAAAAAACAAGGTCCTCTCCAGTGTTATTAATTCTTTTTTAACCATTCCATTGAGAGAAAAATGCCTTTTCCTCATTTCCAACTCATTAGCGACCTCTTACATTAACTGTACACTTTAGAAACAAACACTTCAATAAAAGATTTTTTTTTCTTCCACATTTTCTAATATTTCTTTTATATTCTATTATGTTAAACATGTTCTTTTTTTCTTTTCTTTTTGTCTTACATAACGTTTTCATACTTTTGCTCTGGGTTTATTGTCACACACCAGATCATCAAGTCAAATGTGTCCAGCCAGGCACCTTCGGCCTTCTCACCTCCACCAGGTTGTTGTGTCCGAGGCAGACAGCCAGGTGCAGGGGGGACAGGAGGGCCTTGTTGAGGATGTTGGGGTTGGCCCCCAGGTCCAGAAGAGCCTGGCAGCTCCCTGCCATGTCTTTCTCCACTGCCCAGTGTAGCGGCACATTGCCCTGCTCATCACAGCTGTTCAGGTCTGGGAGAGCACATGCAAATATACCCCAACCACACACACACACACACACACACACACACACACACACACACGTAAAGACATAAGGCTGCATGTAGATATAGTAAACGTAGACACAGTAAACGTAGACACAGTACTGTAATGTAACTTTCAAACATACTGCTTTATATATACTTTATAACTTTAAAAACAATTCCCATGATTCACAATAAACATACTTCACCTTTGCTGGAGAGAAACGTATGATAGATGATAGAGGTGTGCTTACCCTGTGAGTCTAAGACATTGGTGATGAATTGGATGAGGTTGACGTGGTCCCCTGCGGCGGCGTGATGAAGGGGACTAGCCCCCCATTCATCTTTCTCACTCAAGACCTCTGGGCTCTTACTCACCATGTTCTCCAGGAGAGCCAGGTCCCCCCTCTCAGCCAGCTACACAGTAATGGAGGATGTGATATAATAGGAGTGAGAAGATAAGAGAAGAGCCTGTAATCCATGTGAACTCTTCCATTAGTCTGTGTCTGATTTCAACAGAGATTACATGATAGGGAGAATTCATGTCATTGATGCTAATAGGCATTAACTAGCTATCAGTGTCTTGTTTCTGCTGTAGTGATTCAAATATGACATGTCTATTTGTTCAATGTTCAGGCCAGTTTAAGTACTGCAACTCACATAACATAGTTACACAACACTTGAGTCTCTATCCAGCTCTTCACAATGCCTTTCTTTAAGGTTTCACAGGGTCGGGATTACTGATGGGGACTTACATAAACACTCCTCATTTTATAATATGCTTGTAGGGGAGAGAACCTACATCTAAAAATGCTTTCTTGTGGAGAAATTAAGAAAGTTATACAATTTGGTGACAGCCTCACCTCAAATACATTTAGTTTTGCCAGGGTTGAATCCTCATCCTCTATCACATATGTATAATAACTGGTCTGTCGGATCACCTCCCTGCTGAAGTTCATCACTCATATGGCACTCAGTGGAGACATGAAGAATGACGGCGATGACACGTGTCTGGACATAACGACACACACACACACACACACACACACAAGGATGCAAATATTTGTTTGCATGCAAGAGCAAAACACCAAAATAAGAAATCAAAGCCACTGCCGTTTCGACAACTGAGTATATAAAACCTGCTTCACAAGCTAGAGGAATACAGAGTGTTATGTGACTGAGAGGGCAGATAACGCCTTAAGCCATTGGCTCCTCTCGCCGTCAGGGATATGGACACAGATGACTTTGTCTTTACCCGGAAGGACATTCAGATCTGTCTAGTGTTTGGAGGTTAAAGCCCTTCTGTTGAAAAAAGCAATTATGTTCTTCGCAGCTGGGGGGCAGCTTGTTTGAGTCAGTCCCAGGTGTCCTTGGGTGATCCTGGGCAAGCGGGATGAAGAGAGACCTTGTAATTGTATCGTACGAGGCCCTCAGTCAACATAAAGGCCAAACAACAAATGACATTTTTGGTGGGCAAATTACTATGGAGAATTCTCATTGGAAATGCCCTCGACCTTATGCAGCAGCATTCCTTTGGTGGATAGTGTGGCTAATTGGAGTTGTTTCTCAGGACAAAACAGCAGCTTTACCCCACATGGAGTCATCTTGTGGAAATTATATTTTGTTTCCATTGCACACTTGATTCAAAGTACATCTCTGTTATTGACAACAAACATTTCAGTAGTATTGCACGGGTCAGTTCACCTGGATGGAGGTTCTGCTGTAACGGGGTCTGCTCTTTTTCTGTCTCCTTTAAGGTGAGAAGAATGACTCTCTCCAGATGAGGGATCAATAATTAACTCCAACCTCAAAGAGCCGCGGTCACCGTGGCGATCAATTTAATTCACTTCTCCTCAGGCAGCTTTGCAGATTAGTAATAGATTCCTCTGACCAGTAAATGAGGAAAAATAAGTATAAAGTAGAAGGGACGCTCTTTCTCGAACATGTGGTCTTGGCTTCAGGGAACTCCCACCAATTATGAGCTGCATAGTTTCCCACACTGTATATACTAGTGATACAGATGTTACAAATGTTACAGATGTTGCATTTCTGCCAAAGACCCCGGAATGCAATACAATGTAGTTCACCCATATGTGTAACAAGATACCTAAGTAAATGTTTCCATTATGATCCATCAATATCTTAGTGCTGCTTTGATCAGGCTTTCTTAAGTCTTGACCACAATGTAATGTAATGACCGACTCACAATGAAACCCTGTACTGCACCATTAGTCTGGAGCTCACTTCACCTCCTCTGTAGTCCGGATTGAACTTCATAATACAGTAAAGTTTCCACAATGCAGCCTAAATTTCTTCTGATTTTATTATAACCCGATGTCTATGGCATCATTGTCGTTGTTTCCGAGTAGAAGAAATAATTAAGTGTAATTGTTTTTTGTTTTTTTTACCAGTCATTTGTTTACAGAAACCAAGTGTACAGGAAGTGCACTAATGGCCACCAGTAAGCAATAAATCATAGAAATAATTGTAACAACAACATCCCTTCATGTAATAGATTTGCTTCCCTTGTTTAGTCTCACAATGTTTATATTTAACATTATACAGTATTATTTTTTTTTAAATATAGGGTAAATGTTAGCTAATTAAATTTTAAAAAAGAACTACCTTATTTACCTTAGAATACCTATAATGATAAGTCGGAGGTTCATAATAGAAAATAACTACAATTAAGTGTAAAGTGTTTCACTGGACAATGAGATGATGAACATTGAGCATAAAAAACAAAGTCCTGATAAAATGTAATTAACTTAAGAAATGATTAACTCAAGGGAATAGAGAGCATATTTAATGAGGAAGTTTAAGCTGCGCTCAAAGTGAACACTTGTTGGATTTGACACTGCACAATGACTGATTCTGATGCAACTACATCAAATACATTGTAAGTAAAACATCAGCTCAAGCTTCAAACTTCAAAAAAATTTCTTTCCACACTGAATACATTTTTTTCAGCATCCAAAATATCCCCAATATCTTCATTCACCCTTATAGTTTTTGACAAATAAGCAGTCCAAACATTATTAAAGACAATGTTGAAGACATGGCACTTACTGTATTCGTGTGATGAGCTGAGCAATCAGGATGTTCTCCTCACCACTGCAATGAAGCTTGAAAGAGTGTGGTGAGCGAGCTTCTACCCTGTCTGCCTCCTAATGCAGGCAAGACGCTGCCCCTTTTGATCAAATGACTCTCCTGATGTTCATGTTGTACAGTAATATGAGAGGACAATAAGTATCCGGAGAAAGCTATTTGATGTCTTTAATTTCTAACACAATAATGCTGAAAATGGTTCTTTTTCTTGACTTTTTCTTTTCCCACTCGAGCAACCAGAGCAAGCGGTCATGTCCAAATCTGCCTCTGCCATCATTTCAGGTTTGCAGGGCTGCACTTGATGTTTGTATTAGAAAGTCCCTCTGACATTTTTAAACAAACCACAGAAGAGACTTGACCACCCAGCTGCACAGAACATATACCATTTATCAAACCATTTAGTTTACCGCCCGTGATGAGGCCCGTTCTGCTGCTTTTTCACTCAAAGTAAGTGGCAAGATAGAATAAAGACGACCATTAAGACCTCCTTGTTGATGGTGGGGATTAAAGAATATTCCTCAGGGAATCTTTATCAAGCAGGATTATCAGATAAAGTATATCATTAACTAAGGATTACACTAGTATTTCTACCAGCATCATCATCAAGGGAATAAGTATCATCTGAGATTGTAGACTGGTCTTTGACTACACAAAGTGTATATTCTAGCTGACATGAAATCTTGTTTTTTTTAAGTAAGTTAATACCATTCAAGAAAATTACTTCAAATGTGTGAATGGATTACACTGAACATGTGAATAGAGCTTCATGTTCAACAGGGCATGAATCCTAATGATCCCTGGGATTTTTCTCTCACTGCTGTGAGGTTGACATTTTCAAATGTTAGTGAAATTTCTCAACCACAACCAGATGGATTACTGTGAAATGTACAGATGAGTTGTAATCACAATGGTCATTTCCTAACCTTTCGTCCATTGTGCAGCTGCACTATAATTAATGAACTAATTTGTACGCAAACAAGCTAACAATTTTCAAATTTTACTGATGATCTTTGCTTGTCCATCACAATAAATGTCAGCAGGTACATTGGCAAAGGTCTAATAGCTCAGACCCAATATTTGCCTGGTTATTCGTACAGGTTATCTTTGAGGTGTGTTATTGACCAAGCAATTTTTGCAATGCATGCAGCAGAAGCGGAGCTCGTGTCACAAAGCGAGTATTATCTGAGCTTGATGAATTGCCTGGATCAGGTTGTATCAGATAAAAATAGAAATATATGGCCGTGTTTGTTTTGTAAATGTGCGGTAGATGTTTTAATGCACAAAAAAGCGGAGATGGGAGAGAGGGGGAGGAAGATTAAGTGTGTGTTTTGGATTAATTTGTTTCAGGGACTGACTTGCTCCTGTATATGTAGTGTCTATGTAATGACAATAGGATTTGACTACTCTGGCGTGCAGGGTGAGGACATGGAGGCTGACATGTGTATTTTGAGAAGTGGCGGCCATGTCCAAAGGCGCCACTGCACCTGTCGAACCGCAACTGCTGACGAGTCGGTTACCGATAGCTCTGGTGCTGGAAGACTAAATTATACATTCATGACATTTCCCAGAGAGCATACTGCATAAAATATGTAATTTTGCACATGCTTCCCCACATTCTCACCCATGCATTAGATACCACAATTACTAATACACACTAATGTTTTATTGGCAACGGAACATCCTCAGGCAACAAAGAGGAACATTTCATAAATAACTCTCACGTCACCCGTGAGAGTTATTTAAAGTTTGCTGGCCGTAGAAAAGTCTCTTATTGGTTTACAAAGTGTGAAACGGACAGGTTAATGCACATAAAAGTGGCTGAGAACAGCAATATGCAGAGTGCTTTACCCGTAGAGCTGTCAATCAGAAGTTCACAGCAGCCTAAGTGGTGTTGGTGTGGGTGTGTGTGTTCCTGGCAACATGTGGCAGTGTGTTGGTGTTCCATGACTTATGAATGAGGTTACCTCTTAAGAGTGGCGGTGTCCTTGGGGACCGCGCAGAAGACCTATAGCTGCTTTTTGGCACTCTATTCGTCACCTGCTGAAAAGATGGTCAGCATGTTTGACTTTTCACATGTTTTCACTGAATTATATTCAAACAAAACATCACTTCCCTTTACATGACACCAATGTGAACTGACAAAACTTTTCATGAAGCTTATGCTCGTTTCAGTCATTTTCCTGCCTGTCAGTGACAAGCTTATTACACATTGTAAATCACTCTGAACCACCGAAGCAAATTTCGGCATAAATATGTTTGCATAGTAAATCTCTTTAGTCATACTGTGGATTAGATTATTTCTAAGCATATAATTAGGAGCTCAAAGGCATGCTTTTCAGGCTTCATTGAGATTTGGAGTTATGCCACAGAGACACATTTCCTCCCTTAAAAGGAAATAATGTATGATGCTTATATTTCTCCATGTATTTCCTCAGGACAATTAAACATTCTGAATATTGACATAAATAACAATTGTACAGGGTGACATTATTTAAAGATAAGACTATTCCCTATAATACTGAATGAGTGATGAATGTCTGTGATTTTAATTTTGTTTTTTCACACCTTGAGACATCCAAATCCATGTTACAAATGTTCTTAATTGTGTTCAAGTCAACACCGTATAATGAATAACTACAGAATTTGAGGACTAAGTGTGTCAGTGTTGTAATTTCCTCTGTGCAGGTATTAAATCAAATGTTGTATTCAATGTAAATCAGCACTTTTAATCACTTTTAGTCATTAAATGTGTATAAGTCCACTTAACACACACGAGTATGGGGGCCTGAAGGCGGCAAGGTAAATAAATACAAAAGAAGATGAAAATGTAAACATGTTCAAGGATGTTAAATAAAACAATAAATGTTTGGCAGAAAATCTGAAATCAATAAAGGAACTAAAGGTCTAGTAAATATTATTTTTGATGGATTTTTTTTAATTTTTGTGTCACCACAATCTTTTATTTCCTTCATTATTGTTTCCTTTTCTATTTTGTAAACCGACCAAGGGGAATGACACAAACAGGGTTTGAATACACAGGGCTGATGCAGGTGATTAGACACAGGAGGAAACAATCAGGGACATGGCAGACAATCACAGGGACAGGAAGTGCAGGGAAACAGAGGACACGAGAGACGGGGACTTCAAAATAAAACAGGAAAAACCACACACAACTCCAGATCCTGACACAATCAAGCACTTTGGACCGGACATGTCAAGCTGTTTGGTAAAAAGCTGAATTGTTTGCCTTCAAACTTTGATTCTTGCCTCCGATAAGCACTGTCCCACTATGAAAAATACAGAGTCTCTGAGAAGTGGTGTTTGACTTGACTTCTCAATTACTGCTCTGATTTATGGTTTGGAAGGTTTTTCTGAACCAAACTGCTGAAGAACAAGAGCAAGAAGAAGAGCAATTATGTGTGTGTGAGAGGCTGAGCGATCAGAGCTGTATTGGACATGAGAACTAGGGGAGTTGTTCCTGATCCGATGTGAGGTCCTGGGACAGGGATGTCGTATGTGTACAGATTGTAAAGCCCTCTGAGGCAAATTTGTAATTTGTGATATTGGGCTATACAAAATAAACTGAATTGAATTGAACTAAATGATGGTCCCTTCCTTCGGTAGACTAACAAGTGTAGTATCTTTTATATCTCTTGGTCTCTGTCGTCTTCACTCTCTATTCTTTGTTTTCTATCTCTACGAAGCCCCAGCTGGTGAAGGTGAGCTCAACTGCATTGTGTTGAGACTACCGTGAGCATTAGGACTGCTGGACCCCCCTCAGGTCTAAATCCTTCATCCTGGTGCCTGTGATTATCCGTGTGGATTCACACAGGTCAAACTGAAAAACAATCATGAGCTACACAGGCTGCTGCTGCTTGTCAGGTCAGAGACAGCATCATTGCTGTCCCATCCCAGCTACACCATCTGCTCAATTTGTAAAGTGATGCTCTCATACAATAGTTATTATCTTCCGCCAGGAGATGAGTGCGTAGCTTTTCCAAATTCGTTCAAATCTTTTTTTTTTCTAAGTTAATTTTGCAGCTAGACATTGGTATCTTTGTGATGAATATTCATACACTGTATCCTTTTCACGCAGATCAGCAATAACTCCAGACTAGGACTGAATAAGAGAAGGATGTGTGTTGCAGCTGCAATGCACTTCACGTGATTATCTCTGCTCCATCCCCTGACGTACCTGGAGGACCACTTCCCCTGAGCCGACGTTTAATCCTCCATCTGTCATGTGCCATGTTCCTGTCATTAACACTGAATTTACTCTTCAACGGTGGACTTGAGGAGTCCTCTCATCCATAGCGGCTTATAGTGTCAGCAACAAACAGTCAGCTTCAATTTTGAGATAACCACCATTACAAGCAAACTATATGTTCAGGGGACCAACCGTTCATAAACAATCTGTATGGGCTGCACTGGTTACTCTTATATTCTTAAAGTGTGTGTAAGTAGTAATTAGCTAGTATTAAACTCAATCAATAAATAGTAAGTAATGTGTAAAATCAGTCGCTATCATTTGTAGCATGGTACAATTAATCAAAGCAATGAGCTTTGTGGAATAAGCTAAAGAATACCTTTTTTTTTCATACCCAGCTATCAATGGCATTCTGTATCTGCCACTGTTTGAGAGTGAGTGGAAACTACGAGATGGAAACGTAATGTGAAGATAACAGGTGTAACACTTATTTACACGCCCCTACAGTGTATGATAGAGAGCTAAGGACATCTTAGATCCACTGGTTTGGGCAAAGTGTATATGGTCACATAAAGACGGAGCAATGTCAATAGTTCAAGGCCCCGGTTCTCAACAGTGGTTGTGGATTAGTAAACATGAGTAGTAATCATGAGTCATGGTTAGTTACACTTGCTTGGCCCAGACAAAGCTTGTTAACCCTGACACCAAGGGGGTTATGACTGGGGAAACTCAGCTGACCACTAGTCAATGTCTCACTGCGGGCAAAAGCGGTTTACTTATAATTGTGTTGCGTAAGCATTCATTTGTTTTTTTGCACACAGCTGGGAATTACAGGGGCAGCTAATCTATAAGTGATAAGCAGCTTTTTAAAGCAAGTGACAGTCGCACAAATACAGGAAGAGACGAAGGAAGAGAGTAGGTTGGAAGACTGATGGGTTGAGAAAAAAACAGACAGATAGGAAATAGAGATGAGAGTCAAGCCCTCACCACTCCAAGATGCCCTGTTTTCTTGCCCTTATTTGCGAATGCATGAGCTTTAGTGACCTGACAGGCATTGTGAATAACGAACTGTCTCCAGTCCACTGTGTAACCATTGTTTTGAAGGTCAAGACAGCCTGCTCCATGGGCCGATACCTTCCACACTGTGTTAATGAGTGGTGGTGTGCTTCCCCGTCTCACTTCACTGAACTGCTCTTGGCAGTAAACGGTTTTGTAGCATCACACTTGACACTTCACACAACAGGGTGCTGTCTGAAAAAAAGCTTTCTTAACTTTTGTTGTTAAATCAGAGGTAATTACAGCTCTACTTTACACCACTTTATTTCCTAACACTAGTGGTGTAGATGTGGGAACGGCAAAGGTAACATCAGTAAGAGCCAGTGTACAAATGAGCTGCAACATATAGCTAATGAGCATGACACCACCTTGTGGAGACAACACAAACGTCTGACTGGAACACATGCTGGGAGACTTAGAAGAAAACTCTTTTGAGCAGTTTAGACCACTCACAAACGTCACACTGTGCTTAGAGAGGCAGGCTGTTAGATTATAAAGTGGAGAGGAAATGCTCATCTAACAAACGTTTGAATATGCTTGTGCAGAACAGTATCATCCAGAAAACTGTGGCAACTCTTATTAATATTTTCTGCCTGCCACACTCTATCCCAAATCTTTCCCCAGAACTGCTGTATTAAAGACATTACTTTTGAAATGTGTGCCACTATACTGTTTGAGAATCAAACAGAGCCGACTCCCAGCACCCTACGATCAGGACTGATGAATTTGAAATTGCTGGCAAATCTTTATGAGCGCACACACTTACTCTGGTGATGAGGGCCACTGAAAAAATGAGAAATGAGAGGAAGAGGAGGTACAGGGAAAGATAGTGAGGTGGAGATGGCAAGGTGTAGTGAGCTCAGCGGCGAGGGAGGACAGGAGCGAGGATACACTGGTAGATGTATGGCCTCTTGGTTGGAGCATACTGCTGAAACAGACTCGTAAATGTTTTTGATGGTCCACAAATAAATATCTCGCAGTATCTCTGGTCAGCACACGATAAATAATCCTTAAAGGTTTAATCATCCTCTATCCTTTTTCAATTTATTTGGGGGATATTTATGTGAGCCCACATGTGCTGTAAAGTACATACAGTCCAGGACAGTACAGCCAAGGCAGAGGCTTACACTATCCTTCCATCTTACCCCATGTGTCACCTTCAAATCTGTGGGAGGTTTGGGAAGTTGTACATTAAATGTTGTGCCAGAAATATTGAGATAAGCCAGCACAGGAAAAGTACTTTGTCACTGCATTTTAAATTGACTATCTCCTCTGTCATTCCAGTGTATTTGCTGAGAGCCATGTACACCCCTAAACCTCCTCCTCTTCCACAGCAAATAGCTTTCCACATGCTCTGGGTCACGAGAATTCACTGTAAAGGTCTGTACTCATTATAATACACTGGGCTCAGTGTGTATATATGTTGTCACGCACTAATGCATCACTTCTCCATACACGTGTACACTGCATGCATGTGCAGTATGCGCTGCAAGTGTACGCTCTCATAGGATGCATTTTTGTGTAGGAAGACGTTGTCAGCGATGCATGTGTTGGTGGGGCGCCTGCAATTTTGACCAGTGTGTAGCTGAATTTGTGTGTGTGTGTGTGTGTGTGTGTGTGTGTGTGTGTGTGTGTGTGTGTGTGTGTGTGTGCGTGTATGTGCGTGTGAGTGAGTGTGTGTGTGAGCTCATGTGTTGGCAGAGGTTTCCCTGGAGAAGCCGAGCACCAGAGCTGACCCTGCAGTAAAAAAAGACAATAATTTATGCATTGGCATTGCACGAATGTTGCTTTATTTTCTATTAGGGGTTCAACTGTTATCTCAGCAGTTTGAAGGAATCTCTTCCTGCACTCTGCCGATTATTGATTCCTGCAAACCCCATGTTAAGTTTAGGACACCAAGATCGAGATAATATATTATGATCTAATGTGCATTCAGTAGCTTCATAGTGTGCGATCAGTTATATACCTCGACATTTACCAACCGCGCTGCAATGTGTATTTTTAAACCCTGAACCTTAACCTGGCTGTAAAAATGTCTGTTATCGGACAGGATCCAGCTGGCATTGTCCAACAGATGGCCTCATACCCTCTAGGGTTTCCATTCAGAATAAATTAGTTCAATAAAATATCAAGAGGGCACTTAGAGAGCAGACAATTAAACACATTGCAAGCTGTATTTCAAATGACTGAAAGCTTATCCTGATGAATGCAGTCATTAAAACGGACAGCGTTCAATACTGTTCCAACAATGCACAGAAAACACACGATCAACCGTGACACAAAATGAGATTGGTTCAGAAAACTGTTCTAATGTGTATTCGGGATCAAACGGTTGTATAAAGAGTCTGTTACTCAACACTGAGGGAAAAGTGGAGATGCTTACTTTTGATTTCAAGTATTAAAATTGTGATGTGTTGAAAGGTCACAATTTGTGTATGATTGAAAAATATGTAATTTGGCTTCTTGACATAATAGTCACAGGGCTGTATAAACACAATTCGGTACAGTAATGGGATTCATCTATCGTCACAGCAGGGAGGATGAAGGCATATCAAATTTTTTGTGAAATTAAAAAGGCACAGTTTTTTAAGCCTATTTATTAACGTCACAAAGATGCTACTTAATTAATGACTTTTAAAATCAGTGAGGAAACAATACATTATCCGGATGAATTGGGAAACAGATCGCTCGCAGCTCTCAAGTGATTTTTAGCTTTACATGGTCATTGGCTGAGTACACGTGGCTGTGAAATAGTTTATACAAGTCACCATACGGCCACACTGCCAGTAACCAGGAATAACAATGACACATTCATTGAATGCTGCTCAACCTAATTAAACTGGATTAACTTAATTACCTCTGCCTTCGTCACGGTAATTAAATGGATAGAGTTCAGCAGCGCGCTAACCTTTCCCTCAGGTGTGAGGTACTGAGCCCCTGTGGAATAATGTCCCCATCACCGCCAAGAGCCTGTCCGACATTTCTTTCGAGGGCTTCATTCCTTTCCCGTTTATCTGCCAAGTCCGGAAGGGCTTTCCCACCACAGGAGCTACTGAATGCAGGACTCTATCTGAGCCCCCGGAAACCAGAAAAGGTTTTTTATTAGAACAATGACATCAACTCCCTTGTGAAAGTAAGCTTGCGGTCGATCCCTTCACAGGAAGGTTAATGTGGGTACAACGATCCTAGAGCTGCCACCTGTCCTTAGGGGTTCTCTTTGATGGTGACAGCAATAACTCATTTTGATACTTCTCATCACGACTCCGCTTGTGGACAAGGTCTTGGACCGGTGTACAGGGCATGTTGAGCTGAACAGGGTTGCCAGGCGTGATGGATGAGGGGAAGGAAGTCTTAATCTGAGATGGGATTCATTCAGCATGCCTCGTCACTTTGGGACATGGAAGTGTGAGATTTGTAATTGTTGTCAGGGCACTGTTTCCCTAAATCATCTTAAGACAAATACAGTTATGAGAATCATTGTGGTGTTATCGAGAGGGGCCATGGCAGGTGAATAGGTGCGACTTACCTTGATTGTGATAAAATTGTATGGTTTACCCAAACATCATCTGACCTTTGTCCCCATTTGTCCGTAGGTAGTCAAATCAAATAAAGTAAAAAAGATAGCACTTTAAATAGCCTGTCTCGGATTTACAAAGGCATGGAAAACGTTATTGACTTGTCCTAATGCTTGAGTGTTTTGAAGTACCAAGCCATAACATACTGTGTGTAAAACCCATGACATGTCACACACAAAGATAACAACGTATGAACTTGTATTATGTAGTAAAAGGCAAGTGAAGCGTATCCACATTTCGTATTCACAGACGTAAGCTGTCAGGTCAACATGTCTATTTTTAAAAGAGAAGACATGTCAACAGCATGACAGATGACTTCATTGAATCAGTATTTAAGACTGGAGTGATGCAACTGCCATAGGAAGTGAATGGGGTGGGGAAAACAATTTACACCTTGAAAGGCATTATTCCCGTGAGTAAAAATGTAAGAAAAGCCCTGTTAGCATTCTTGTTCTATTTTCAGGCTAATTTACTGACTGATGCCGCTGTCCTCCAACTCTGAATCCCACCAACGTCCTCCATAAATAATGGGGCGGATTATATGCACCATGTTCCAGAAGATTGAATCTGTAAGCATCTTTGAGTGTTTGTCGGTTTTCGTGTGTAAGGAGTCAGAGAAAGAAACACAGGAGGACGGGCACAATTTGAGTATTTCACAGAAGTAAGCAAAATCTGTCTTTTTGGAGTAAGGGTACACATTGTACAAAAACATGAAGAGGAAGCCAGATAAAGAAATAGCTTTTAAATGTCCATCTAGGGCAAGTGGTGTTCTTGTTTTGTTTATTAAAGGAGACGTATTATGCAATGTGCACAGTTTTTTATAGAAATACATGAATACTGTCTGACCCCACATTTGTTGTGGTCCAGTTTGATTTAAAGAATTATTACACATTGATATAAAACTAGATTGTTATGATAGGAGCCTCAAGGAATAAAACCACCTTGAGGCTCCTATTATGTCAGTTGATAATGTGCTTTAGTGGCGCACATCCCTAAAAACATTGTAAATTAATGTGGCACAAACCAGATGACATGTAGTACATCTGACCCTTGGTAATCCAGACTTGGTCCACGGTCCCAAATGTGGGATCAATCACTGTGAGACACATTTATGGGACGACCTACTGTCAAGGACAGAAATCAGGACCAGCCCGAGTGACCTCTTTTATAGACGGGTTTAAATTAGAAGTCCCTTCCAGGTAGCTGTACCATCAAGAGCCTTGACATCTCAAGCAGTTACTATGAAGTCCAATATCTGTAACCTTGACAAGCAAGATGAAATGATATCATATCACCACTGGACACTGGTCGTGATTGAACATATCAATTGTGTACATTGGATTGCTGAATGTCTAGTGACTTGACAAATTGGTTAATGCAAATATTAGAGTCCAGTTAGCGCATTGGATGTCAGAGCAAGGCCGTCTGCCGTTCTCAACAGTCCAAGTGGGCAGAGAAAGTTCAATGGGATATAGAAATGGGAGATAGTGGGACAAAGCTAACAGAATGGTGAGGCTGGCAGACACCAACACCAGGAAGAAAAAAGGCTCACAAATCCAATGAGGGTCAGACAAGAAGGCAGACAGGTGAAGAACAGGCAACAGGTGAAAATCCAGGGCTGTGTTCAAAACCGCCAACCATGTTTACATATAGCTCTGATCACCGTGGTATGTAGTATACAGTATAAAACTGTTAAACAAGCTCTTAAAGCACTGGACAAAGAAACTAACTCATACCACTATTGCAATTGTCTCATAAACACAACTAATTGAATGGAGAATTGTTTGTGTTTATGACCAATGTTTGTTTACTTTATATACTACAGTTACTTTATGGTTTAGCTCCCCCTAAATAATAGTGAAATGGTGAAACGTGACTGCTGAATGCTATCCCTACTAATATTAAAGTGTCATATCCTGTGTGCTTGCTGTTTTATTTTGAAGTTCTGTCTCTTGTGTCCTCTGTTTCCCTGCACTTCCTGTCCCTGTGATTGTCTGCCCTGTCCCTGATTGTTCATTCCCTTCACCTGCCCTCAGCCACACCTCTGCCTCCCTGATTGTTCATGCCCTACACCTGTGTCTCGTTCCCCTGTCTATTTAGTCTCTGTCTTCTCCTTGTCCTGTGCCTGATTGTTGTTGTACTTCCCCTGTGGGCCTCGTATGACTTATTGTAGTTACTGTGTGTTCCTCGTATGTGTTTTTGTCCAGTAAAACAAGAGTTTTTCATGTTACCGTGACTCCTGTGTGGTCCTCTGCTCCTGAGTCTCTGCCTTGCCCTCGGAAACATTGCTGCACGTGACAGCAGAACGTGACATTAACGAGCGTATTAGTTTTAGTCCGTTTAAAACCAATGTGTGGTCCAAAGGGTCTCAACCAACATCTCGCTGACCTGTCTGCTCTTTGCCTCGCCGCTGCCTGCTGCTGTGTAGCCGGTCTGAGTGTCACTGGCCGTCTGCCAAGCAAGCTACACCTGTAGGCGCTCGTGGAGCTTTTAAATTCCAAAAAGGCAGAGAACCACAGGTTCCTGTACATTTTTAGAACAGACCTTTGTTCAAACAAACCAGCCGTCAAAAGAGAAATAAAAGCAGCAATCTACTGCTCCGGCCACCGGGGTCTGTAAGCTTGACTGGCTCTTATCAATTTACCGTGTATTTTTGTAAAACAGCATCCAACATTTTTTAGATAGGATTGTTGAGACCATAGACGGTGTCGTTTCAGTGCAAGTAGGAGACTGATCTGATACTGGAGAAGGGCTGTTTGTTTGCGAAGGGCAGGATTTTGAAGGAAAACATTACTCAATCTGAACTTGAAATCAGAAAGCCATGCTTTCTATTTGAAAGACCACACTCTTAAAGAAATATAGGGGGAAAGTAAATTATGGTTTTGAATAGAGACCATAGAAAGCAGAACAAAGGCTGGAGCAGGTGAATGAGGAGAACCCAGTGAAAGTGTTTAGGGCATCTGGTGGACAGGTTATGGAACTGCAACTAAAAGTCTCTGAGTAATTGGGATGTGGCTGAAAAGGAGGGACAAAGGAACACACATGACCTAACCTCAACGAGACAAAAGACCCACGTCTGCATAAACAGGATTACATCTCACATTAATAATTATCCCTATTTGAAAACATTTGTCATCCCACAACTCTGTTCCCAGCAGGACACAGAAAGCAGACATGAATGCATCAGGAAATGAGGCATTGATCAAGTAAATAAATGATAATGAATGGATGCAGGTGTGAAAAAAATATGAAAAAGTAAAGTTTTAATGTTTGGGCCCTTGAGTCAATTAACTTTTCTTTTTGGCATTAAACTTTGTCCCACACAAGGAATGAAATTTTGTTTTCTACTAGCTAATTATTTAACACTCTCCAAAAGGCAAAGTAATTAAACTTGCAACACATTTGCCGTTAAGTACAGTATAAATATAACAAGGGGGCATAATACTTGGTGCAATAGTGGTTAGTATTCTAAAAAGGCATCTGCAT
Organism: Cyclopterus lumpus; assembly: GCF_009769545.1. NCBI lineage: Eukaryota > Metazoa > Chordata > Actinopteri > Perciformes > Cyclopteridae > Cyclopterus > Cyclopterus lumpus. The sequence continues at coordinate 9,830,229 of NC_046985.1, forward strand.
CATTGCTTGTTTATGTTGGAATAATCTCATTATTATTAACATTTTGGCATAGAGGGTCACCAGAGTTTGGGATTTGGGATTTTGTTAATTAAGTCTATGCAGTTCTGTTAGTTTTAAAGACGAGACAACAAACGCAGTCGGTATTACGTTGCAATTTAAATAGACCTCCATCTATCTACATTTCCATTTGTGAGAAGAGGAAAGAATTTCCCCGTCACAATATCTCTCCCCGCAGCGGGTACGTTTTGGTTCCCTGTCCAAATGATTAATCTTTCACATTATTTCACAGAGGGACTCATAACACCCTACCACTACCTGTGGACCCAATTACACAACTGACAACAGTATCAATGCAACAGACTGACTCATGGCAATATGAACAAGGAAAGCTCTGTGCTACATCAGCACAAGTGATTTACAGAAATGGTCTGCATAAATTAACAGGCCAGTGTGGAGGCAGATGTATATGGGTAATGTTAGCTTCTCCCGGTAAAGATGCCAAACAAAGAGAAGGTTGACAGTAATGACACAGCTTATAATATTAAAAACTCTGCATTTTTTTCTTTGTGCTGCAATAAAGTAAAAAGTAATAGCATATACTCTGCGTTGAAAAATCTATCGTCTAAGATCCTTTTACTACCACAAGTAGGGTGTTGTGTATTAGAAGAAAACAACCATAAAAATGGCTCTGGTCAGATTCCGACTGCACATACTATATTGTCCAGCCCAGGCCCAGCTAATATGTCAGCTACACCACTAATGAATTTATTGCTATTTATACGATGTTCTCTCCTCCCTGACTTCCATTTCAATGTACAACACGCAGTGATCACTGGGGCGCCCTAGAGGTGCCACACCTGGCCTGATTACATAAATGCGTACTCTCATAGGACACCTCTTGACAGTAGTAGCGGGTCAAATTGCCAACCTGGGTGCTTTCACAGCAATTAGGCTGAGTACATTATATTCGCATTATCATGCTGCCACAAGCACTTTGGTTTGGGGTGCAGCACTGAGCATCTTGTCTACACTGCAAGGCAGCATCCTTCACACTGATGAATGCTGATGAGTATGGCACAAGCTCCTGAAATTTGGAGGTTACACTGAAGTCGTGCTGCAAGGGACGTGCCGGTCTGTATTTGATAAACTGATGCTGCGGTGTATAGTCAACGCAGAGTAAAGCATCTCTGTTTTTGTGTGTGTGTGTGTGTGTGTGTGTGTGTGTGTGTGTGTGTGTGTGTGTGTGTGTGTGTGTGTGTTTCCCACTGTCTGCCTAGAGCAGTATGCCTGCTTCGCTGTGCTGGACAGCATGACTGCTTGAGCAATTGACCAGAAGAGATTCCAATAAAAATATAAGAACAAAACAACACTCATTCAATTAGTGATCCATGACCCTGGATGTATTATGCAAACATAACCAGCAGGACGCAGTGGTAATCAATCACGTTTGTTTGTCTGCATTAGAATTCTGCGGCCAGAGCACCATGGACACGTGCACATTAACAAAAGATTGTTTGAAGGCATTGTTGCCTCTTTTGATGTATGGCAGTAGGCGGCGACAATACAGAGGTCCTTGAGTGGATTTGAACCAGGATTAAGTCAATGCAAGGTTACATCGTACAGGCTGATAAGCCCCTCAGACATGGGGCATACTATAATTATATTTTGCGCAAACAAATACCAAAGTATGTTCATTGTATTGTGTTTTTCACACGTGTTGCTGTTGGCAGCACCAGAAGTGAACAAGTATGTTTTGCGGGATGAATTAAGAGTTGACATAGATTAATGACTCAGGTTCATGGCAGACCATTATATTAAGGCCACTGCTACCCACTGTGGGTGGGTGGGTTGAGCGGACCTTGACATGGCCAGCAGCTAAAAATAGCCAAAGAGAATAAACAGGCTGCTGCTACGCCGCACTTCCTCCCACTTATTGACCAAAAAAAACACAAGGCCACGACAGACAATGTCACACACACACACACACACACACACACATTTGAACACACTGTAGTGAGCGATGGCATACTTACAAAGTCTTCAAGCTCACCGTTGGTGGCCTCACATTGAGCCCAGTCATGGGCCTTCCCCAACTTTGAATTTCATAGAATAATAAATGACACCTTTGAAAAATGATGTTCAGTGGCGGCAGGCAGCAGAGGAATAGAGTGGAAGAGAATGCATGCTTGCATTTGTAACCTTGCCCACCCATGTCCTTTTTTTTCTTCTTAACAAGTATTCAAACACACTGCAGCTTTCTATCAATAGAAAAGTGTCCCACATTGGCTGAACGCGTATAATTGTAATTTAAATGAATGTGACATTTGCTCTTCCCTTGCTGCAAACAAGCTCACGGTAAATCACCGCCACGTTCCTTTCTCTCTCTCCACCTCTTTTACCACACACAAAGGCATTTTACATTAAAGGTGACACGGCTTGCTAGCATAATCCGCTCAGCTTTTATAAAGAAAAAACCATTCAGTATATTTTTTTCGTGCAATACAGCACCTGACACTCTAAGAACCCGATACATCTAAAAGCGAAAATACAGTAGCGAGTGTATCCCACTAATGAAGGCGTTACGAACAGATGATGGTGTGTCTCTCCTATGAGCTGACAGCGTCAGAAGCAGGAGCTGTGGGGTGCGAGTGTGTCCGCTGTGTTGTTTGGATGATGGAGTGGACACATTTTATGACAAATTGAAAAGGGAAAATACAGCAGGCAGTGACGGCTCAGGGATGAGGCAGCCGGCGTAGTCAGTCAACCCTTTTGGGACTGGGATGGCTACATAGAAAAGAGAGAAGCCGGATGCTGCTGTTAGGTCAGCTCCTCACCTTTGAGTTCTTCTTTGCTCTCCTTTTGTCTTCTCACGCAGGATGAACTGTATTCATCTCCTGCATAGCGTTAAGTCTCCCTTATCACTGTCAGGGGGTTATCAGAATGATATATATTCTCATAAATACAGACAGCAAAGGTTAATTGACTAAACAGTTGACTCAATCACTGTCAGCCATGTTAGCTTGCAAGTCTATCCGACTCCATTGCCCAAGGTATGATGCTACAATGTGGGTTGCTATAACATCAACCCACACATGCCCACATAGTTCACAGGAATAAAAAATAAAATTCAAAAAATTAATCTCCATGCATCCTCGGGGAAAAAAACCCACAATTTGTAACCTTTGGTAATCTGCAGTGCATCAAAACATTTCTATATAGAAAGTTAGTAATTACAGATATCAAGCTGCTAGCTAGAGTTATTCCACCCACATGGAGGAATCCGGGTTGGCTTCATCTCCCCGGTGTACCCGTGCATGCAGATGGTGTGAGTAGAGCTGGAGGCATCTTCCACACAACACATTTGCCGTGGTGCACAAGCGGGCTCTGCTGATTATGTTGCAACCCGCATCACTGTAACCTCGCACACCGTGACTCATAGGGTGGCTGATTGGCTGCCAGTTTGATAATAATCAATGACAGGGGACACAGTCAATTGCTCTTAATCATTTCTCAGCGCCCTCTATCATCAGGAGTTTTATTGTCATCAAGAGAATAATTTACGTCTGTCAATAAGGGGTCATTGAGATGCCTCACTCCTCAAAAGTACTTCAGAGATATGTCATCTTGGTGGGGGGAAACTTCATCTTTTAACATTGTGCTGTTGCAAAAAAAACAAGTTTTGCTTCTTGGATGCATATTCTCACCCAACTCCTCTAAGTAAACCCATATTCAAATCAAATTTGCATGGCAAAAAGCCTGTATGTGCTCCACTGTCCTGGAGTCACGTTTAAATGATTCATCAGGTCCATATGTGATGGCCATAAATGCGGTGTGGGATTCTCTATCTACATATCTGCACATCCACATGTGACATCTGGACAGTGCCAACGCCTCTGACCTTCAAACATCAGCGCCCACACAGTTAAGACACAGTCTAGGTGCACACAGAGGCTCCGGTTAGTCAATGCTGCATTATTGATCACTTGTCACTGGAAGGAAGGAACATGGCAAGGAAATCTATTACACGTCTGCGGTGTGTAATCAAATTTCTTGAAAAAAAACGCTTGGCTAAGGGGAAATTTCCAACTGACACATAAGCTCTACAAGGAAATGTTGCTGTATTGAACTCTATGAACTATTAGAGTGAAGGGTAGAGAGAGAAGAGACAATAGTCCAGCGGTGCAGGTAACGATCTAAGATATAATAAGGGATACATATTACATATCACTATTTATTCATTTAAGACGAGGGAGTGCAGGAAGATCATTATACCTGTATATTGATACTGCAGATGAGATGGGTTTGATAAGGCAATAAGGTGCATCTGTGTGAGGTTATCGCTGGCTTGCTGCTTTCTCAAGTGGTCAAGACAAAGGGTCACGCCATCCTCTGGCATCAGGTGTTTTTTAGCTGTTTTACTTGTAGTGGCTGCTCGTGTGTGAGAGCAGTATAAATGTGTGTGCGTGTGGGTGGGTGGAGGGTGGAGGGGGGGGGGGGGGGGGGGGGGGGTGGGGGGGGGGGGGGGGGGGGGGGGGGGGGGGGGGGGGGGGGAGCAATGTGTTATGTTTGGGAAATAATCAAAGTTTAATATTATGTTCTGTCAGTTTTTAGAAGAGATTCTTCACAGCCCTGCATAGTTCAGCCCGGGCTCTAATGCGCATTTACCATCAGAGGCAACATGACACTTCATGGTCATTTCACTAAAAGTAGCCTGTGGCAAAGTGTGCACCGAATACCATTTTCCACCATCACGTCAAACCCTTTATGGGGGATTCGGTTATGGCCGGTGTGCATGTGTGTGTGTGCGTGTGTGCGTGCGTGCGTGTGTTTGTAGCAACAGCCTAATGTTATGACATCTCTTAATCAACTCTCTCTGCGTCCCTGCTGCTCCCACCAGAGTTCCAAGTCGCACATCTCGACGTGTATACCGCGCTGGTTTCGTTTAGCTGGGTTATGGAATATGCCGTGTGCCACCCAGTTGAATGTAGGTTTCCACCTCGAGGATGTTGCGCAGCCCGCGTGCACCCCTCTGCTGCTGCTCGTGTAGTGTACCGCGGGACCCTCCGCAGTCCGCTTATCCCGTTCCTTCCCGTTTGGCTTTTTGCGCGCACGACGTCTGCAGCGCAGTGATTCGGCGAGCCAGTCCTCTGCGCACGCTGCGAGCTTTTGGATGAAGGCAGGACTCTTTCCACAGTGTTCTGATGGCGAAACAGAGCTGCTGCTGTCCCGGTGACTATTTGTAGAAGAGGAAGATATTCAAGCTTCTTTTTTTTTTCTTCTTTTTCTTCTTCTTCTTTTTGTTGTTGTTGTTCCTCCCTTCATTCTTCTCATATACTCATTTACAACACACAATGTGGGACGCGCGTTCTCTGCGCGGCGTCCGCGGAGTGCTCTCTTCCGTCGCGGCCGCTTGACTAGAGGGGCATCCCGGCTCCCCTTTCATCCTCTACTCCCATTGGAACAACAGGACTTTGCATGCAAAAGGTGGTTTATCTCGGCAAGGTGAGAGAGGCTCTTTCTCCGTGGCAGTGTGTGTGTGTTTTTTTCTCCTAATTATTCGGAGACTTTGAACGGAGTCGAGAGCTGAACTCGTGCGTCGCGTGTGCAGACCGTGTCGACTCATTTACGTGTTGGGTTTATAAAGATCCTCCTGAAATGTAAAGACGTTGCAGTGTAACAGGCTGCAGTGTTTTTGAATTTATGGGACTGCAGAACAAGTCAAGACATACAGATTATCAATATGATGCCGCTACTCATTTTAGCCCAATTTAATTGTAAAATTGTCTTTTTTTTTGTGTGGCTAATGTTTGGTACAAATGTAACTAAAACTGTTCGATTCAACAATATCTGCCAATATCAATTATGTACTACTCCTAATTAAAATGGGAACCTGGCTGCCTAAATAAATGATTGAAGATTATAATGTTTACAACTTTTTATATATTATCCAAGTGTGAGGGGCATTTTAATCATTCTGTTAAATAAAAATAATACACAGTGAATCTTTTCATGTGCAAGTGGTTTTATTTGTTAGACAATGTGACTATAATTAACTAGATGTGGCAAGGGAAAATATTAAATAAGTTAAATAAGACTCCAGAAATTACTGTCACACACACTGCCTCCATTAAGAACACATGACTGAATTCAGAGGCCTCTTTCAGTTCATTTGCTTCATTGAGTCCCATCTTTTACTGATGGGGCAGCTACCAGCAGGAGTTCATTGCCTGACTACAACCACAACAGTGCTGGAGAGTGGAGTGCAAATCAAAGCAGCCATATTGACGGTTAAAACAAAATCATTGATTCTGCCTTCTTAGAAATGTGATGAAAGGGATCAATAACACACTGCACAGCTACTGTCTGACAATTTAAAGGAACCAAGCACTGTCTTAGTTCCTCTTAAAAAAGGGCTGACTTGTGTTTTTGCTTCAAGTTTGCTTCACACAAAATAAAGAAAAAGACATTTAGTCATCTCACAAACTGTCTCTTTTGTTTTCTCAGCCATGGAGGGACTTGCCTACAGAGGATCCAACCTAGTTTAAAACTTTTTGACCCTTTTTTTTCGATTTTCCTTTTTTTTTTGTCTTCCTGAGACATCTTACCAAATAAGTCTCCTTCTCCATCACCATGGCTGAGAAGCTTGGACCAGCAGGGCTCAAGCCCACCAACATCCAAACCGCTCCCTCCCTTCCCCCAGAGCCCATCGATATCATCCGCAATAAAGCCCGCTCCCGTAGAGTCCGCCTTAACGTTGGGGGTCTGAACCACGAAGTCCTTTGGCGGACCCTGGACAGGCTACCCAGGACCCGGCTCGGCAAGCTACGAGACTGCAACACCCACGAGTCCCTGATGGAAGTGTGCGACGACTACAGCCTGAACGAAAACGAATACTTCTTCGACCGGCACCCGGGGGCCTTCACCTCCATTCTGAACTTTTACCGCACGGGCAAACTACACATGATGGAGGAGATGTGCGCCCTTTCTTTCGGCCAGGAGTTGGACTACTGGGGGATTGACGAGATCTACCTGGAGTCCTGTTGCCAGGCCCGTTACCACCAGAAAAAAGAGCAGATGAACGAGGAGCTGCGGAGGGAGGCCGAGACAATGAGGGAGAGGGAGGGAGAGATAGAGTTTGACAACACCTGCTGCCCAGACAAGAGGAAGAAGCTGTGGGATCTCCTGGAGAAGCCCAGCTCCTCAGTGGCTGCCAAGGTAGGGAACCGAAACTGGAAGTGTGATCACACCGCCCCCATCTCACATTTCCTGATCGCATTGGAAGCCAAACTCTCATAAAGCAGGCCTACTCCCACCTGTAAAGAGATAACCACGAGTTCATCAATTTGAATCTTAAACAGACGTGCCCTGTACTCTCAGCGGGTTTCTTGTGCCATCTGTCTGCTTTCCATCTCTGTAGCAACAGTTGTTCGGCATGGATTAAATATAGAGAAAGCTGTAGAATTTGGGTTACAATTTGTGTGGATGCCCTGGATGAACAAAAGCCGAAGAGATGAAAGGTGGAAGTGTTTGTGTGATGTGCAAGAATTGTAAAATGAGTCAGCGAAATGACAGGATGCTGACAAAAGTTTGTTGCAGGTGCACCAATGAACACTGTTGATTCTGTAGCTGTTTACTACAGTAACTTTGAGACAATGGATACTGTTTGATGAGGTAGTCTCGGGCATCAGTCTCGTGCAGTTTATACATTCGTACATGATGAATCTTAAACAAATCAGATGACGGTGTAGCAAGGTCCAGGCTGTCCTTGGTAACATGATGATATCGCTTTGGACTCCTCCTCCTCATCCCAACCCCACTCAGACTCGCTCCCCAATTAGGTAGGTCACCCTTGATGAAATCCAATCAATGGAAATGTACCTTTGGTCTCCAGTATCCTAATCTCATCATCGTGGTAGTGCAGGGCAGGGCCGGGTTTATATTCCATGTCAGGATCATAAACACAGTGTCCTGCCTGTGTGTGTGTGTGTGTGTGTGTGTGTGTGTGTGTGTGTGGCTGCGTGTGTGTTTGTGTATGTGTGTGTGTATGATCATCCTCTCTGCGGGATATCAGAGATCTCCTGATGTGTTGTATGTGTTGTATGTGTTGTGCAGTGTTGAGTTCTGAAATCTTGCTAGTAGTGCATTATTCAGCTTTGAAAATGGAAAGAAATATGGTAACAATACTGATTGCATAAGTTTCAAATCACTTTTGAAGGCTACTTTACGTGTTTTCTCTTCCTTCCTGTGTTATTCCTGCATGACTTGTTCATCCTGCATCAACCAGTAATTTGGGATTGACAAGGATCCCGCCTCAGCTTAATAATTGTTTTCAGCCGGCAGCTGTATATCACAAGAATCAATTATAAGGAGCCTGCCTCTATCTAATTCAAGGGGAAATCCGTGGCAGCAGTGAGGTGATTTGATACGCTATGCGATATTTAAAGTGATTTACCTCCTCAATGAAGTTACAGTGCTTCTCCAGAAACACTTGAGTATTGCTGACCTGTTCACTACTGTGTGGGGGAAGCCTGTGAAACCCTTAAAGGGATATCCCACCCTAATTCAAATTGACATAACGCTTAGTGCTCTACGTGGAGAACTTGAACGTGAATGGCTCACCCTTACGATTGCACTGAGGTTATGTATAGCTGAAAGAACATTTGGAAATGGACTGCCGGGGGCCGCTCGACCGTCAGATTGCAGCTCCCCGAGGTCAGGGAAACCTTTTATGGGGCAAGCGCCGGCCAGGGAGAACCCTTGAAAGCCCTTGACCAAGGAAATGCACTGGGCTGGTACACAGCCGTGCACATTTATACAGAGCAACCTGAGCCCTTTGTCAAATGCAATCACAGAGTCTTCCTGTATACACACAGTCTCTCTTCCTCTCTGTCTTTTTCTCTCACCATGCCTTAATCAGATATCAGAGGCCATTGTGCTGGTACACAGCACCTTTGGCCCTGTCTGACCTTAAATAAAGGTTAGGCATGAGAGGACTGACCTTTTCAGCAGGGTCAATCAAGCTAGGATTACATTCACGAGCGAGGGTTAGGCAAGCCCGAGAGAGAGGAGAGAGAGAGAGAGAGAGAGAGAGAGATGCAGTCATGTAAGTTACGCCTCAGGATGCTGAGCTGGATCTTTGCAAACATTTCCCAATGAATAATGAATGAAGTGGTCAAACCAAAAAGGACACTGGCTAATGCAGTGGCTTCTTTGTGTTACTGCGTGTCTTATGGTTGAGTGCCCCCATGGTGAGAGGAGGAGGGGGGACGTAGTGTCCAGTTCTTTCTGCTGCGTGGCTTGTTACAGGTGGGCCTGTATGTGTACACCTACAGATTGTTGCACCTGAAATATCCTCAGTTGGATCTTCGTCACATGTTTTGGAAACTTTTTTTGAAAATAGAATTTCATAAAAGGCCTTTCTTAACATCCCCGTTCTGTTAGAGCAGTGGTTCTCAAATGGGGGTACGTGAAGGCACTCCAGGGGGTATGTGATATTAAAAAACATATATTTAAAATTAGCATCCATTCAAAAATCCTTTAAAGATAGTTATTGAATAAATATTCAATGAAATATAAGTGTAAGTAAATGAGATGAATTGTATATATTCTATATTAAATCAGTCACTGATGGCACAGCGCTGTGTATTACATCAACCAAAATTGCTTTGCGCTGGTTAGGGGGTATTTCAACATATTTCACAGGGGGTGCATCACTGAAAAAAGGTTGAGTGTTAGAGTATCTCAACTGCTTATAGCCACTGGTAAAATACTGTCACGTGCTATGAAATTATACAAGATTAGAGTGTTTAGAACAAACATCAGATCGATGTTGCCATTGTTTGCTTACTGTGGGCTATAATTTCTATTAATCCAGTAGAATGTTTCATCCTTGATATTGAGCCAGAAGGATTTGTGCTGCCCTGACCCTCTTTTGTTTACAATGCGTCACGAGTGTAGTTGTACAGCAAATACACTTAGCACAAGCTCATAAAAGGAAGTCATATACAAATTTCTGGAGTGCTGCAAGCTGAGTCTGAAATACAATGACTTTTTTCTATCTATCATTCCTGCATAGACGGATATTGGTGCATACAACTTGTATGTAAATGTAGTAGTCTGGAGGCGTCTTTTGTATGTGTGACGGGAATGTAATTAGATGCATTTCTTTCAGGTAAGCACAAAGATATGTAAAAGCCTGTAATAAATATCCGGACCCAACCGTTCACCACACAATTACTGATTTAGTGAGTGCATCAAAATTACCTTATGAGTCACACTGTGTTCCTGGCATCACAAATTAATGTTAGGTGTTACATGCCTACAGTGCTCAGCTATAATATATGTAAAGCGTAGTTTGCAAGAGCAGCATCTCTTTATTTTGAGATAAGAAAACATTCCCCTGTCGAGGGGTTTCTTCCCTTCAGAGTGCTTCCAGTGTGGGCAGTCTGGAAAAATAATGGCAGAGAATTCGGAGGATTTTAAAGAAAGAGATCAATGTTTCTACTTGCCAGACATTTCATGTTGGGTTTTCCATCTCCCCCTCCCCTCTCTACATCAGCCATGTCCATCCTCCTGCTTGCTCCTAATGTGGATGTCCACCATTACTCTCCTCTTTATCTAATAATCCAGTCAAGCTGGTGGGAATGCTGAGCAATGGGCCTGTATGGGTGCAGACTTGAGCTCTTTGGTCCTCCCACGCTTGGAGGCAACAAAAGTCGGTCCACCGACCGCAGACACTGTTTATTATGATGACATAATAGCATAATAGTGTAATACTTTACTGTAACAGACACCTCAAATGTCAATATTTGTAACATTCATGTCTTAATGCACAATACACCATTTTGTTTTGTTTATTATTTGTGTTGAATCAGTCAGAGCAACCACAGTGAGCACACTGTAAGTCCACAGCTGCCTGTTGTTTCGGATCACTGCAGAGAGCCTCCAACTCTCCATCCGTCTGTTTCCTTCCAGGCTTTTATAGCACTGAGGCAAGTATTTAGCCTTGTGTGTGTGTTTTGATGTAGCTTCTGATAGTGGGAGAGTCCAAAATGAAGGGAGGCGGGGATAGGAAAAGTGAGGGAGAGGCCTTTAGTCAGCGTTAAGTCAAATGCTCTGTGTGCCCTTGGGTCAAGTTGAAGGAGCAGGTCTGCTACCTTGTGTTTCATTATCAGCCTTTCATCTCTGAATGGATTGTGGTCAGTCTTCAGAGGCCCAAATCGATACACATTAGCATTTCATAGGAACATATATGTTATGAAGGTGATTCCTCTGTGCAAGAAGCAGATCAGCTGATAAAAGTCCACCCTGCAGGAGTTATTATATAACTAAATGATCTTATTCGTCTCTTAGCAAGTTATCAGGATGCATTAAAAGAGTAATTTAGGTAGAGAACACCATATTCCCTCCTGTAGTCTCCTAGTTACATAAGTCTTCCACTGGGCCTCTAATCAGTACAGCCTAGCATTTAGGCACCAGCACCTAAATCCTCTTTACCCTGCAATCATAATCAGAAGAGAGAGAACCTCCTAGATTATAGGTGGCATGAGTTATTATAGTCTGCACAGGCAGAGGCAGCAGCATGTATCATCTGGATCTAACAGAACACACTTTAATCCAGTACCCCTGTTCAACTCTGTCTTTCTTCTCTCTAAAGAAGTCACCTGCAGCATAAGGCTCATCTTAAGTTGAAATCAGTTATGTAATGGTTCAGATAAGAAATGGTTATTAAATAATATTGGGGTTGAAATGACAGTGAAAGTACCTTAAAAAATGCACTCTGGTATCAGTTTCATAACTTATATCCTCTATACATACATACAAACATACATACATAGCTGTTTCATTTGTTTAAAGCATTTGTAATGGTGCCTTCTATTGTTTTCATCAAAAGTGTCTGATTTGTTGTATATACTCACTAGTTTGTTCTCTAAACACAAATGTCCTCATATGGACAGCAAACTGCTCTAGTGGTGTAAGCAGTGGGTAGAGCACTTTCCACTCAGTTGGTGCTGTTTGAATATATGGTTATGTTACTAAGCAGCAAATATGAACTTTCATAACAATAGTGCTGCATACGTACTCGGATTGTGATATCTGTTGGCTGCAAACCACTAAGATAACTTTAAGATATGTGGACTGATGTCTTGTGGCTCAGTTTTACACATATGGGTTTTCCAGCAGAGGTATCCCAAGGTCATGTTTAAAATGAAGAGCAGGTTAGAACACTGCAGCCCGTTATTGATCTGACTAAAGCATTGTCTTGTAACTGTGAGTTTCCTCCGTAGAGCTGAAAGGGAACATTTGAAGCGAGGCAAAGGAAGTTGTTGAAGATTAACCAGATAGAGCTATCGATGCTGCTGACACTTAAAATCGATCTGTTGAAGCCATGCCGTTGTACATTTTTAATAATTCCACACATTGATTAACGTGTGCAGTAATAGCAAATCACACATCCATCCTCTTCTCTCCTTTTGCTTTGCTTTGCACAAATAACCCGCTGCTGCTTTTTTTCGATCCATTTTCATGATTGCCAGTGGGAACTTGCATGCAAAGGAATTACAGTCTGGATGCAGCTTAGTGGCAATGGTGTCCCTACAGAGCCCACTGGCCTTTTTTCAGCCTTCCACTTGACCATGAATGTGGTGATTCATGAATAAAGACATAATTCAGTGAAACTCATGAGCCACGACCAATATACACTCTGGTATTCGCACACTTTAAGGAATAGAGAAGGGAGAGAACAACAGGCACAACTGGAATCAGTGGAACCTAAGTGGAACAAGAAATACTCACAAGTCTAATATAAACAACAAAGACAATACAAGCCAAGGCTAATGAGTGGCCAGATGGTGTGATGGCTGAAACCTCATTAGTAATTCTACTGTCATCCCTAGAATACACCCTCACATTTCCCAAGTGCGCAAAGCTGTTATGACGAGGGAGAAGGATTCTTTTCTTAATCAGTTAAACTGTCATGTAATCATTTCGTATATAAGATGATCATTTTCCCAGGTGAGATCTTAAAATAGCTTCTTTTGTCGAAAGATGATCTTTTTTATGATATAAAAGATTTTAAAAAAGCAGCACTCAAAAGCCAGACCTAAGTGAATGTTTGGCAATTGGTCTTGACAAATGACTTGAATGATTAATCAATTATGATCACTGTCACCTAACTAATAAATGTCTCAACATCATGTGTTTTTGTTGCTCTCTCCTCAACTCGTACTCAAAGGAAGTAACATAAGGAGACAGCAAAAAACAGCTGTGAACACAACACAGACATGTTTTCATGTTTCAAGTTGAGATGGCTATCTTGTGCCATGTACACATCCAGCAAAGATGGATCAACATTAGCATTAGTTTGAAGTTGTGTTTATGTCCACCTGATGGATTGCTCTGTTTTGGGCTCCACCAACTCCTGGGGGAAATATCTGGCTATTCATCTGTTCGATGCACTGCTATATCCACCAGCTCGTGAACTTTATCTGTCTGCTGTTTGGTGCTGAGCAGGTGGTGTACAATACAACTTGTTTTCATTAATAATAATGCTATGCGGGTTGTGAGAGTGAACCAAAAAGTTTAAATGTTTGCCATAAAACCAAAAGATGCAAAGTAAAAAGAAGGTAAAAGCTCTCTCGAGCTACGGGGAACTGCAGATTCAAGACTAAATTCTTTGGGTTCATCACTATCACTAATGTTTTGAACAGTAGTAAAATATGAATTGTTGCCCCTTTGAGTACGCACTAATTATGACTCCATCCATTTCTTCTTGCACACATTGAGTTGCACACATAATGCCTGTTCAGCCTGCAAAAAGTCCAGGAGATGAAACTTGGCATAAGGCCCCAGGTTTGGGCACCGTCAAAGAGAGACATAAATCCCACTGAAGGCTGGGAGTGGCTGTGGACCAGCAGTCAGCAGCGCTGGCTGGCTGGCACTGCCAGCTTGAGTGACACACTGGGTAAGAGGCTAATGTACTCCTTCCTCCTCGTGCCTTTCTCATCTCCCTCCCTGTCCTCCTGCTCATTACCTCCACGGCTGCCTCGTGAGGTTTGCCCTTTTGCTGTTTTCCTCACCCCAGAAGGCATCAGAAATAGGGGGGAAATGTAGCGACTAGGACGGTAGCAGGAAGAGAGTCATCATTCTAAACACTTTGAACATCAGCTCTCTATTACGTGCTTCAGTGAACCCCCTTTGCACACAAATCTACAGACAAACAATAGTACACACATTATGCCCTTCGGAAGTACAGCAAAAGAACGGACTTGTCACACACACGCACACACACACACACACACACACACCTCTTTATCTGAGAGCCTTCAAATACTGCTAAGCCAGCTATCTGTGGGTGCCTCAGCACTGTGAGCGCCACACTGTCGTCCCCCTCACTTTCCCCATGCCGTCTCTCTTTCAATATCCTTAACCTCCTTTTCCCTCTAGCACCACAGCTGCTTTCATAGCCTCCTTTTACATTCACTTTTTTTTATTTTTTTTTCATCACCATCGCCCTACAGTCCTCAATTTCCTCTTATAACTTCGACCTCCTGCGCCCCTTCATCTCTCTGCTGTTTTCCCTCGCGGGGTGAAAGCTGAATTGTGAACTTGCCCACCATCCATCATGGAAGCAGTGATATGAGATATGGTATTCATTGTGATGTTTTTACATTTGGCTCTTGTTTATGATTCAGTACCTGTGGTCGGGGAAGTACTTTCTCAGGTGGTCTGCGCTTCCTGTAGAGGTGCTCTTTCGCTTCTTGGTACAAAAGCTGCGCAGCTTTACATGCGATGAATAAACAAACAGAACAAATACAGAAACGTTAAAAATCGACCAAGTTATGCATATTGTGATTCCTCACTAACAAAAGGGATATCCTTGGGAGTCCTGGCAGTCTCCCCTGACCAAGAAAAACCCTCCAAGGAGCTCTTGAAATGAAAAAAAGAAAATGTAATCAACTTCATTCTACTTGTTTCCTCGGAAATGCTGTGTTTGTTAGTTTCCATGGTGACCGTGGTGGGCCTGCCATGGTGACTTATCGACACCCGAGGAGCAATTCATCTCTATACAGGCTGTGTGAGAGGCAGAGCAGCTGGTACCTCAGCCCCCACAACCAACCCCATAGGCAAATGTTTGGGAAACACTTTTCAGCACAGCTCAGGTCTCACTAAACTTGCCCTCAGATTGTATACTTTGTCACAGGGATGATTTTCTTTTTCTTTTTTCAATGAAGCATCTTTGGTACTTCTCTGGTTGTGTACTTTCTCCTAAATACTGGCAGTGAAATGACCTGCCTTTGTGCGGCGAGATGAGTTCACCCACAGTCATAATCAGCGCAGGATGCTGCTGTGATATGATGAGTGATGGAAAAATCTGTTCTCCAAGTTCAAGTTGTGTGTGTGTTCACGTGAAGGAAAGAAGAAGAATGGTGTCTCGGCCTTTCTTGGCTCTCCATCTCCAGGCCGATCACAGGGTCTCCACAGCATCAGCAGCAGAACAAGGAATTGGTTTTGTCGGGTATAAGACATTAATTAAAAACCTCTACGACGGAGACTCTGAGGATTTATAAGAGAAGAGAGACAGATAGCGCAGATTATTTAGAGGTTTAGAAGGGTTAAAGCCACTTGTTAGCTATTGCCTCATGGATACAGGGGGACAAAGCAGAAGCTCTTCTATTGGACCGCCTCTCTTTTTATACCTTGTCTTCCCCTCTTTTTCACTCTGCTTTACTCTTGTGTCATCATGCTGTTGGCATTACTGTGGGCTGGGCTGCCAGCTGTTTGCTGTCCCAGGAAGTGATAGAAGAAATGATGATATCTCCTTCTTTTTGATGTGTGTTTGGGCCTCCCGCGTCATCTGCTGAGCCACAGGAGTGCTTCAGTGCTGACCACAGTAAATCTGCCTGGCTTTAAATGTGTCAATCCACCTTCAATTTTAGTTCCCCTATATCTGGCATTCATAATGCAAGAGGTTCGTCTTAAATAGTGTATTCTTATATTCAGTCTTTAAAGTTTAAGCACAATATTTAATTATTTCTGCCTGTGGCAGGAGATATTTCTGCTACTTTTTGACTTTTTGAGATATGTGCCAAAGTCTGCTAGTCAGTCCACCGCTTTGGTTCAGCCGAAAAATATCTTAACAACTACAGATATCCATGATGTCCGGAGGATGAATGCTAATGTCTTTGTTGATACTCTGTGACGTTACTCTGGAGCGCCACCAGCAGCTCAAAATTGTAAGTTGTCCAAATGCCTTTCAAAACAAATGACATTCTCATCAGCTCCAGCTGTACATTGTTTTTACCGCTAATTAGTAAATGTTAGCATGTTGACATGCTAAACAAAAATGGTTTAACATCAGCACATTAGCGCATTTTTATTGCGAGCATGTTAGCTGATGTTACCATTTGGTACTACTAACTTCACTTAAACACAAATTCGCCAATTCTGGATTACACCAGGATTTAACAAAGGTTCCTATGTCTATGTACCTTCAGCATAACCCCCTCTAACCTTAACGTGTGAAATTGTAGCTAAATATTAACAACCATATATGTTCTATTCATTTCATTCATCCTGTGCCATTCAGTTTTTTTTATCAAAGCCATTCAGAAAACCAGTAAATCAGAGAAACGCATCACTAAATATGCACTCGACTGGAGAGGTCCATCTGTGTGTCTGGTGAGACGAGATGACGAGAGGTATTGATACCTTCAGCTCCCTAGTGTGATCTTAATCAGCTTACTGTCATTGGAGGAAAAGACATGGCTGGCCTGAGGGCACACAGGGATGAAGACACTCATTCAGAGCACGTGCCCCGTGTCAATGTTAGAAAGCCAAGCAATGGGCCAAAGGATCAGCGTCTGACACACCCGAAAGGTCGTTTTGCCTCCTGATTTTTTCTGATGTGCTGTACGTACAGATGTAGGTCTGGTCCCCTGTCAGTAGTCACACATGTATGCGTCCACAAAGTCTAGAAAAGACGGGTAACTCTGGACATTTTCTGGTGTTGTCAGAAAAATCACAGCAACAACATTGTTTGAGTTTGTATCGGGTACTGACAGCTACATTACATGTCATTTAGCTGACGCTTTTATCCAAAGCGACTTACAATCATGTTACATTCATACACTGTAGACACAGCTACAGGGAACAATTCAGGGTTAAGTGTCTTGCTCAAGGACACATTGACTAGGGTGGGGATTGAACCACCAACCTCCTGATTTAAAGACCTGCTAACCACTGACCCACAGTCGCCCAGCTAAAGGAGGATCTGTCCTCCATTATTGTAGGATCAGGGAAGATTTTGGTCTGTTGGGTGTTGACATTTGGTTGAAGCCTTGCCAATCGATAGGATGACTCTCAGGTATTGACCGCTGTGTTGAAAGGCCCAACTGTCTGGTTGTATTCCACAGTACAAGGCTGTGTAGTATGCACAGTGCAAGTGTCAACCAAGAAACACCATCGCCCTAGCTCACTGCGGTTGTACCGATGCTTTTACCTTGTTTCTGATATTTGCTGTTTCACTCCCTCGGCTCCAGCTGATGTTGTGTATTTATGTCTGGATCTTCTTTTTTTTCTGAACTTGGTTCTACTTTTACAGCAGCTCAGCTCTTTTCTTTATGTGATTCACATTCAGTGACTCACTGGGAAGTTTATTCTCTTTATACCCTTCATTGATTATGCACATCTGGGGTGGGAAATGTGCTTGTTTACCTCTTCTTCTCTGCCTTCATCTTACCTCGGTGTCCTTCTATTATTTACCCTTGCTCCCATATCGCTTGTTTCCTCTTAAGTCTCCTTCCGTCTTTCCAGACATTCGTTTATACAAAACAAATAAACATTTATGGGACCTCTCCCGCCCATATGTATTTAATTTTCAATCAATGGTGGTATATGTATCAGCCACTAGAAGTATTTGCACCCAGACTTACAGAGGCTTCTGGAATTGACCCAACTAAAGATTTTTAAAGTATACTTGTTTTGCAATAAATCCCCCTTAAGTAGCGTGACAGTATCTAAAGGCGACCTAGCATTCTTAAGCATCCCTAGTTTTCACCTCCTGTTCCAAGGTATTGAATTAGGTGCCTGAATGCGAATAACAATACTAATGTTGATGGATGACTGTTGATACAAGGCAAAGTAGCACCAGCCTTTGTCACGTTTCCAGTATTGCTATTCTCGCCTTTTTGAGTGGTTACTTTCACCCACTCTCCAGTTAGTCTTGCTCCATTCGGATCACACTAATACTGCTATATAACTGCATTAATGTTGCCATAAAAGTCATGTTATGCCACAGATAGAAATCATTAAGCTTAGCATTATAAAGTCTTAACATTTAAAGGGAGATTTAAAGGAAAGCTCACTTCTAAAAATACCAACAAGGCGACCCGTCTCACCACATCACAACACACTGAGCGAGAGTAAGCAGCCTGAAAATCTAGATTTTAATCTTCACTGGTTAGTATCTGGGAATACAAGGAGAGATTAGGAGGTCTCATTAAGACATATATCTGCTTTGTGAATGGGTAAAAACTAATGCGGATTATAATGTGAAGTATTAAATCGGGTAAGGCAGTGAATCATCCACCCTTGGATGCATGATTCATCTCCGCTGGTATTACTTCAATATGTATTTATTCATTTTCTTCACATGTCACAGCTGACAAAACCCTGGCCTTTAATTCTAGTTAAGATGTGGAATTTTATCACATGACGTACTTCCAGTTTGACCTTTTGGCTACATGTGCCTTTGTCTCAGAGGGCATATTAATTGAATTGTAAAGTAGTCTCAAGCACAAGAGTACATACACAGAAACATGTATATGCACAGACACCCCCGACTAAGAAATATTCAGATGAAGACAGATGAAAAACCAATAAGATAACATTGTGTCAGTTTAATTTCCACTCCTTAGGCAGCACTTTTGACAACTTGAAAGATCTTTTTCTCTCTCAGGCAGTTGAAGAAGTACAGGGATTTATTCATCAAAAGATTCATATGTATCTGTATTTTTCTTGACGTAACAATTTATTTTACATTAAAACTTTACATGAGATTTACTCACTGCTCTCATATCTGTGAGTTTACCACCAGATTTACCGGTTTTGTTCAGCTGATGGATCTCCTCAGAGTTGGTGGAATGTGCCAGGGGAAACAGCACACACTTTGGAAGCGGAAAGTTGTGACAGAGGAATGCTGTTTACGTTTAATAGTTTGAAAGTTTAATAAATATTCATTTTGCTGTGTGGTGTAATTTGTCTTGCTGAACACAAGGAAATTCCACAAATTACTCTTTTCCTAATTGAAAGCCCAAGTCTGTCTTCTTGCAAGGATTAAGTCTGGTGAGAGGTATAAATACAGCCTCCTGTCTGTCTGACTGACAGGCAGACACACCCCCAACCTGCTGCTACCATAATCCCCTCTGACGACACTGACGACAGAAATTAACAGCCCGGTAACGTAACGTAGCGTCAGCTGCGACGTCCCATCTGCTTCTCAACGCAACAATCACACGCTTATGACGATGGTGAATCAATTAGCATTGCTGGCATATATCAGTTTAAGCTAAACAGGGCCAAAGGCGGGCTCATTAAAACGGTTGTCTGTTTAGCCTGCTTGATAGAAGGCCAAGCAAGAGCTTACAGTTGTTGAGGGACTCTGTGGATTGCCCGGCGTTCATGGCCTAATCTGGAGCGATTGGCTTTTCTGTCTCCAGGCTAAACAAAACTCAGAACACGGGCAGGAACAAGTGGAAGTGAACATGTATTAAAAAATGGATGCTGCTTCATCCACCATCTTTTTTATTAACGATGGATCAGATGATAATTGTAATAATAATTGTACAATTAACACCCAATTTTGTATCTGCCCTCAACTCACAGTTTAGCATATTTTAGCTCTTTGATTTTGATGTTACACCCTGCAACTTGTTTTGTTTCATTGTCACTGGTTTTGCAGTAGCAGGTGGTGAACAAATTACAGTAACGCTAATACTCCTCTGTATTTGAGGTGCCTGAACTCAGCCATACCTTTAGTATGCTTACCTACATTGTCCCAATCTTTTCCATAACTTTGTTTTGGGATTTTGCAGAATTGTCCAAAAAAGCAAAGAAAATGCACACATGTATTTGAAGATGGCAGCATGCGTCTTCATTTGTATTTGCAGAGACAGATGGTGTATAAAAGTCCTCCTATTGGTCCCCACAGGGCCCTGTGCTGAAAGATGCAGTGTACACACTAGGCAGATACCATTAGTGCCCGCTGCATGCGTGTGCGTATAGTGCGTCTGTATATACGTGCTCATGACCGTGTAGGACAGCAAATGCAGCACACTGTAGCCAGCCATGTAGAACATTGCATGGACATCATCATGCAAAGCACTTGTGATTAAATTGTTCAGCAAGTGTGGGGCACCATTTACAATAATACATTAAAAAACATCTCAATAGCAAATGTCAAATGAATTTAGTTTGTTGTCCTTTTGATTAAACGTGAGCTCTAGATGAGCTTACGTTTTGCTTTCTTTTCTAGGTGCTCTTGATTTGTATGATAATGAAATCTCCAATCTCATCAGCCATAGATATCTGCCCTCCTGCTCTGACAAAGCACTCATTGGTATTTTGGTGGCACCGGCGGAATTAAGGGAATTAAGGGAGATACATTTTTATATGAAATATTGATAGCCAGAACATCTACTTGAATTGCAAAGAAAGTGCTTGCAGACATTAACAGGGAACTTTGGCTGAATAAAATAAAAAGAAAGATAGAGCAAGGACAGGGAAATACCACAAGCAGAGAGCGAGAGCGAGAGAGAGAGAGAGAGAGAGAGAGAGGTGAGCGACAGTGTATCAGAGTAACAGACTGCAGCAGTTGGAGGGATAAAAGCCTATTATGAAGGAGAGCCAGCTTCACAGGGATGGTGCTTTGGTTAAGGTTGTGACTGGGACCATAACAGAGAGGTGCATCCTATCCACAAGATTGTACAGGGGTTGTCTCCTCTCCTCTCTTGCTTGCAACTGCAGCCAGACTCCCTCACAGTGTTTGTTGCTAGGCCACATACTGTGGAAGACTGAAAATGGGAAGAAGAAAACACACACACGACTGAGGTGCAACAATCGATAGTTCATAAATAATTTCCTAACTCTATTTATTTGATGCTTGGTTCGATCCAAAACTTCAATATTGCTGTCAAATGAAATAATGTTGTATTTTGCGACTCCCCCTCTCTCACTCTTGGTCACCGCAAATTGAGGTAAATGTTTAATGACCATGTGTGTTCCAGCCTGCGCCTTGGAGTGCACCACTCAATGCAAGACACATGCTCCACCCTTGATTTGTACAGTATAGCACAAGAGAAACCCTGTGCATTTCCATAACCATGAGTGGATGTACAGTCCCATCTTACGTCTCTCTGCTCCTTCACGTGAACTCTGTTTCTCTGGTTTTAGAGTTCAGAGTTTAGGTTACAGCTCATATCTGTGTTTATGTATATACTAGACATGTGTGCATTTAACTGACTGTGCCTAAAGTGTGACAGGGCAGAATGTACAGTAGTACAAACAAAGCCAAGTCAAGGTGTCAGAGTCAAGTTGGGACCGGGACACCGAGCTGTCTTTACATCAGGGAAAATACCATCTGGAATGTGGGGCAGTGATTTACTGTACCTGCACCAATATTTTATTGATGCCATAAAACACCAGAACATACATTTTTTAAATTCCTTTCATTAACTTCTCCATCCTGCTGCTTCATCTATTTTTCTCTTCTTTTTCTTCATTTTATGCCGATTTCCGTGGCCTCTTTTTACTTCCACCCACAACCCACCCACTATCCTCTGCTCTTCTATCCCTGCATGTTTACCTCTTCCCCTGTGGAGGACACTGACTGTAACCTCTAGCCTCCCAAATAGTATGTTAAGTTTGTACTTAGAGCTTATATTTCATGCAATTGAAATAGAGCCTGAATTTATTGTTTTTTTTTAATGTGACCGGGCTTGTGTGTGCCTTCCTCCACCACCGAGTGAACTCCAAATGACAAAACCCCAGGCTCGTGCAGCAAGAGTGCAAGTCATCACACCACCTAATCTGATACAACCGCGTAAGACATCTTGGGCAAATTAGCAAGTGAGCCGTGCGTGCGACGGTACTAATCTGGCATAAACACAGAGTGGGCTATTTAAAGGTCAGTTTCCATCGCGACAAGTCAAATTTAGCGCAGCTACAGAGAAGTGCATGGATATCACTTTATCATCCTGATAACTTAATCCCCTCTTTGTGTTGTCATGCAAGAGACGGAGATGGAGGGGATGGGGTTGAAGGCTGAAAGGATGTGACTGGTGTGTATTAATACGCTCATGGGTCTCTAAAATACCGCATACTTCTGGTGATTCTGGAAGGTGATGGAGAGGGGCGCAAATTAATGAACGGCGACTTGTATTTATGCTCTTGGTTAAAACAGAGTTGTGGTTTGTTTTTACCAAAAATGTTCAAAGAGAATATGAAACTTGTATGGGGTTAAAGTTGAAGCAGCTTTAAAGGAGTCAGAGGGAGTGCTTGTGGGGCATTTAAATGCAACACACTCCCACACAACGACTTCCAAGAAACTGAACAACCCAGTGAAAGTGATGTTTACTTTATTCTAAAATACACTCTCAGGCTACTGGGATATGTGTACGAGGATGTGTTTATGCGTCAGTGTGGTGTACACATTTCTCTCAGCCCTATCGCTACTCTCAGTGCCACTGATTAGCATTTAATCTCTTTTTGCTGCAGTGTTCATTTGACTATAATATAATTATGCTTGTATCCTAATGCAGGGCCGTATCATTGTGTCATATTCATTGCGGCGCAGTAGAGGTGAGGTGCGATGAACTGTAGCACAGGAAACAAAATGTACATGTGGGTATATAAAATATAAAGTGAGAGAGGCGTGGCGAGAAAGATCTGAGGAAGCAGCAGGAAGTGAAAGCGAGAGATGAGAGAAGAAAACAAGATGGTGGGGTGGAGGGCGGGTGGGACTAATGTGTCCTTCATGGGGTGAGGCTGGACAGAAACAGCTCAGCGTGGAGCTAAATTGACTCCATTACAGGAGCAGCGCACCGGAAAGCACCAGTGACACCACCCACCCATCCCAGCCAGGCAGTTACAACTCTCAGAAGGAACGATGGGAGCAGTGAATCTGCAGGATGCAGCAACCACTGTGGTTTACTGCTGCTTTGCATGTTTTACACCGGGACTCATGGAAAACAGGTGCAGTTTCTTTACAACAACTTCAACCATCAACACTTACACGAAAAACCTGCAAGCCAGGATCAACAGTCGCACACTGGAATCCTATCGGCTCGCTTCCAGTGTCAGATTGCTTATGCACATGCTTAAGAGAAGGTCATGCTACCACAAGTATGAGAATCACATGTGTCATGTTGCATTGTAAAACACTACACGTCTATGTTCATTAACTAAGCCGCATTATCGATACGGTGACAGATTGTGTGGTTTATATATATCTCTTGTGTCGCAAGTCATCTCCTAATCTGGATCAATACTCTTAATCTGAGGATGTTCAATTTACTTAAATTCATTTATTTTCCCATTCCGCCATTCATTTTTGCTACTTGATGCTTCACACTGTGTTCCAACTGTTGACTCATACCAATGGGGGCTTCCTCTGAGTTCACACTCTTCAGTGTTATTTATAGAGGCAAAAAAGTCAAGAGGGAAGATGTAACCAAGACAACCGTGGATACTTTCACACTGGATTGGGCTGAATGGAAAAGAAAGCATACAATTATGTCTCTTCCTATACTGCGATACAGCTGCCTGATTATGTAGACAGAACATGCACAAGCCGGTGAATACATCCAAACAGAAGCGATCCGTAGAACAGAGTGTGCAGCATGTAAACACCTTTCAGACAACGTCTTGTAAAATAATTCCACCAGTGTTTGTCTCTGTCTCGAATCTGCTTGTGTATCAAGTTTGAGCCAAACATATCCGAAGCAGTGTTGCTGTTGGCGTAGCCCGCAATCCCTGTTGTCAGCCGTTAGCTTTGCACTAGGGATGAGCAACATGAGCAAGGTAATGGACAATGAACAAGGGCAGAACAAATATGGTATGCACCAGCGAGCGAAGGTTGGAGGAGCATTATGCAGCTGTGTGGAGTAGTTAATTAACAGGAGCACTTGGCAGATCGAGGGTGTTGGACACCAGAGCACAAGATGGCAAGGACAGTGGGAATTGCCTGTCCTATTGCAGCTGCCTTCTTTCTGGTCACTGGCCCAGGCATCGGTTGGTGCCCACAGCCTCCTCTCCATTTCCCTGTTCCTTCTCCAAACCCAAAGCACCTGCTCTCTGTTCTTACCCAGACCGATTTCCACCTGTTCTTTTTTTTTGTTTCCTACAGTAAATAAAGTAAGCTATATGGGATAAAAAAAAAAGGAGGGAGACCCTCTCATGGTTAATGCAACCAAGCTACGTTGTCTATTCGTCTCATCTCTTAGACCTTTTCCATTATTAATGCATTTTTCCAGAGAAATTGTACGGCTACTGAATTCAGCCAGCTGCTCTTGATCCATGAGTGACAGCCATAGATCATAGGTGTCCTTTAGAGGCAAAGCTTTGCACGAAATGCCCAACTATCCCTCTTAGCTGAAGGCAGTTCATGTCCTGAGCATCATATTTCAAATTTGATCCATCCTACCGTGGATTATTCCCTTGAATCTTTTGTTCCCGCATGATATTTGATACCTATTCCTCATGTTTCTCTCGCTGTTCTCTTTTGTGTTGGAGAGAGCAACAACAATAGAGAGCATGTTATGGGTTTGTGTTTAATGGTGAGCACTACTGTAATTAGTGCATCCGAAAAATACAGAGGGACATTCTGGTCTTTTCAATTCACTTAACCCCCATTATCTGCACTGATTTGATCTGGTCCCTCCTTCCTCTCATTAGCAGGGTAATTATCAAACAGAGTCCCAAGATACAGAACTGGAGCACAATATTTGGTAGAACAGCCTCTGTTATCATAACTCTATTAATTAGACACATCCTGCCTCAGCTTCGTTCCCTGAGTGAGTCTCAGGTAGGATCGGAAACTTCTCACACCTGCAACGCTGTGTCTCTGTTGCTGCGCTATCAGTGCCCTTAGATCCCCTCATTTGCTAATAACACAGTGACCCTGCTGCAAGGGTGATTCTTGTGGCCCCTATCATTGCAGGGCGGTACTCCATCACCACAATTAAAGCTTGATGTTTCAGGTTGCAAGGTCTCCCGCTCTGGAGGAAAGACGCTTTATATTAAAGGTGGCTCGTGGGAAAGCAGGCATTGAGGAAGAAATGGAAGGAGGGCGGGTGAACATTCAAGGAGTAGGGGAATTATATGTCCTTGCATTTATGCTAATAAAGATGTTTCTTACTCCTTAACAGTATTTGACAAAGAGGGTTCTTTAATCGGTGGAATAAAAAGAAAAGAAATCTGTCTGATGAAGGGAAAAGGTGGGAAATAGAGGGAGAAGTGAGGGAGGGAAGGAAATAAAAAGTGTAACAATGAAAGATAAAGCAAAGGACTGAGCTCTTTTGATATGATTTGGTTTGGCTCTGCTGAGAGCCTCACCTTTATTGTACAGGTGCACTGTGCCCAGATCTGAAACGGGCTGACTCGGACATCCTATGAGGCTTATTTCCTTAGAAACCATAACTGTCGGGCTGGCACAATGTCTGCCCGGTAAGTTTATTTAAATTAATCCTGCTTTTATGCAAGCTAGTCAAGAGAACAAAACAGGCATTTCAAATATTTCCTTTTCTGTCTTCACAATCAATCACCTCACTCAGCCCTGCTTTGTTGTTACCCCTGTCTATTAAACTGTTTTTTTTTTTGTTCTTAATGCATTAAAAATATTCACTTGCATAGCACAATCCGTTGTTTGATCCTATTTATGGTCATGATTATTTTCAGTAATAACCATTCAATGTATTATCTCTGTATTGTAGTTGTCATTCCTGGATTCATACGCAATTCAATTCAGTGTATTTTGTATAGCCCGGAATCACAAATTACAAATTTGCCTCAGATGGCTTTACAATCTGGCTGCATGGTGGTGTAGCACTGTTGCCTCACAGCAAGAGGGCCCCTGGTTCGGATCCCGGTCTGGGCAGTCCTTCTGTCTGGAATTTGCATGTTCTCCATGTGTCAGCGTGGGTTCCCTCTGGGTTCTCCGGCTTCCTCCCACAGTCCCACATGCAGGTTAATTGGACTCTAAATTGCCCGTAGGTGTGAGTGTGAATCGTTGTCGGTCTCTATATGTGCCCTGGCGACCTGTCCAGGGTGTAACCCGATGTCAGCTGGGATCGGCTCCCTTCGAATAATGGAATGGCTTTACAATCTGTACACATACGACATCCCAGTCCGAGGACCTCACATTGGATCAGGAAAAACTCCCCTAAAAACAGAAAAAAAACTTTCACAGGGAAAATAGGGAAGAGAGCAACAGAGGAGGATCCCTCTCCCCGGATGGACAGAAGCAATAGATGTCATGTGTACACATAACAACAACAATTTTACAGAGTTACAACACATTCAATGAATATCATAGAAATTATGAATAATGAGTCATAGGCATGGACCATGATCCAGATAACCACAAGGCATTCACAGGAATCGATGGATGCTTGAATTCTAGCGTTACTCTTACTGTGTAATTTCATCTCATGGATACCAGCCTCACTATTTACTCTACTCTCAGCCGTATCACAGCTTAAGTGTCAATGCTAACCGAACATGTCCAGCATGAAGTCAAATTACGGCTTCTAATGGCCAAGCTGCTCAGGGAGTATTTGATGTCCCCAGAATTCTAGAACTATACTCTTACCACCAGCAACCAAAGCGGTTGCTAAATCAATCAGGACTGAAATCTTATGGTTTATACATGTAGATATGATAAGATATGGATTGTATTGAAGCTGATAAGCCTTGCCTTATTAAGGTCTATCTCTTCATCCAGTAGCTAAATAATTAAGCGAATTACAGGCTTGCATTTTTGTCAGACCGTTTTGCCATTTGATTGTTAGCCATTCATAGTTTAAAGCAGAAATATAAGGAGAAACATGAGCAAGCCTGGATAGTCTAAATATATGTATGTAAGGTGGAAACAGTCAAGGCTGTCCCTGTGGGCACTCTGTCCCAGGTTTTATGTTGATGTCTCGACAGCAGGACTGACTTTACTGCGCTCTACCTGTCCTATGAATGTGGCAGACTCCCCCTCATCCTTCTGTGATCCCGCCCACACAACAGCAAGCCAACATGGCCGTTGGCAATGTTAGCTTGTTCACATCCATAGGAGAGTGTACAAACAAAAGAAACGGCAGAGAGAGAAATAGAAGACAGTGAGATGATGTAAATGAACAACATTAACCACCACCTGCAAGATTAATAAAGACAACCAAAAGAAAGAAATGAAGAAGTGAAGAAGAGAATAACCTAACTGGATAAACAGATAGGCAGGAGAAGGAAAGGAAAGAAAGGAAGACATGAGACGATAGAATACAGTAGAGACAGCTGAGTCACTTGGCTTCTGTCTGAATAATCAGATATTGTTATTCATGTGGAGCAAGCTGCTCCACACTGCCACGGGCCATGTGCAAAAGCTGAATGACTGTAAAGAAAGCGCATGACAAGCTAATGGACTTCTTTTGGAGTGTGAGGAAAGCACTCTTGAGGGAAGCTGAAGATGTGCACACTGTTTCCTGGTGACATTTGCATCATCATCATCATCATGGCTCTTTATTGTTTTTTTATGTTGATCAGGGAGTCTTACCAAATAGCAGAGTGGCAAAGATAGAGAAAGTACAAAGGAAGCTACATACGTATGTTTTCTCCTTTACTCTATGACTGGGAGTATTAACCTGTTTTCAGTAAGATGGTGTTGGCGGTTTGGAAAGCAATCACTCTTAGATTATTCCCTTCTCTTACTTCAGAGAACAATAACTCTATATTACATGACCTGACCAAAGCTGGGGCTTACCCACATACACAAACACAGATCTACAAAGAGATCTACACAGCTATACACCCACACCTCTATGTAGAAATACATGAAAGCTCCTACAATATACTGCTGAGAATCACAGTGATGTATAGTATATAAAGAGATCATATATCCTTACTGTATGCATACATCTATATGCTCCTATGAACATGTCTCTTTCATGTTCATACACTAAGGTGAACAGACACACACATGTCACCTCACCTCATCAAACCTCATAATATTCAGACGTTTGTTTATCTAAAACCCCCAGGGAGGGCAGAACCATGTACTGTGAATTGTGTGCGAAGATGCTTTCTGTTTCAATCGAAGTCTTGGATACTGCCTCTCTCTTTGTCCCCCCCACCCCTCTGTGATGTGAGTCAATGTAAGGTGCCACTTAAAACACATTGTATCCTCCTTTACCAAGTCCCACAATACTGCAGGTCATCAATTATGAACAAAGGCAGGGGTTTGATGTGATGCTGAACAGCTGGATATGATAGAAGAGAAGAGTTGACAACTGTGTTATTCTTTGTGTAGTGTGAATGAATGGCTTTAAATTTCCTGCTTCTACTCATGCAGTTAGAGAACCGTAAGATTCCAACCACGACATAGGCTATTACATAAGATAGGCATACATAAGTCTTGGAAGAGTTAGCTTCAGTGAAAAAATATTTAGGCTTCTAATCATTAGGCTACATATTACTCATTACTAAAGTCTCGTTATTTACATTAGACGTGCCTAATCAACAGCAAAAGTTAATAGCTACAAGTTGAGTTACAGTTAAGCCTTTCTCCACTTTTTTGACGTCTGTTAATGCAAGAAGTTAACCGCCGCACACTCAAGCCTGACTCAAGCCTGCGTCAAGCTAGCTCGTACTGGACTATCAGTCTGTCCACTCAACACAGAGACCCCAAATTAATATAGACCCTCCATTAAAGTACTGGTAAGACAACAAACAAGCAAGCATCCAAATTGTCAAAGTAAGTTAGTGTTACTAAGATTAATAGATGGACTGTATTTTAAAGTGTAACATTAATGTGTAATGCGTAAAAAGTAAAAAGTAATGCAAAGTAAAACAAAGTAATGCGCTACTGTTTACAGTTAACACTGATGTGGTTTGAGCTCAGATGTTGCTTGAACTTGTTTAAGGTTAACGTATGTAATTATGTAAAATTATATAAAAACATGTTTTTATTATAGAAATGATTTTTTTCACTGTTACCCTTAAAAGTAGAGTTTAAAAGGTATTGCAAGTTAAGAGCTTGTTGGGCTTTTTATCGGAATATGTCTTGCTGGGTTTTATAGACTTGCAATATTTCAAAGCAATCCTTACTTTATTGTGAATTAACAGCTTGTTTCTTGCCGGCAGGCAAAACATTATTAATACTAAGATTCACTGTGTATCTCCTGAGACCTCTCACAACAGTGAATTGCAGTGAAAGGAAGTACAACCTGTCTTTTTGCTGTAATAGTTCTAAGTTGCAGCCCTCTTTGGAAAAGCCAGGTGCATGTGATAAGGTATTTTTATCGTCATTAGGGTCAACAATTTACTTGTGTCTGGGGTGCAAATGCAGTCATCTGTAGAGGCTGAAAATTGCAGAAGAGAATTTACAAATGAGTTCATATGAATTATATCAAACATGTGATGCAGTTGTCTAATTCATTTCGAAAGGCTTGTCTGGCAAAAGGGTCGTATAAGACTCTTAAGTAGGCTCCTATAGCTGTTATTAATTTGATATCCGGCTATGGAGAAAGGGTGGGAGAAAAGTTACAGTATGAGGACTGTTCTATCCCATATTTCCCTCATCATGGAAACCATTATTCTCTTGCATTTGTCTCATGAGGCATGCAGGACAGCCCTGTGATTAATGGGGGCTTTATATGGGTGTGCACATCTACTTCATTTCCCCCTTACATTCCTGTCTTTATTTAATCCCTCTCATTTCTCCTGTTTCAAAATGACTCTATTTGTGTATGCATGCTCTGTTTGACAAACAGGTGAGCATCTGGTCAATGATGTGTCTTTTGCACTGTTTTGTTGACACTCAGAAGTTTATTTTGGGCAGATGGCTGCCAGTCACCTTGTAGAGCATATCTTAGATAGATAGATTAGTTAAAAGCTGTCTGATATATTGCATGATTGGCAAATAAATGATTTGTTATGCCCCGTATTGGACCTATCAGTGTAATCCATCAGTGTAATTTGACAGTTTAGGAACGCTGTGGTGCCCGAGGTTTGGGGAAATTCAAATACAATATATTACATTTGTCAAATAAATGAGGACTAGTCTATAGTCCAACATCCAATTTAATTTTGTAGGCTTATGAAATGAGTCACTTTTCGTCCATTGACGTTGTTTTGTAGAAGAGGCTCCTCTGCTAAAGTAACGTTGACTACCTCTCCCTCGCGTGACCTCAACTCTCCTGTGGATGAGAGGATGGGTGACAGTAATTAGCCACCCTGTTGAGATTGGGGTGACATTACCCTTGATCTAATTTGCCGCAAGCTGATTATATGACAGACTGATACACCTGAAAGGTTTCATTGCTGGACAAGAGGACGTGAGCGGATTTTGTGGGTTCTGCCCACAGCCTAATGGATCTAGTATGAATAATGCCCGCAAACAGTGTCTGAGGTCCAGTGCTGTTATAGCAGTTTTGTCATTGAGCAAAGGCCTGATATATGTATGAGGTTCAATATAGAGCTTAATACATCACAGATACAACACAGTATAGAACATTACTCAAACCTGCATCCCACCTAAATTGCCCGCTGTCAATAGAGGTAACATCCTCCATATGGTTGTTTCTCAAAAATAGGAGTTAAATATGTGTGATGTGTGTTTGGCAGGTTAAAGATCGAGAAGCCCCGCTGTGATCTCTTATTACTATTAAATGTTGTAATTTGCTGTACTCTACATAAAAGCCGTCATTAACGTGAGCAGCTGAATAACACTTTGTTGCTGATTGCAGGAAACAGCACGGAATAACTAACTGGATTTCAATGCTCTATTTAATAGATTCACATACAAGCGCACATAGCACAAGCATCATGTGTTCATTAGGTCATCAACACACAGGATTATCACATAACGCAACCAGACACATAATCAAAACTACACATACAGAGCCAGAGTGCAAAGATAATGCAAAAGTACTGTACATAGTGAGGCTCATCCCTGTCTCAGCAGTGTGTCCCAGGAAATATTGACTTTATTACTGCACCACTGACGGCTCCACCCACTGATAACCATCAGCTGCATCAGCTGCTGGTCTCAAGCACATCTCACTTCATTAACAAGGCCATTATCACTGATGATGCTTATCACAAAGGGACAGACACTGAGCATGGATGAATGTGTGTGTAAAGGTCTACAGGGAAAATTATTTTTGCCATTGTCAAGGACTTGATGACTTTCATCTTATCCAGATCTGAGGTGTCTAATGTGTTTGCGTATGTGTGTGCGTGTGTGTGTGGTCTTGTCGTGGTATGACATATAGAATGCGCCAGCACATTCAACACACAGCGCAGCAGGTGTGGCACCGCGTGAAAGGATCTGGTAACTGAGACAGATAGTTTGTCTGTTTCATATGATGAGACCCATTTTATGAAGTTAGAAAAGCAAGCCATCATCACAGCGCAGCACCGTTGTCCATCTCCACAGCAGATCCAGTCCAGTAGCCAGCACCAGCGTTTGATTCAGCGCAAACCAATTATGATTTATTCATGGATTTTGCCATAAGAAAATGATTCATGGCTCTACGTTATCCATGCAACGTGCATGGAGTCTGGCACACTCCCGGTAACTGCCTGCTTTCATGAATCATGTTCTGAATATGTATTGATTTGCTTTTGTGGTAGAACTTTCCATTGTTTATACATCACACAATTTAGCATCCGCCCCTGGTGTGCCACATCATGTACCGGGGGTAACACAGACTTTCGTGGCAATACTTTCTTTGTTGACTTATTTGTTAAAGCAGTTATTAACTTTTTTTGGTATGTAGTTAAAAGAAATATAACATGATCTTCAAATGTTCATTCATACATGGAAAAGGGTTGGACAGCTATGCTACTCTTAATGCATGAGGCTGAGGTATGTTTTTTTATACTTAGGCTCTCATAGAACATAACGCCAATCAAATGTTCATGGATTCAGAATTCAAAATAGTGTAGGGGACTCTGCTTGGAGCACATAATTCACAGGAATAGTGGGGTGGCTTACGATATATGTGACAGGGTCCCTTTAAGAGCTGGTATCGTGACCAGGGCAACGAGATGGCGTTGAGAGGTTAAAGGTGACGAGCTGTCAGTGTCACGGGTGATTTTGTTTGTGAGAGTGGAATAAGTGCAGGAATTTTACTCCAATCAAATGCAATGCCATAATCAAATTACGTAGCAAGGAATGTCTTTCTGTCTGTATGTGTGTGAGTATGTCATTCGCATGTCTCAGGAACCGTTCATCCGATCTCCGTTCAATATTAATAGACTTTAAATAAATAAGCAACCAGCGCTCTGGGAAGCGGCAGGTGTGAGGCTTTAAGTAAAGGTGGACAGAATGCATCCAAGCTTTGACAGTTGCCACGGAAATCAATGTCTAAATCAGTATTCAAATGTATTGTTTTTAATTTTTTTATAAAGGCTGTGTATATGGGAGCCGGTGTTCCTGACTCAAGTAATGTTGGCCGGTCTGTGCATCTTTTCCTGTGAACCAAATTGTATTTTACTGGAGTTTCTGGCAACGAGGTGAGAACACAGTCGATTTGGTTTTCATTTATCCGCTCTTTTTATCGACCTTTAATTTATTGAATCATATATCAGCCATTAGCATTATCTAATCCACAAAAATGTTTTTGTGGATATTAATGATGCACTCTGGTATCCCTGTGAGGAAGCTGCTAATTGTTAGATATTGGAGCCTCCCTAAAGTGTGTTCTGGGAAATAGAGATGGTAAAAGCTCTTAGAGATCACTGCCATCACAGGGGAAAGCTTTCTCATTACGAGTGGCCCTCCTCACTCGCTGGTACAACTGCTCAATGTGCTCTTCAGTCAAACGCTAAATACACTGTTGGAACAGATACACAGAGGGGAAGAGCATTATGGGTTATGACTGGATAAACTCACGACTTAAACGTTATGTCCATTATTGATTGATCATGTATTACATTCTCTTCCGTTATTATCTTGAGGTGCATTTCCCTATTTTTGCTCTAATATGAAACCTAAAACCTAAAACTGAAAATATATTATTATACTCTCAGGATATTACCAGGATAGTTCCTTGTTCTCTGGGTGTTACAATGTAAATAACTATTTCTATTTGATTCTATTTGAACTTAGCAGTGACTTGAGGGATTCTTTGAGCAACATTTTACATTGTTCCTCTTTCGGTCCTTTCAACAGTTTATAAAGAGCAATGTCATGGCGTACTTTTTTCAGTTGAGGCAGGGGCAGTGAGGCGTGCTGTCTCCAAGTTCATCATGCTTTTTATGTGTACTGTACAGGAAAGACTACATTGACAGTTAATAAGAGGGTGTTGGCATCCAGCCCGTCACTTTATTGAGACTTGACATAAACACCCAACATGTGCACACAGCATGACAAAGTCACCAAAACCTCACAGTGCATCGTAACTAATTCACATTCACATCTGTATTTACAAACATGCAAGTATACATGTTCTTATATCTACATATATAAATATGGTAGATAGGTACTATATCGGAAAGGTTAAAACAGAGTATATATGAAGACTTAAAGAATCCTGTGCCCCCCCGTCCCCCCCCGTCCCCGTCCCCGTCCCCCGTCCCCCTTTCTGAGATATGACACAATAGTTGGCACTGCCCTGCCTTTTCCACCTTCACACAGACAATGGTGCATGACATCCATAATTCATAAGATCATTATGCATGTACAGAAGGATACTCACTCTGATTTCTCTTTAGACGTGTAAGTGTGTGTGTGGATTTATGTATGTGTGCGTGGGCTAGTTGGATCATGTTTAACAAGCATCATGGTCCATGTCGCTGTGCAGCCTGTCTGAGTCAGTGTTGCATGTTCACTAAGTGTTTGGCTGAGGTTAATCTAGTTCAATGGGATTGCACCACACATGTGTGTGTTGTAGCGGTGTTTGTTGCTTTGCTGTTTGGTATAAAAGATTTCAACGAAATAAGTTGGGAACTGTACTTGTACCAAAAGTTTGTTTATTTCACAAAAGGAAAATGCTTCTATTCCTCCTAAGGATGAATACAGGCTTAAATACATGTCTTTGTTTGTTTAGAAGCCATTTATAAATGTCACGGTTACAAAATGTGTAATTAGCGGCTTTTGCACTTTTTACCCACACAATAAAGCAAACCCTCTGGTTTACTAGCAGCAGCTTCATCCATTAAAAGATCGGTGTCCTCCCTCCTTCAGTGGAACAACACCTCAGACTAGACTGTCGCCAGTCATAGAAGCCAAACACCAAGAAAGGGACTGGCTCAGGTGTCCCTGGACCAGTGGCAGCTATATGCTTTGTCGGTTCGCAGCTGTGAGCTTCTTGGCAGCTACTTTGATATCCTACCACTTCTTCTTGATTTGCAGATGCTTCAGCTCAGTGAGCTGGAAGTGACAGTGCTGCTGTGACGTTATGGCACCTAATAAACCTTCTCTTATGACAAGAAAAGTATGGCTTGTAAACTATGAACTATAACGAGCAAACAAATACGACCTCTGCAATAACCACCCGATTCTCAGTTCTCATTTACAAAGAAACAAAAAGCTGATGTATTTAATTAAACTTATTTATTATTAGTATCGACAAAAGGTGTTTCATCAACCTTTTCGACTTTTTATTTAAATTTGGAGATGGGTTATGTTCCTCTACTGATTAATTTAAACTTTATTAGTGATCCTACATTACATGTGGGGGGCCATATGGAGGGTTTCAGTAATCAGAATATTTTTGAAGGAGTAGTTTGGGATTGATTTGAGATTCAGTTCACATAGGTGTCAGTTTCCACTCGTTATATGCAAATTGTTATTTCGAAATAAACTTCTGTCCTAGTTAAGTTCAGGCGACAAAACCAGTGATGTGAGTTTTCGTGACTAACGACACTAACAACTTACTGACGTGTTAAAATGTCAACGCTTATTTGTAGTGACGTAAACAGCAGTCTCCTGTGTTTGATTGATCCCTCCCGCCCACCCTGTATGGACTATTGGGTTTACATGGAGTTAGTTGAAAGCCCAGTTCGTCGGTATTTGTCGAGTTTCACCTGTCTCTCCTCTCTCTGGAGATGCTAAGCCTTGCACGCAGTCGATGTGTCCTTGAGCAAGACACTTAACCCTGAACTGTTCCCTGTAGCGGTGTCTACAGCGTATGAATGTAACATGATTGTAAGCTTGGATAAAAGCGTCAGCTAAATGACATGTAATGTAATGAAAGCAGAGGAGATTGACCATTTGGCAGCGGCACACTGTTAACACAGGGATCTATGCACAGTTTTATACCTTGAGTAAGGTGTTACAAGGAAGACAGTATAACATGCAGTATTATCAAAGTTTTATCAAAGAGTTTATTTGTGCCATTTGTGATTTATGCAGGAGAATCTTTATAACCTTTATGAATGCACGAACAAAAACATGCTTAAACTTAGAGCTCTTTTCTTATTGTCTGCCTGTCTCTCTTTCTCTTCCCATGCTTTTCGAGCTCATTTTACAAAACCCTAATCTTGTGTTCCGACGGGGATTAGCCCAAAATTCAGACAGTTCTTAAACCCTGGCATCACGGTCTTGCCTCAGCAGGCAGCTCCACACACATTACTTTGCAAGACGTGGCTTCTATGGTTTATTCTCACAGCTCTCTGAGCCTGAAACCAATTCAATTAAAGAACAATTGCAACCCTAATTGTATTCTAATTGCCATTGAATCACTGGCTTATTTGCAGAGTCACTAAGATGTCCTGGTGTGTTTTCCGGAAAGCTGCCCACCCGCATAACATAGAGAGATTGTTCCGGAAGTTTTGAGTGGATCGAGAAAGACCCACTCGAATTGAATTACTTTGCCATTACTGACCACTTAACAGTGGATACTTTGGTTTTCCCCCACATAGTTTCAACTTGGTTATGAAAGTCTAGATGATAAGCACTCTATTCCATCCACTTTCCAAAGACAGAGGTTGGAGACAGAAAAATATGAAATACACATCAACCACTTAAGTTTACTGTTGGGACTTGAACTTTTCTAATGTGACATAAAGGTAAGAAATGCAGGAAACATTGCATAGGAAAGTATCAATGTTTCATTCATAGTATGACTAAATTGCTCTTGAAGAACGTTATGCTATGCTTTCTGCTAAAGCAGAGCTGTGGTTTTTGTTTGATGGATGTTAAAGGATGGTGGAGGCTGGCCGGTTTCATTATGTGGCATTCATTATGTCAGTCAATTCAATCTAAGGGTTTCGATTATAACCCGGAAATCATCAGATATAGGATTGTGAGCATTTCGGTTGCCTCTCACAGCTAGCAAAGCTAACAGTGCTAACACTGCTAACAGTGCTTACAGTGCAAACAACCACAACTTTCCTGACAGTGTTTATCTGAGTTTACCAGAAAGTGGCTGCTATGATTCTGTGACGACTCTGTCGGTCGGGACGGCGTTATCAGCTGAAACCGCTGTATGCCTACGAGAGCCGTGCAGAGCAGCGCCGTGACCGCGGGGCTCAGCTACCATGCATGAACATGCACTAAAATCATGCGTGGCCATTCAATCTATTTGAATAAAGCAAGGAGGAGCTTGGATAAGAACACACACACAAGAGGAGCGCAACTTCATTCTCTGCTCACGTAGACATCGTTTTACTATATCTTTATAGTAAATTGTTGTTTGTTCAGAATAAATACAGCTCCTCTTCCTACGTGACCACTAACCACACTAAAAAATCTCCTCTCAATCTATTCTGGCGACACTTGTGCTAAGGGCAGTGTAATTTCTGTCAAGACCAAACATAAAACCCCTTTCAATGAGATAGCGAGTTTCCATCAGCAGGAATGATTTGCAGAGAAAAGTTGGTTTTTTTTGGCAGGTTAACTGCTGTTGTTTCCAGTCTGGGCTCTTGTCCTGGATTAGTGCCTTTATGCTGAGACGACATCGCCCCACAGGTCAAATCCTTGAAGATAATTGAGGTAAATTGATAAATAACAAAGACCTTCAATGGTGTGCACTGATAAGTCTAGTTACCATGGTGACAAAATGTAATGGCCCCTGAGTTCTGCCATTTTCTAATGATTTGGATGGTGATATGGTTAAGTCACATTACTCCATTGTTGAAGGTACAATGTGGTACATGAAAGATTTACTTTGTTGTCATTTTAAAGACACAACCCAAGAAGCATCTAATTGGTAATTTGAAGGTCAGGAACATGAATATATAAAGGAGAACTGGAAAACAGGTTTAAAGATGCCGCCCCATTTATTCCTTCTTCTTCTTCTTCTTTGGAAGTTGCTCACTGAGTGTTGAATGCACTTTCTTACTGCTTTGTTAGACCTCAATGATACACATAATGAGTATCTTGTTGAGTAAGAATTGGTTTGTAAGAAAGAACACATTCACCTTACCTGTAAGAGGAAAACAACTCCTCTCCATCTATTTATTTACATGGAGCTGTTTTGCTCTCAGAATTAAAGCCAATAAAAGCAAAAGTGTTTGCACATTTCTCAGTTCCACCGACTGAACCTCCTACTTTTCCTCTGAAGTGATGTATTCATTAATTAGTGCACTTTAGAGACAGAACTTGTTAACTGGTGTGCGGGAATATTATTTATTTTGAGTGGGCCAGCACCGCCGACCCTTTGCTTGCTGCGCGGATGATTGTTTGCTCCTCGCTTGGAGTAACACATTGTTCTATTCAGTCAGGTCAGCATGGAGACACACTTGTTGTATTGGTTATATAAGTGCTGGTTTTGGAGAATGAATACTTGATTGGGGCCCTTAATGCAGAGTGAGCGTTCACATGAGGAGGCGGCCAGTAGGCGGGGAGCAGCGAGCTGCATCGCTGTCCAGGGGCTGGCAGTGTGCCAACACAGAGGAGAGCTTTTACTGTACCCACTCTTCTACTCGTCCATCTACTCGCCAATGTTCTTTTACACTTTTCCTCTTTTCTCCTCTCTTCTTCATTTCTCGGCCCATCATCTTTCTTTGCACTTACGCTGTCAGTTTTCACTCCTCTCTGCCTTCTGGATGTCTTCTTTATTGAGTTGCACCTTTGTTACCTGTCGCGTATAGTCAACGCAAAGTCAGTGGGCATTTGAGTGTTTTTTTTCCAAAACATTGAACACATTTAACTTCCTTGCTTGAAGAGGTTGTGAAATCTGCATGGTGGGATGTGTGGATGTGTGGATGGGTATGACTGCACATGGCTGGGCAAGTGCTCATGTTTACGTGACTGCATGTGCATCAGAGCTTGGGAGAGACGAGGGGGAGTTCGGTCACATGTATGACTAGGGAGGGTTTACGCATATCTTTTCAGATTGTCTGAGTAAACTGAAGCCTGTTTACAATTATATGTAAATGGAATGAGTTATGTAAACATGATTAACATAACAAACTGTGCAACGGATCCGAAAACGAGGAATGCTAAATTAATTTTAATGAAGAGATTTAAGTCTTGTGGTGGAGGGCAATCACCCTGCAGGTCATACAGCCTTCTGTGAGAAAGGGGTTGAAAAGTAAAGCTTTCTGTAATTATCTTTTGATGCTGTTCAAATCCTGCCCAAATAATAGAGCGTTGAGCCATGCAAAGAAGGGAAATGAGCCTCAGGGCTGCATTCAGTTGAAGAATAATAAGTGACTTCTCACCTCCTGACAGAATGCCTGACTATATTTTTCCGAGATTCAAGCTGAATCGGCGTCATCGTGGATATCATTCTTGAAAAATTCAAATGTTGTTCTTTAATTGATTGGTGAAGTAATGTATCAAGTATTAACTGGTTTCACCCTCTCTGTTTTCTAATATATTTGGGGTCTTTTGCTATTTTCGGACACTTGCAAGGGTAAACAATTAATCAAAATATAATCAACAGATTAATTAGGAACTAAAATAATCATTAGTTGACCACTAAACTGAAAAATGCATAACATTATGTTATGTATATTACGGCATGACATTATGTTACACTTCTTTTGCTCTTTATTGTCTGTTTGAAACTGCCATTGATTGACAGCTGAGTCCTCACTCTTAACCGGCCCCCCGGGCGGTAGGGCCGCAAGTGAGATACAGTCTGCTCAGTTGTTTTGCATTTGGCTAACAGCTAACAGAACTAGCAGTACACACACACCAGATTGCATTCCCACCGCTCTGCACAGTGGAGGAAAACAGTTTGCTCCGTTTAAATCTTTTGATGGGACGGTTCTGAGTAGTGCACCTGCACAGAGCTTAGAGCTGATTCAATTGCTGTCTAGACGGATTTTAGGCAATTCTGGATTGTATTTATTCATTAAAGAACCGTGTTCTACTGAGTTCACCTTTATAGTTCAATATATGTTATATATTTTTATTTTTTTATTATGTCTACACCTATATGTATTTGTGTCTCCAAGATATTTAAGATAATCAATATTTCATTTTGTTACATTTAAATTTGTTTAGCCAAATACTTTTTTGGGATGCATAGACATCCACAGGAAGGCGTTTTTCATTTTATTTGTGTTCCTGCATTGTTAGTGGTGTCAGTGGTTTACATTGTGCTTTACAAAGTAAAAGACAGTTTTTCACATTTCAGTTGTTCTTATACAATTAGTTATTTAATTATTACGACTGAGAGCGGTCAGACATGAGTATTCAATGCTGAGATGGTGGAATGACTCGTTGGTGTAATAACTCTGGCTCTCCCTCATATCCTACTAACTTCAAAAGGAAGGCTCATGGGAAGCTTTCCAATTCATTTTCATGATAGTTATTTTGTCCATTTATGGCTGACAGAAAACTGAATTCCTTAGAGTAAAAACATAAAAAAGCACAAGCCAGACAGATTAGGTTGTGGTTAGGTGTAGCTGGTGTACTCAGACGAGCGAGGTCAGATTGGGGCTGCCGGAAAATATTTTGCTCCCTTGACTTGAAATGTGGACAGCACAGTGTGATGCATCTCTCTCTCTCTCTCGCTCTCATTTTGTAGGCAACTTCATTTGGGTGTTTTATCATTTTTTTCATAAGTTACTGCCTTCCAGGAAGGGGTGCAGCTGTGTCCTGTGTGCTGGCGCCTTTTCAGCTCTTCTCTCTCTGTTCTCTCCAAGCTCACCCGCGGTCCCCATGGGGGAGGTCATGGACAGAGGAGGTTTGGCTCACCAGTTTAATTCCTCCCTAATTGTAGCTCCCGTGTGGATGTTGGGGGGAGGAGTTGTGGGGGGGGATTCTCTCACAAAAGGCTAATGATAGCTGCAAGGATGTAGAAGGACAGCCAGTTATTCATCTGTGGGCCTACCCGGTCTGCTCAGCCTGGTAAATGTGCAACAAAGAGGGTCCAGAGACACCAGCCTCGGTCACACGGACCTTCACTGAGCAGACAGCCGCTGGCCATATGGAGAGACTGGAGAATCAGCACAACAATGGATAAACATGCATGGACAGAACGATGTAGGAAGTGAGAGGGTAGAAGGGAAAAAAGGGACAGATGGTGAAAGGTCAACAGCATCAGCGCTGATATGTGTTCATAACACATCAGTTTGCAATAAGTGTTGCTGTTGTGTCGCCGTCTTGAATAATCAGGATTTAGTGCGAAAGTGTTTTATTCTGAAACAACCTTATAGTCTTAATTTGTAGTACAACTCGTTGATGAGTCCTCCTGAATCAATTTCCTCACATTCCAGATTTGTTAAAGACAGAGAAGGGCAGCAGTGTTTGTTTTACTTCCACGGAGTGAGATACTTGATTTGAATATTCCTTTTCGAAAAAAAGCTTCTGCACGCTCAAGTCTGGGCTAACATCTTTTTAATCAGCGATCCTTCGATCGGAGACCTTCTTCAGGGCAAGAACTGCCCGTGCCTTGAGGAGGGTCTCTGGTCAAACACTTTATAGCTCCAACACCTAAGTCTGATACCGTGTGTTTTACCTCTTTTTGTTATTTGAACATACTTTTGACACTTAGTTAGATTTGTGGTGTGAGTTTCCAGTGGGTAAAATGTGCTGTGGCATTTAGCCGTTGCCATGGTCGTGTACCGTATTTACAGACTGCGGGCCACAGTGAGTTCTTGACAGCTGTGTGTGTACATATAAGCCAGGGTTGGCCTTGTGTTCACTTATGTATTCTTGTGTTCAACGGTGAACTGCTCGCAAGTAATTTGAGATGTGTCAAATCAAGTTTCAGGAACATTATGATTGTGTGTCAGTTCAGAGCTCTCCTTGATGATCTGTCCTCTAAACGACTCCTATTAGCCACTTCCTATATGAATATGAATATCTACATAAAGAAAAGGAGTAAAATAACTTTCTGGTATCGGAATTGGATTGATTCTCTCTACAATTTTTTATTAATTTTGTCATGAAGGGATCATTATGTACATTGAAAGGACTGCATTCATTAGAATGACCCGTCAACATGAGAGGAGAGACCCATTAACTGGTACTGCAAATGTTTCTTGTGAATGATTTTCTGTAACCCTTGCTCCAAAATCGAGTTATTCTTAGCTTCGGTAGCTCCGGGCAACTGTTGCCATGCATACATATCCATAGATACGCTTGGTAGCGCAGGCTTTCTTTTTTATTTCAGCAGTGGGGAGGCACAGTGGTAAGGAGGGCAAAAAGAAGGTGATTGGTGAAATGATCCTAAGGGACCATTGATTCCCGAAGAGTGGGAGATATAGC
Organism: Cyclopterus lumpus; assembly: GCF_009769545.1. Lineage (NCBI taxonomy): Eukaryota > Metazoa > Chordata > Actinopteri > Perciformes > Cyclopteridae > Cyclopterus > Cyclopterus lumpus. The sequence continues at coordinate 9,872,101 of NC_046985.1, forward strand.
AGTTTGTTTCCATTGGGTGTAGAACAATGAATTATTTATTGTTTAACAGTAATGCTTGGATTGTCTTTTGGTCAATGGAAAGGTTCCATGGTGGTGTGCAAAAGCATGAAATCAAGTTGGAAATAAATGTATGAGGCATGGCAAAACTGTACGGGAGTAGTTGATTGTGCAATCAGTCTGGTTGTGCACAAGCAAGTACCTTTGCTTGTGTTTGTGCTCAGCCGTGTGCATGTGCATACGCACATGTGAGTGCATCATGCAGCGGCTTAGTTGTTCCTCCTGGCCTGATGTGGGCAGATGTTTGCGAAAAGCTGCCCAGAAAACAAAGCTCCCTCATGTAAACATATCAACAATACCTTAAGCTTCTTATAGACTTATATGTCATAGCTGTGTTTGACCTGCATGGCGTCTAATTTACTTTCATTAATCTGCTATAACTCTTATCATCTCAATAGCTTTTACATTTTAATTATGGGAAAATGCAGCTGCAGTATAGCAGTGATGGAGTGTGTAACAAGCTCCTCAGTACATTTACGTTTCCTTGAATAGAATTGGGTTGGATTACTAGTTGGCTTTCTTTTCAATCTGAAACTGAACTCTGCAACTGAACACTTGACAGAACATGTCATAATTGTGATACCATTGCTATTCCGTTGCACATCATTTCTTGTCTTCAAATTTCAAGAACCCAGCTTGAATACATTGTTGTCCTTGGGATGTCGACTGTTTGGGGTAAATGTGTTGTTACTGACACCAGAGCTGTGACCACACCTTTCACTTCAGTATATCTACTCAGCTGACTGCTTGTGGTGCAAATCGATGTTGGGCTTGTTGACTTCCGACAACATGGCGCTTACAAGGACTCGCTATGTAACTGACTCAACTGCTTCTCAAAAGTAAAAATAATTTTTTTTAATCTTTTTTTTCTTTTTACTCCCTCTGTTTTCTTGCTGAGTTCCAATGGCAATGCAACAGGGCCCCATCTTGAAACTCTAAAAATACGATCACCCTTTGAGAGACAGATGCAGAGGGGAGTTTCCAGTTTAAGCCTCAGTTACCCAGTCTAAAGACATTCAGATTAGGTTTTAGGTTTTTTTGGGTTGGTTGTTCTCCCCCTATAACTAGAGTGGACTTTATGGATGTGACCGGTGATCACAAATGAAAAGGAGGGTGGAGAAAAGCCTTCGTGTTAGCTTTGGCGGCAAAGGTTAAGACAGCAGATTGAATTTCCTCAGCTTTGCTTTATCTATGCATGGATTTATCCCAAGCAAGCCTTAAGCTGGCATTCTTACCTCATTAATTCTAGTTCGGAAGTGTGTGTGTGTGTGTGTGTGTGTGTGTGTGTGTGTGTGTGTGTGTGTGTGTGTGTGTGTGTGTGTGTGTGTGTGTGTGTGTGTGTGTGTGTGTGTGTGTGTGTGTGTGTGTGTGTGTGTGTGTGTGTGTCTGTGTGTGTGTGTGTGTGTGTGGCCGGTGCATGCGGACAACATGACGTTCCCATTCTTCTTCAGATCAAAGCACAGCAGCAGCATTTGATAGAAGGTATCAGTGTGGGAAGCAAAGGGAACTTGTCTCTGTCAACTTTTAAACTCATTGATCGGCTCCTAATCAATTTGATTATTTTATCTTTCAATTTCATGGTGTGTGAGCTAAGAGACATTCGGAAGAGGATGAGGAGGCGTTATTTCCCTGCTGGTCTTACACTGCACCACTAACAAGTGACTAACCTCGTGTGAAGTTATTTTCAGATTTTAAAAGCGTAAGTGAGTAAATGGTTCATAATCATCATTTTGTTTTTTTTTAACTTAATTTCTACATGCACTGAGAGAAAAAGTGACTCTCCCAACAAAGAGAAACATACTCAGCTAGTTGTTGCATGGGAGGCCACATGCAAGTTCAGCAAGCACAAAGCCGTAGTGACAGTAGCTGCATTTGACTCCTAATTTAATCACATACATGACAGGCTGTAACGTAATCCTGTAAAAGATGTGTTATGCCAGAGGCTATATGATAGGTGTCATATCAAATTATGGTTAGTTTAAGTCAGGTTTTCTCCCTTTTGACAAAAAAAGTGAAAGTTCAACATCGATGAAGTTCACCTGCGAATTTGCACTGAACCAACTGCAAACCGTCTTGACAGTGCTTACCTTTGAGGAAGCAGAGAGCTAAAGTCCAAAATGAAGGAAGGGACTGTATTTTAGCTTATTAGCTGTGTCTTGTCATCTACCTTTTTTTCTATTCTATCTAATTATCTATTTATCTGTATCGCCTTATAGCAAGTTTAATTGGTTTGAGAGTTTTTTTCGCAGGACTAAACTAGAAAAAAAAACAATAAAATGAAGCTTGGGGAAGACTTTTGACTGACTAATGCTAGCATGTCTCAGTTCTAGAAACAGGCTTCATCTATTCCATCTATTTTACTTGATTACTCTTCATCAACCAGGACTTACTTTTCTTGCCCGATAGCCAAACTTACTTTGAAATAAAAAGCAAAGCAAAGTTTGACTTCCGAGTATAGAATTCAAATGAAGATACAAGATCTTCTGGAATGTAGCGTTTCCACTTTACAACTTTTAGAACCTAATGATTTAAATAAGGGCTATTCTTGTATTCATACTGGAAAGTATGAACACATATAAATATCACGTAAATATCTTTCCTAATGTACCTAAGTCTATGGGAAAAATCAGTTTGGGCTCTCTTCCTTGGGGCTTGTTAAACTTGTAAAAAGCATTAATCTCCAGATTCTAATCTCGGGCAATTTTACCCTCATTAAAATCACATTTATTTTTCTCTTGCCTGATTGGACAACGGCATGAGACATTCCACTTGCCCAAACATAGAGTTTACTTGCCCCAGGCATTAAGCATTAATGTAGAGCTTTGAAATAAATCTCAACATTCTCCTTTTCTACTCACCTTTATACTGTTCTCGCCCCACACAAAATAAGCACAGTTCAACATCCTCATCCTTCACCTATTTACATATTGCTGACTATCTCTTCTTAATCACTACCCTGCAGTTATGTCACTGACAATCTGACCCGCCTCAACCTCCTAACTTGTCATGTACTCTTTGGCCTGCGGGTTCATTTCACCTCTGAATTACTCTACAACCATCTGTCTTCCAGCAGTCTCCTTGTCTTTCAGTAACTGTCACTCGCTGGGCTTCCACAGGCAATGACTATATCTTTGTGATTATGCTTTTGAGTAAACATGACTGGACCACACAGACACACACACGTTACTCTACACAGTATAATATCAGAGAGATGCAAATCTGCACTGTGTTCCTGAAGACATAAGCCACCAGGAGTCTTTTCTTTGTATTTACCATCCACAACCTACAAAAGAAAATCTTCTGTGACTTCAAAGTTATGTTTTGAACTAGAATTGTGTTTTCTGCTGTTGGAGCAAATGGGTTAGGGTTTGACAACCTTATTGTCATAAAACCAGACAGTTTTATGCTGAATTTTATACAACCACGCTGGCATGAAGCATCATAGTCGTTTCTACTGATTATATTTATTGCTGGTTGGTTGTGTATTATTTATAACCATCACTTTTGATTTAAAGTACCAAATGTAGATATACAATGTTATTGAAAGCATAAAGACCTCTCAGTATAAACAATCCGACCACTTTGAGTGCTATGTTTTGTGTTTTGTGCCTCATGAGTTAAATACTGATCCAGATATGCGCCGGTGATAAAAGCTCTATATGGGGAGTAACTACAAATCTGTATTTATGACAGTTATCACTTCTGTGTTATTTTATGATCGTCTGGTGCTGGGGTTAGAGGGTTGAGCTGTGTTTGTTTGTTTGTCCATCTGCTCTGACAAACCCTGGAAGGAGGATGTGTCTTGGCAATGTGCTCTGATATTTAAAGCTGCATTAAGCTATATTTCTGAATCAACATTGAGTCAAATGATACCCTGTAAACATCAAACCAAGGCAATGCCAGATCCTATTAAGCTCAGGGCAGCTACTAACAGGGCAGAAACCCACATAAACTGGTTGAATGCTACTTAAGCTGATGCAGTGTAAGGGTTGTTTACTGTAGTTGTCAAAAATGCTTAGTGCAGCTTTAAAAAGTATGGATATATACATATAACTATAACAGTGAGAGATAATTTGGAATTGAAAAATGAAACATTGGCATCGAAAAAAGTTCCACTGAGATATAAAACACAGGCATTCAAAAATATTTGTATTTATTTATTACTGTATATATATTTGTTGCATACTGATATGATTTTCAAATTATTTGTATTCATGATCTGCAAACTAAAGAGACAACTTCCGTCTTCTGAACCCCCAGACTGCTCCGAAGCCTGGAATCACCAGCATAGAATAAAAACCTGAAACGTGAAGAATGATTGTCATTGAAAATCACACATATATATATATATATATATATATATATAACTTCTTTATTTAATGGCTGTCTTTTATTTCTCAGTGGAACTTATTTTAGTGCCAATGTTTCCTTTTTCAATGCCAAATGTCACTCTTCTAGCTCTCTCTCCGGATTTAACAAAAGCTGCATTAACTGGACTGATAGAGTTTATTTCAGTGCAATAATATCTACATGGTATATTTATATGTTGTTGTATTGCCCTAATTAATGGTGTCAAGCAAATTATTATTTAATACAAAGCTATTTGATAATGACTTTCAACTTTTAAAATATTGAACTTCATTATTGAATTCATGCAAGGTTCACTTACTCACTTATAAGCCCATCGTATATGGAAACTAGTAAGTGAACCTTGAGTTAAGATTTTAAGTTTTGTCCAACAACTATTTCCAAGATAAAGGGTATCTTTTGTATTTTTCAACATGGCCCGTATTTTCCCATGTTTTTGTGCGTCCACTTGCCCTCAAGTTTGAACTTGGAGGACTAAAGTCACTGTGATCTCACCAAACACATTGTTGGCCATGAAGGAGAGGGAGGATAAGGAGATAAAGCACCCAACCTTACATCTTGATAGGGTATATCACCTCATACCCCGCCAGCATTGTGATTTAGGAAAAGGCCATACGTTGATTATTTATAGAAATATAACATATGACATATGACCTAGCCCACATTTCAGATACTTGTTCATCCTTACAGGCTGGAGTGGTTAACTGTTTCCACTAGATCATACGGTAAGATAGATGATACTGCTGTCTGAACACCTTCTCCATCATGCCAGACTGGGGGCTGCAGAAAAGCATAACCATGGTCACCTCATTGAAGAAGCAGAAGAAGAGAAATATATTAGATCTTTAAGACATGTGCAATGTGGACCTCGTAAAAAATGAGCTTGCTGTGGCAGTCGTATCCCACCAATGCATTGCTTGTTTTAAAGCATATGAAAAGAACCGCTTGTTGAATCATTCTAGGGAAACACTATTTCTCCAATAGTTTCATCTCTCTTGGACCAAAATGTGGAAAAATCCAATACACCCACTGTGTCATTGTCCCTGGAATAGCTGAGGCAGTATTGATCATGGTATTCTTTCGTTTTTTGGCAAGAAGTACCGGTCTCTCACTCTGGAGGACAGAGCACTCAAAAAGTGTTGCCCCAAAATACACCATCCTTCAGCCTTCATACTTTTAGCCCGACAGGCACAAAGAAACTTGCAGTCCAATGATATCATTCCATTTTGGGGGTTTTGATCTTAGAAATTGATGTGAATCTTATTATCTGAATTGTTGTCAGATCAGCTGTGGCTACTTTTAGGAACATGTTATGAGCCTGCTTCACATTTGCTGGTAAATAATTAATTGGGTTTAGAAAAACAATTAATTGGGTTTGGAAAATCAAGATGGATGAAGTTTGAAGGTGTGTCTATATTTCTCACCACTTTTAGATTAGATGGAAGTATAATCAGCACCTGCAGTGAAATTAGGAAATAGAAAACTGTCAATCAAAATAAGCTCGAAGAGATGCTGATGAAAAGGGAACTTTGATGTGATGTGTTGTGATATATGTTAACCATGTTACAAATATAAAGCAGCTGTAGCATTTCCATTAATCAACAATGTCTTCAATGCCAAAAGCACTCCAATGACACTGTAGCACCAGCAACATTTCATACAGATGAAAAAACAACACAAAAGTCAGAATATACAGTAGCACAGTACAATCAATGAAATCACCCAAACCTCCCTTTGGCAGCGCAGGTATTTTATCATAACAGTCAAAATGTGTTCTCTTGATGACCCCTCAGATCTGTCATTTCCCAGGGAAGGGTTATAAAGTTATCTAAACTGCTGTCAGAGTAAGGTTAAGGAAATATATATTTATACTACCTTTCCTCTGGAAATGGGCGACACTATGTCAAGAGATGCTACAAGGAGGATTATAGTGTTTCCTAGAGAATTTGATTATTTGTGTGGTGGTAGCTGACAGGAGAACGAGGAGGTGCGTGCCTGTGCGTGTGGAAGGAGGCCCTCCCACACATTCTTAAGCAGCTATGTTCAGCATGCTAACTTTGACAACCCAGCTGTATTCTAACATTAACTTAGCCACCCTTGTAGGCCTTTTAACAGCTTGCTTATGACTTATTTGGAGAGCTGGTTCTCAGAGATAGTCAGCGTTGTAACTTATCAGAATTAACTTGAATGCATCAGTTTTTGACAAATGTGTGCAGAGGTGGTCATGATGGTACTCACCCTTTATAAACTTTGCAGTGAGGGATATACAACAATAACCCTTCCACCCTTGCATGAACATCTTTTGATTTTGATCCGCTGTCATTGTGTTTGTGAGAGAGAGAGAGAGAGAGAGCGGGGGGGGGGGGGGCTGAGCAATTCAATGCGCAGCTCTTCAATAAGATGTGATTTTTAGTAGAAAATCTATACGGGGCGGTCAATGTTTATACTGAACACTGGACTATTTTTATATTGTCTCTGGTGCCTGACATTGAATTTATTTGTAGTGTCACAAGATTTTGAGTTACTGGTTGAATAAGTAGAAACATCTTGTTCCTCTCCCACACTGAGATGTACAGAGTCAGTGTGGAATAAGATTACCCCTGCGGCAGTAAAAAATTCAAAATGTATAAACACTTATGCATAAGCCATATGGTCATTTGAATGTACAAGAGAGGAGGGTGCAGAACAAAACTGTTCAGCCCTCCTGTAGTAGCTGGTTAATGATGCTTCTTCATGCTGTTTGTTCAGCCCAGTCTGTACATGACGTGAGGGCCGGCACGGGGCTGTGGGACGATGCTGAGACTGCGTGTGGTCGTATTTCTTTGTGTGTCTGGGTTACTGGTTGCTTTAAGTATGCAATTCAATCCTGTAGTTATTTTTTATTAAACACACATGCACATTTTATAATCAACTATGCACACACATGTTGTAACTGCCAGTGTTAAAAAGAAATAGTCTGACATTTTGGAAAATAACATTTAGAGATTTACATGTAAAGATTGATACAAATCTCATATACTGTATGTAAGGATGAATATGACTCTTAGTTTAGGCCTGCTAATTTTGGACAGCCTTTTCAGCTGTTTCACCCTGCGTATTTATGCTAAGCTAAACTAAGATAATGTTCTCCTGGCCTTAGCCTCATATTGAGCTTATGTTCTGTACATCCAAATATATGAACATGAATTAATGTTTGTGAATGCATTCTTCTTGGAGGATGTTGTGTCTGCAGGTGTTCCTGCAATTTACCGTTTAGTTTCATGAGAGATGAGAGATCATATGTAGTGATATGAGAAA